>NC_054376.1:84993495-85593495 GCF_017654675.1 Xenopus laevis
ACTACTGGCATGTTTGTGTGGATTCCTAAACTGGTAAGCACACACATTTGTTTCTATAAAGTGATGCATCAGATAAAACAGCTATATTTTGGCAGAACACTCTGATCTGTGAACCATCGCAGTGTTGGGCATTGGTAGGCCTAATTGGGCAACAACTGGGAGGACTGGGTGTATGTTTTTAAATATCTTAATTATATATATATATATATATATATATATATATATATATATATATATATTATATATATATATATATATATATATATATATATATATATATATATATATATATATATATATATATATATATATATATATATATACCCATGTCTATACTAACTAACATTATGTTTATGTTCCATGGATAATTTCTAATTATCATTTATCATTTTGCCCCACAGGTTTTGGATTAGCATTTAATCTTCAACCTTCTTTAACAATTATTGGAAAGTATTTCTTCAAAAAGCGTCCTATTGCAAATGGATTGGCCATGGCTGGGAGTCCAGTTTTTTTAAGCACTTTGGCTCCATTGAATCAGTTTCTTTTCAATAAATTTGGATGGCGGGGTAGCTTTCTAATCTTAGGAGGTCTTCTGTTAAACTGCTGTGTGGCTGGCGCCCTCATGAGGCCCATTGGACCAAAGCCTATAAAAAAAGATGTTGAAAAAGCACCAAAGGATGATGAAAAACACACGAAGAAAGTATCTTTTTGTGAAAACGTCAACAAATACTTAGATTTATCACTTTTTAAGCATAGAGGATTTCTAATTTATTTATCTGGAAATGTTATCATGTTTATTGGCTTTTTTGCACCTATTGTTTTTCTTGCACCCTACGCAAAGCATATGGGTATTGATCAGTATTCAGCTGCTTTTTTGCTATCTATCCTAGCTTTTGTAGATATGGTAGCTAGACCAACAATGGGAATGGTTGCAAACACCAAATATATACGTCCCAGAATTCAATATTTTTTCTGCTTTGCGATTTTGTATAATGGAATCTGCCATATATTATGTCCATTGGCCAATGATTATACAGGCTTGGTGATTTATGCCATCTTTTTTGGATTTGCATTTGGAATGGTGAGCAGTGTGCTGTTTGAGACACTAATGGACATTGTAGGAGCTGCAAGATTTTCCAGTGCTGTTGGACTAACAACAATTGTGGAATGCTGTCCAGTTTTGATTGGACCTCCATTAGGAGGTAAGAATTCTTGTAAATGTAAACAAAGTTTATTTTTATTTATGCAGCATATTAATGTGTTACTTGAGAACAGCAGTTTTCTTGATTTACTCATTAAATGCACTTTAGACATAGGCAGTGTGTTTCCTATCACAGTATTAACAAATGGAAGTGGCTGGCAGCTTTAAATACACCTTGAAACTTTCCCTCTTTTTCTATAATCTGGCTTTTGTAGTCAGGTTTTCTCAACCTCAAGGTAAGTCCTGGGGTTTTCAGACTTTCAAAGGTAATGCAATGTGGTTGCTGAGGGACAAGGGTGCTTTGAATATTGCAGTACTTTGTGATATGTTTGTAGCAAACAAAACAGCATGGGGCTCCTATACTAGGGTCAATGTACAAAAAAAGTGCCACAGTTTGCATTGTTTTTCCGCAATGTTTTTTTCAAAGAATTCCTGTATAATTGTTGCAAAAAATCTCCTAAAATATTTAATCTAAGAAGCAAAATTCCATGCCAGTTGGCACACAAGTCATCATGTGGCATGCACAATACTAGCCTTTACTGACATGGGGGAATACTTTCATTCTCCTCAGTGGGAAAAAAACAGCATGTGTTGGCCCAATGGGCAACGGAAGTCCTAATCTCAATATCTGGTCAGTAGCAAGCATAGACTCCTTTCCACCTCTGAGCTTCATTTACATTAATAGAAGTAATTGGCGTATCAGCTCTGAGTGTAAGGAAACCTATATGCAGCCACTTAATGTACTCTATGTGGGTTTGAGGTTGAATAAAAAAAAAGTATCAGAAATTACAAACACAGTCTAGAAAAAACAAAAACCTTTTTACAAGTGCGAGCTAGGTGAATAATATATATTTAGATGTAGAAAGGAATGCATATAGGGATATATTTTCCTTTGTGTGTGTTTTTCAATATTTACATTTAAACCTTTAAACACTCTCCAGGCATGCTTGCTTTGGGAATGTGCCAGTATTAAGAAGACACTGGAAAACCAAGTAGGAATGTCATAATGTTGAAAGTTGCTGTGATGGTAAATTACAAAGCTTTGACTGTAATGTATTTGTAGTGGAATGTACTAGGTTAGCTGTGGGCTGCCAAGAATGGCCTCTTTGGGAGTACACTTTCTTTTTGGCTTAACTACCAATATAAAAAATTCATTTTAAGCCCTGAGCTGTTCAAACCCTTTAAAATATATAAAAATAAGTGAAGGCGATTTTCTGTTTTTTTTTCATAATGTAGGAATGCATGCCAGAAGCCTTCAGGGTATCACAGCAGGCAGCATTTTGAATGAAACAAAGTGGTTACCATGCAGAATGCATATCACACAACCAACAAAGTTTTGAAAGATTGCAAGATGGATGTATAAGTTGGGTAATTTATCTCAGGCCACTTAAATGGAACTTGTTCTTTATCCACTGGCAAGGAGGTAACATATCCAAAAAGAAAAATGGCATGCATACACACATTCACTTATGCTTTAAATAGCTAAAATGTCATTTTAATGGCAGATATGTGGATTGTTTAAAGAAAGTATCAGATGCCTTTTTAGTAAGTAGAAAAATATAGGTAAGGCAAACCTTATCTGGAAACCCGTTATCCAGTGAAGGCCATCTCCCTTAAAGTCCATTTGAAGCAAATAATTCTAATTTTAAAAATTATTTCCTTTTGTACTGTAATAATAAACCAGTAGGATGTACTTGATGGTAACTAAGCTGCATGAATCAATATTTATGGCAAAATAATCTTACTTGGTTTATGAAAAACATGGCCAGACCATTATTCCTCCTCTTTTAAATTATCAGACAGCATTATATATTTAGGCACTTAGAATTCCAAAACTGCTAAACACAATTATTTCAGAAAAGGCATTTCCATTGCTTCAGAATCCAATAGTTTCTTTCATGAACTTGGCAGATATTTTATAAGAGATGTCTGAATAGACAGCATACCATGAGTTACCTTTGGGAACTCAGGTTTTCTCCCACACTGCAAACCATACAGGTTAACTGGCTTCTGATTAAATTGATTTATTGTGGGACTGTTTTATTAACACTGGGCTAATTGTCACCTAGGCAGTACCCCATAGCAACCAATCAGTGATTGAAAATAATCATCTGATTTGTTACCATGGGTTACTTCCCATGTGCATATTAGCCCAGTGTTTATAATTGACTGACAGAGTTTTTATTTCTGAACCTGATGAGGACAGCCAATGATGCAATATATTGTATACAGTTGTGTTCATAATAGCAGTCCGACATCACTAACCTGATCAATAATTGTTTTTGGTAGGAATTATATTTCTACATGGCAAATAATTTACTGATAGGTGTAGCAGAGTAATAGAAAACCATAGAAAAGTCATGACATGCATGCTGCTGATTCTGTATAACTAAATCATTAATTGAGGCTTGTTCAAAATAATAGCAGTGTGGAGTTCAATTAGTGAGGTCATTCATTCTGTGAAAATACAGGTGTCAATTAAGACCCTTATTTAAGGAGGGAAGACAACAAATGTTGTGCATGCTGGTTGTAGTAAATTTTTCTCTGAAAATCTAAATTTACCAGACATTGTTCAGAAGATCAGCGTTCTTTGATTAAAAAGTTGATTTATGTGAAGCCAAGCTATAGGCAAGAAGTTCTCACAAAGACCCATTGTTGAAAAAAAGACATGCTGAAGAGGTTAGAATTTGTCATAGAATACGCTGACTGGCCTAAAGAGAGGTGGTGCAACATTTTGTGGACTGATGAAAGATTTGTTTTTTGGGTACATTGTAAAGACAGTGAAGCATGGTGATGCAAGCATCATGAAATGAGGATGTTTCTCATACTATGGTGGGTCTATTTATCGCATATCAGGGATCATTGATCAGTTTCAATACATCAAAATACTTGAAGAGGTCATGTTGCCTTATGCCGAAAATGAAATTAGTGTTACAACAACACAATGTCCCCAAAACACACCAGTAAACCAGCAACATTTGGGTTACAGACCAACAAGATTGACATTATAGAGAAGAAAAAAAGATATTTTATAGAAGAAAACTTGTGGGGGACATCAAAAATGCTGTTTCGGAGACAAAACCAAGAAATACAGAAGAATTGTGGAATGTAACCGGTGCAAGAAGTTGGTCAACTCCATGCAACACAGATGTTCAGCAGTAGTCAGAAACTTTTAATTGTATACAGTGAATCTTTGAGTTTGTAAACATGGCATTTTTTTGCAGGCATTAACCTGATAATGAGCACAGCTTTGAAATCTGTAGGTAGACTGCTAAGTATTAAGGTACCAGGGCTGGTACCATGTGCTGGTATTACTTGCTGCTTCCCACAATAATTCATCCTGTTTCTGTGATGTAATCATAAAGAATAGGCAATGCATAATAATGTATTTCTTAAAACAAGGTTTTTCTTAACCTTTTTCTCAGGAGTCTAAAATTAAGCCTAAATCATCTCTGACCATACTGAATTGTTTTTTACATTTCAGCTAGTTTCATGAGTCTTGCTTCCTTAATTTCAAATAAAAAGAAAGATGGCACCTTCTCATAGTGTAGTCAACTTTTATTACCATAAATAGACAAAATTTCATTTACAGTTGGCCAAACATGTAAAGTTTATTGAATGAAACACAAATATACAACACAATTCATAATTTGACAGATCCTGGAGACACTAGTCAAGCCTAATGTTCACACAAATGTGCCCTCCTTCTAAAGATAGTAACCACTAGGCAAGTCCACTTTTTATACTGCCAACTTATTAATGGTCAGGTTTATCAAAAATTTTAACTGGAATTCTACAACATTTGAGAAGTTTACTTTGTATCACTTTTATTGATGCTTTTGTGATTATCAGGATTTTTTTGTGATTGGACCAATTTATATGTATGTATGTGTTCAAGTTCACTACTCTAAAAACAATAACTCAATGTTAGTTACAGTGTGTTTATCAATCAGAAATCTCTTTTATAGTTACTTTCTTTACCAAGTACAGGTATGGGATCCCTTATATGGAAATCCATTAACCAGAAAGCTTGAACTTATTGGAAGGACATCTCATAGACTCCATTTTAGGCAAATAATTCTAATTTGTCAAATGTATTACCCTTTTCTCTAATAATAAAACAGTACCTTGTAATTATTGGAAACTAAGCTGCATTGATCCATATTGTTGGCAAAACAATCTTATTGGGTGTATTTCATGTGTAATAATTTTTAGTAGATTTAATGTATGTTAATCCAAATTTAAAAAAAACAATCCCTTATCTGTAAAACCCCAGGTCCCAAAGATTCTGGATAATAGACCATGTACCTATATTACATACTGGGATGGGTTGGGAACAAAATACAGAACACTTATACATTGGTCCCCACGTTGTATTATTAAAATGCCAATGAAAATCCAGTATTTCAATAGGGTATTATTGACTTCATTATTTTTTTACCTGTACTCATATTTTTCAAGATTTCCTATGCACTCTTTCATAAGAAATAATGGAATGTCTTAATAATTTAAATATGTGTGACTATATTTATTGAGCTAGTATATTTTTGTTTCTACATAAAATTATTCCATACACAACAAACATTTATTTTTCTCTTTTTCAGGTTTTTTAGTGGATGTAACTGGAAACTATAAATACATGTACTTTGTCTGTGGGCTGATTGTGATTATAGCAAGTATTTGGCTATTTATTGGAAATGCTATTAATTACAGAATGCTGGCAAAGGAAAAAATGGCAAAGACTATAAATGAAAAAACTGACCTGAAAGAGAATGAACCACTCAACAACCCTGAAGCTATAGATGTTGCTACAAAGTCATCTAAGGTGGATACAAATCAATCTGAGAGAGAGACTAGTATATAATATCATACATACAGTATTTGTTAAAGCTGAATTCTGGTATTGTAGTATTTAAAGTATTATATGGTTGAAATGCAATGCTAATTTATGGGCAATAAAAGGTTTAAACAAAGATATCCATAATCAGGATAACCAGGAAACAAAGGGAATGTGCAGCTTATTACTCTCAAATCAAAGAAATTCAGAATGTGAAGCATTTACCCTTTCTATATCCATTTCCAGAACATAAATTTGGATGCACTTCATTTTACAGGAGAAATTTGCTATCCAAATTAAGAATTTTCAGAAATGGGCTTTCAAGATGTGCAACGTACATCTTGCATCATACCAAAATAGGTTCTGATTCACCAAGGATTTTCACCAATCACATTCAACAAAATTTTAGATGTATACCAATGTTTGGTTGAAAATTTGTATGGTAGTTTTTTTTTATTCTAACCATGCTACAGAACACAAGAATAACCACACAACGTTTTAGGAGTCTCTCTCTGGGAGTTAAGAACAAGTATGCAGACTGTGTATGTGTTCATATTTAAGATCTCAGCCATAAATCATAAATAGTAAAAAAAAAAAAAGGGAAGAAAACTGTTGTACAACAACTGCTGTACCTTATTGGTTTAGGAACGTTTGTGGAAGAGCATACAAACATTTCAAGGGCTTCTGCCCACCATCTCAAAGCACTGTGTGCAAAGTTGTTGACTTTGTTGGAAAACTTGTGCATTGTGTTAGGTTCTCTTTTTTTTTTTCAGAGTGAATCCAGGAGCAACACTAGGACAGGTATTCTTTTTTTAAACTTTTGTAAGGCGGATACCACTTCAAACTGTTTGATACACAGCCGGTATTGTTCATAAACCAGTCCACTTTCTAATAATGGCCATATAAATTTTTCTATGTGGAATAGTGATGAGGGAAATTTTTCGCCAAGTTTCGGCGCAAAAATGATGTCCATGGAATCTAATGGGTGAAAAAATTTATTGCACGTCAAAAATTTATGGCACAACAAAATTTTGTCTCCCATAGACTTCAATGCAATTTAGCGAATTTTTGCAGTTTCGTGAATTTTTGGCGAAACTGTACAGATTCACCCATCACTACTTATAATGCCTGGTTTTTTAAAATTCAGGCATGAGAAATCTTTGTACTGACAAACAATATTATTCTTTTGTCCAGGATCAATGAATAAATAATGGAGAATCTCTGTGCACTGATCTTATACACTGAAGCTTTTGTATGCTCCTATATTACACTAACACATAAGGTGTTCTGTGAACTTTGGCATATGTGTTTCCAGTTTTCATATTTATTTATTTATCTGCTAAGTCTTAGTTGGTAGCTTATAGATATGGCAGACGTAGCTAATTGTTGTTACCTACTACACTTTATCCTTCATTAAATAAATGGTGAACTTAGTGCACCATTAATACCATTTATATCATAAAGGTATGCTCCATAAGACATTACTGAGGTTAAGAAAGATTTAATTACATTATGCAGGTATTATTCTTGATTCCAGCTGAGACTGGTGGCAAAACAATCCTACTGTGTTTTTCATTTATTTCTTAGTAGACTTAAAATGTGGTGATCAAAATTGTGTAACAACCCCTTATCTTGAAAGCCCCAGGTCCCTAGCATTCTGGATAATAGGTTCTATACCTGTATTTGAATGTACCCCATAAGCAGGCCCTGGTGAAGATTACATAGTAACATAGTAACATAGTAAGTAAGGTCGAAAAAAGACACATGTCCATCGAGTTGAACCTTTTTTTTTTTTCTTTTTTTATTAACTACCTATCTGCCAGTTGATCCAGAGGAAGGCAAAAAAAACCCATCTGAAGCCTCTCCAATTTGCCTTAGAGGGGGTAAAATTCCTTCCTGACTCCAAAATGGCAATCGGACTAGTCCCTGGATCAACTTGGACTATGAGCTATTTCCCATAACCCTGTATTCCCTCACTTGCTAAAAAGCCATCCAACCCCTTCTTAAAGCTATCTAATGTATCAGCCTGTACAACTGATTCAGGGAGAGAATTCCACATCTTCACAGCTCTCACTGTAAAAAACCCCTTCCGAATATTTAGGCGGAACCTCTTTTCTTCTAATCGGAATGGGTGACCTCGTGTCAGCTGGAAAGACCTACTGGTAAATAAAGCATTAGAGAGATTATTATATGATCCCCTTATATATTTATACATAGTCATCATATCACCCCTTAAGCGCCTCTTCTCCAGCGTGAACATCCCCAATTTGGCCAGTCTTTCCTCATAGCTAAGATTTTCAATACCTTTTACCAGCTTAGTTGCCCTTCTCTGTACCCTCTAATACAATAATGTCCTGTTTGAGTGATGGAGACCAAAACTGTACAGCATATTCTAGATGGGGCCTTACAAGTGCTCTATACAGTGGAAGAATGACCCCCTCCTCCCTTGACTCTATGCCCCTTTTAATACAGCTCAAGACCTTATTTGCCCTTGATGCTGCTGACTGGCATTGCTTGCTACAGCCAAGTTTATCATCTACAAGGACTCCAAGGTCCTTTTCCATAATGGATTTGCCTAGTGCAGTCCCATTAAGGGTATAAGTGGCTTGGATATTTTTACATCCCAGGTGCATGACTTTACATTTATCAACATTGAATCTCATTTGCCACTTAGCTGCCCAGATTGCCAGTTTGTCAAGATAATGTTGCAAGGATGCCACATCCTGGATGGAATTAATTGGGCTGGATAATTTTGTGTCATCTGCAAACACTGATACATTATTAACAACACCCTCCCCTAAGTCATTAATGAACAAGTTAAATAAAAGTGGACCCAATACTGAGCCCTGGGGGACCCCACTAAGAAACTTACTCCAAGTAGAGAATGTCCCATTAACAACCACCCTCTGTACCCGATCCTGTAGCCAGTTTCCTATCCACGTGCAAACGACTTCATTAAGCCCAATACATTAATATTCTAAGGGGTTATGTATCAATGTATCAATGTTCATGTCTCTTATTTTCCTTGATTGACCGATGTTTTAAAACACTTGGCTATTTTATTAAGCAAACAAAACATGAAAAACTTGAATGTAAACCCTTGGCATCTGAAAGCATGCAAGGTGTAGAAATCTGGGAGCTGGTCTAGCCAAAATTTTAACTATTTATTGAATTCAAATTTTTTAGAGATTGTAAACACCCTTAAAATTATTAGTAACACAAAGGGAATAATACAACTTGTTTCCCTTTCAGTCTGACAGTGGAGGCAACTTGACCCCTTTTAGTTAAATTGTATTGTCTTTACAGGACTTGCACCTTAAAGGACTGGACAAACTATACTATATGCTGCTTTACTGATAGCAAGACACAATATCAAATTCAAAAGGATTGTTCCAAATAATTACAAATTCAGTACCTTTCTTACTACAAATTTTTAACACAATTTATATGAATTATTTAGCTAGTCTTTCAGCAAACGCATAAAGGGGTTTGCCAAATAACTCTTCCTGCAGCATTTTCTATTCCAAATGCCATATGTGAAGTGGGAAAAAATATCAAATCCTATTCACTGAAGAAATGTTAATGTTATCTAACATAACCTCTTTTTATGTGCATATCATCTAGAATACTTGGATACAAAATACAATATCAGTGCAAAATCTTGAATGTTTAGATTTGATTCATACTCGGCTATCTCTTTGCTGGAGAAATAGCACATATATATCCATATACGCAGGCCAGGGGTCAAACCAGGAGATCAGATACGGAGGATGGGTGGCAGGACTGGGTAACAAAAAGGAACCATAAATAAGGCATTCAGGGACCAGGATCAGTGGGAAGAACACTAACATGAGTCGATGATCTAGCAATAGCTAGCACACAGGCATTGGTTTATATAGGGGCTTGATTACTAAATCGTCTGCACCTGACCTTAACAAGACTTGAGGTGGAGACTGAAAGCAACAGAGAAAAGATATGGTTAAGTGCAATATTGGCCCCTGGTACCTCAAGGGGAAGGTGCACTCAGGGCTGCCTTCAGAAATCACAGGGCCCTGTACGGCAAAATTTTCTAAAACCTGGTCTCCTCCCACCCCCAAGCCCCAACACATATCTCGCCCACCCCACTGTAAAAAAGCAAAATCAGATCTGAGACAGTAACCCCCCTAAGTTATAAAAAAGCCATTGGTGGCCAGGCCCCCAACAAATGTTATAAAAAGCCATTGGAGATCAGGGGCCCCCCGCAAGTAAAAATATTTATGGCCTGGGTCAGCCTCCACAAGTTATAAAAAGCCATTGGTAATCTTGTCCCCCTCCCTTGCAAGTAAAAAAATATATTGATGGCCTGCCCCCCACATGTTATAAAAAACCATTGATCATAGCCCCCCCCTGCCAGTAAAAAAAATATTGATGGCCTGGACCAGTGTCGGACTGGCCCACAGGGATACCAGGAAAACTCCCGGTGGGCCAAGGTGTCAGTGGGCCCTTGTGCTGCTAAATATTTGGCCTATTTCAAGGCCATTCCCTATTTCTATGAGAACAAAGAGGCTAAATAGATGGATTAATATATTATAGTATGTAAAACTATAAATAGAGGTTGAGCTAGGAGAGGAAGAATAATAGTACTGGGAGTGGGCCCCTGGTCTAAATTTTCTTGGTGGGCCCCTGGTCTAAGGTTTTTGGGTGGGCCCCTGGTATCCCAGTCCGACACTGGCCTGGACCCCCCACAAGTTATAAAAAGGCCCGGCCATGCTTCACTTACTTGATTACCCCCCCCCCCCGCTGTCAGCTTGCTGCAAAGTTTAGAAGAGAGGACAGGAGCTCCGGTACCAGCATTATGTTCTCTGTACCCTCATTAGTCTATTAAGTTAAGTCTTGGGGAAGCTGCCATCCAATCCCTGTACAACTTTACCGGGACTTAAACTTAAACAACCAATGAGGAGTTCCCGTCCTCTCTTCTAAACTTAGCAGCAGGCTGACAGCAGGGAGGCCTGGCTAATCAAGTAAGTGATGCATGGCTGGGCCCCCCCTAAAACACAAAAACCTGCAGGGCCCGGGACAACTGTCCCCCCCCATGCCCCCCTGATGGCGGCCCTAGGTGCACTAGCCAGACAACTCACAGACCAGAGTTTGAAGCCAGCCATTACCTGACAGCTAGTATATACTGATCCTTTAAGCACAACATAACAAAAATATCATTGAAAAGTATGAAAATTCTTGGCAATATGAGCAATATTTTGCTCAAAGCGAAAATGTACATACCTACACCTTCCTTATCATTTCTCTGAATTAAGAGCAAATTAAGTTAATATAAATTTGCACTTAGTTACAGATGTGCAGCTCATACAATCACTTTGTTAATTATCTGTAACCATTTCTTCACCTGCTGTCACTCGATACACTTTATTTTCTATACTTTAAACTTTCCATCTAAACTATTATATTTGTCATGAAATTCAAGTCTAGTCTAGAATTTACATAGATAATTTATTAATAAACTCATGGGACCCATAATACTTAAACTTGTTTTCCATAGAGTTCTGAATTAACAGATGGCCATCTCCCATAGACTCTATTTTAATCAAATGATATTCACATTTTAAAAAATGATTTCCTTTTTTCTGTAATAATAGAACAATACATTACTTATTGGAGGCAAAACAATCCTATTTGGTTTAATTAATGTAAATGTTTTTTTAGTAGACTTAAGGTATGGAGATCCAAATTACAGAAAAATCCCTTATCCAAACAAAAAAACCTCAGGTCCCGAGCATTTTGGATAACAGGTCCAGGCCTAGACTAGCAATCTTTGGGTCCTGGCAAATGTCATAGGGGCTGCTGCAAGATGTCATGGACAGTCACATAGTGAGCTGCTGGGGGCTGTTTGGGCCTCTGTGTACCTGAAATACCAGAGCCTATTTTCAATCCTAGTTCAGGCCTAAGCAGGTCCCATGTAATATACAATCAAATTGTAATATGTTAACCAAAAATATTTAATACCTTGTTGTAAACACTCTTTTTTTTGGACTTAGATCACCTTCAGTTCTCCTATAGAATGCTTTTAAAAGTATTTGACCATATGCTAGATATTTCCATGGTTGACTTATAGAATAATTGAAATCAGAGGATATAAAATGACAATAATTTTAGTGTCAATATGTCTGTGCATTGGAAGCAGCTGCTACTTTAATGACATTGCTGGCAATTTCAATTGGCAAAGGTCACTAGATTAATCATTGATGAATTAGGAACCCTTCCATTAATTAGTCTGGAGTTTAATTCTGGAGCTAAAATTCTTTCTCTTCTGAATCCAATTCAAGGGAGTAATAATGTAGGATAGTGTGATTTAATAAAAGAGCAGAATTTGTGGTAGAAGAGTATCACAGAAATTCTGAGGGCTGTTATTTGCTGCCCCTGGTTAAGTCCTGCTAAGAATGATGTCTCACCTTGCCTCATGGTAAAGATCCTGTCTATAACATAAAGTACTCTGCAGCACTGAGCAAAAAACCAAAGTAACTGTTACTCAGGACAAAACTATATTTGCACAAACCTTGTGTTGTGTTCTGCTAAATATATAGTTTTTCGTATTCTCATATGTAAAATACCATATTTTATTGTTCTGTTTTGAACATTAACAAATTAAATATTATGAATACTCCATATTGTCTGTGTTTTGTTGCTGTATTTTTTTTAATAAAATTTCAAAATTATTTGGGTACATGTATTTATACAATGCCAATGGAATAAAAAATAAAACTTTGGTAATGTACACAAATTTTTTGGGCTATTTGATTAAAAAAAAAAAACATCTGTTACTGCTTAGGTCTATTAATTCTGAAAGATCCAAGGGCATCAATGTTAATTACATTACATTTCAGTAAATTGTGGGTACAATTTTAAAAAAAGAGAGACTGAATAATTGGTACAATCAACTGTACGGTTTCTGCATATTTTTATAGCATCAAAACTTGCTGCTGAGTAGTGATGGGCGAATAAATTTGGCAGGTGCGAATTTGCGGTGAATTTCCGCATGTCGCCACCGTGAATAAATTTGAGAAAAAATTTTCCGGAGTCCAGAAATTTTGGACGCGCATCGGAAAAGTTACTCATGTAAAAACCGTCACACGTCAACATTATTCAGTTGCCCATTGACTTTAACGCCAGAGAGCAAAATTGATGGGGGCATCTAAATTTGCATTTCCTCGAAGTGAAACTGGACAAATTCGCCCATCACTACTGCTGAGGGGGACTTGGCTTTTAGGATAAAGAGTATTTAGTAATAAATGAACATTCATGTGTACTACAGGCAACACTTAAAATGAAAACCCACATATGTATTTGGTGTACAATGAATAATAATTCATTTAGTGACCTCAAAATGTTTCAATATTTTGTGTGGAACCTGTTTTGTCATATTCACTGGTACCCTGGTTTCATTGAGAGGGTCAGACAACCAGTAATCCGTAGTAGCTTCTGTATTAATAACTAATCATCCTTATATTGTGACATTTATATTCTATATATACTGTATATTGTGAGTGGGTCCCTAAGCTCAGTAAGTGACAGCAGCACAGAGCATGTGCAGTGAATCAGCAGAAAAGAGCATTTTACTGGAGCATTTTGGAGGAACAGATCTTTACTGCTAAAGGGCTGTGGTTGCGTTGGGCTGGTACAGAAGCCCAAAACATGACATAACATAAAGTAAAGTCAAGACATACAGGGGCTCATTTATAAACTTAGTGCAGAGCTGAATGATTTGCACAGTGAATATATTTGGCCTGCAGATGATTATATTTATAAAGCTGGAAAAGGGTGGTGTATTTAATGTGCAGAACTGCAATTTTTTTATGCACTGCGAATGTCCATAAGAGATTTTTAAAATTTCAAATCTCAAATGTAAATATTTATGCACACACTTATGTCATGACTTTGGTGGTATTCCACACAAGAATGAAGCGCTTACCTCCGTTTCTCTTTCCTTTGGGACCAGGTGCTTAGCAGTCAATTTCCCACTCTGCCATGGGTATCAAATCATATGCAATATCCAACAGACCACAGCACACTGACACGTTGTTTCTGTGAAGTTTTTTGTGATTTATTGGCTCATTATCAGTAGACAAAAAAATGCAAAGTTTCGAGTCTCACAGGACTCTTTATCAAGCATGACTTTGGTGGGAGAGAAAATATTCGCAAAAACAGTTTCGCAACAGTTTCTCAAATTGTTGTCAGCAATATTTTCTCGCACAATAGCCTCACACAGTAGCCACACTCCGCAAACTGATTTGTGAGCCATTCGCGAAAGTATGTTCGCAATGCAAATTCACAAAACACGTAAAGATGGGCAGAGCAGTGTAATATTTTAGCTTTCAGGAAAAAAAACATGCGTTGCACCAAATATAAATCACCCCATTGTATTAACAAATGTAAAAAAAGGTGATGAAGAAGAAGTGAGAAAAGAAAGCAAGAAAATAATAAAGTAGAAAATATTGGGGAAAAAAAGAATGAAAGGAAGGTATAAAATGTATCAAATATAAAAATGAGATTAAATAAAATATGTGTTTGCCTTGACAAGGATAAAGATAAGCAATACAATAAAAATTAGGTCCTTTAAATATAGTGAAAAAAGAGGCAAGTTTATGGTGAGCGAGATGAAGAAGAAATTAGTAAATTACAATGCAAACATAGCATATGCCACTTCCTAATATACAGTATAATAATATGAAACTTCCGGAATGTAACACCCGTCAGCAAATAAAAGGGTGGCACCAGAATATAATTGTTCATTGGTCATACACTGTGAATGTCTACCTGCTAGGCTAATACCAAGGCACAATATTCAGGAACACTCCTGCCAAGAGAAAAGAGAATGGTCCCTCAGGCGGCAGCTAGCAGCAGTTGAAAGGGGTGGCAAAAAGTCAGCTCTTGAAACCTTCGAACCCAAATATCTGTGTTTTAACCCAAAAATTTCTCTGCAGAGTCATTGGACTATCAATGCTGTTCCCCTTTGCCCTGCTCTGACACTGATGTTTTAAGAGAAGAGTGGGAGAGGGAAGGCGGCAGCAGCCCCAGGATCGCCCTTGACAATATTTCCTCTGGTTGCATAGCAGAGCCATTTGGAGGGAATATACAAAACTAGCGTTATTAATCCAGAAATATATTGGAAATTGTGGATTTGTCCACTTTTTTGCTACATCTGTCAACTTTTTTGAGTATGGAACTTTTTTTGTACCCTGCAAGTAGATTGAATGAATTCACTATAGTGCAACTAATAGGGGTTTAAAATTAACTTAAAGTGGTGGTTCACCTTTAAGTTAACTTTTAGTATGTTATAGAACAGCCAATTTTAAGCAACTTTTCAATTGGTCTTATTTATTTTATATAATTTATTACTATAAATTATTATGACCGACATGGTGAGTCAGCAGATTTTAACCAGCCTGCTCTTGGAACCAACAAATACCAACTGGGTATCAGTTCAGCTCGGCGGGGCACCATTCAGTTACTAATAACTGAATAAAACTTTTTGTTTCATACTATACTATCGGCACTTGTTTAATTTGCTTTACAGTGAATTTCAGACCATTTTGTTGCTTTTTTGCTATTTAAACGGCAATGTCACAAGTGTCCACAAATTACCTTTATTTCACCAGAATCAGAATTTTCATGGATATATGTTTAAAACTATGGAGAACTTATTTACACTTATTTTACAGCCAAAATTACTCTATTTTTCCCCTTTTTTGAATAGATAGGTTGAAATAAATGGAAATAAATGGTTAAAGCACCCTAATTATGTATGAACATTCTTATTCAGCTTTCTTACTGTCCTTTATATTTTAGCACTTTTGCCTTTAGCATCATCGTACCATGGAAGGCAATTGTTTACAAGGGATAAAACAAACTGCACTGTTCAGAGAGTGTAATAAATAATAAATGTGACACTGGAATCTGGCAAATCTGTGATAAATCAGAAAAAAAATCATATAACTAGGCACTATAACAATGGTAAGCATTATTTTTTCAATCTTAAAGGGCAATTACACATAAAATGTACCTTTTGGTATGAGATGCATACATAGCTGTCATATGTTGTTATCACACATAGGGGCACATTTACTTAGCTCGAGGGGAAGAAATAGAAGAAAAAATACTTTGAATTTCGAAGGTTTTTTTGGGCTACTTCGACTTCGAATCGAACGATTCGAACTAAAAATCGTTTGACTATTCAACCATTCGATAGTCGAAGTACTGTCTCTTTTTATAAGAAACTTCGACCCCCTACTTCGCCAAGTAAAACCTACCGAACATCAATGTTAGCCTATGGGGAAGGTCCCCATAGGCTTTCTAACAAATTTCTGGTCGAAGAAAAATCGTTCGATCGATGGCTTGAAATCCTTTGAATCGTTCGATTCAAAGGATTTAATGGTTCGATCTAACTATTTTTCCTTCGATAGTTTGATTGAATGAATTGCGGTAAATCCTTCGACTTCGATATTCGAAGTCGAAGGATTTAACTTCGACAGTCGAATAACGAGGGTTAATTAACCCTTTGATATTCGACAGTAAGTAAATGTGCCCCCTAGAGAAGGATTAAGATCATTTTTTCCCCATGGACTCAAATGCTAGAGCACTAAGGTTTATAAGAGCACATGCCTTAGCACTCACTTACTGAGCACTTTTGCCCTGGGGAATGCTGCTCTCTACAATGGGCATGGGATAAAAAATATAGTACTTGGTGCAGAAAGCATGGTCAGCATCCTAGCACTCCCTAACTTGCTTATCTAACCGCAAGTTCGGGGATAGGTAAGGGCCGGGTTTAAGTAGGTCGGAAGCCCACGTGCCTCTCCCCAACCACCCCTCATCAATATAGAACTAATGTTATCTAATGCATAAGTGCAGAGATCTGCTGCAATTTGCACATAGCCAGACAGTATGCAAAGTGCAATGAAATGGCTGATTGAAGCCTGTTTTTGCACTTTGAACACTGCTTTGCATTGCAGATAATCCCTTTATTTTTCAGCTAATATAAATATATACTTATACCATTACATTGATTTGAAGGTGTTATTTTAAAAAAAATCCTCCGAGATGGCATACACAAATGAATAAATAAATGTTGATTTCTTATCCCATGAAAGGCGTTCCTTATGTATGTTGCGTGAAAGCATTTTTACAATTCCTTTTGATGTCGATCAACATTGAACGTAAGCAGATCAAAGGTATTTTAACATCTGCAACTAAAGGAAGAAAAAGTTTTGCAAGCTTCTGTTGGGAAAAATAATACCTTTTTTTATTACAGTCTTGAGAAAAGAAGAACTGTTGGGAGCTGTCAGAAGATGCAATTTTATATGTTGTCCTCGAGCAATGGAAAGTCAATAATAGAAATAAACATAACCGTCAAGTATTTTAAGCTTTTTTTTTACTATTGTTGCTACTCAAGTCTGGTTCATTCTGTACCTTCTAAAATGTGCATAATAAAAAAAATCCAGAATAGAATACATATATTTTTTAAACTCTCTCTCTCTCTCTCTCTCTCTCTCTCTCTCTCTCTCTCTCTCTCTCTCTCTCTCTCTCTCTATATATATATTCCCAGATCCAAGGCGCACACCAGCATAAATGATATATAGAACATAAGGAAGGATGCGACACTCACAGGGACTTTATGCAAAAACAAATCTTTATTGGACTCAACGTTTTGATCCCCCACAGGATCTTCGTCAGGAGAAATACAGCTGTATTACTATAATGAAAATACAACCTTCACCTCAGTGGATGTTTAATAAATGAGCTTCACAAAATAGTATTTATTTGTTTATTCCTACAGCTATTTAAATTATTTGTAAGGGTAATAATAAAACATATGAATATCACATTTATTGAACAACAATTTTATTTCACTGTAATTAATTAATTAATTAATTAATAAAAATCCAATATTTTATCTGAAACTTTGGCTTTGCATTAAATCATTTTTTGACCAAGACAAGACCTTTCTTTCTAGTTTTTCAAAAGGGTGGCTAATTCTAAGCAACTTTTCAGTTGGACTAATTTTTTTCTCTTTTATAATTTTTGAATGATTTGCATCTTCTCCTCTCTCTTTCCAGCTTTCAAATGGGGGGTCCCTAACCCCACCTAAAACACAATGCTATGTATGGTTTGACATTTGGGGGCAGATTTATCAAGGGACTCCCATAACTTTGAAATTCGAATTAAAAAAGACCAATCGAAATTTATCAAAAAATCAAAGTTTTTTTATCTTTTGGCCGAATAGGTCAGTTTTCGATCGAATAGGTCAGTTTTTATTGAATTTGAATTGTACGAATCGAAGTAACAGCGCATTTGACAAATTATATTCGATGTTTTTCCAAAAAAAACCTTACATTTTTCAAGTCCACCAATTGACTCCAAATAGGTTCTAGGAGGTTCCCCATAGGCTAAAATAGCAATTCGGCAGGTTTTAGATGGTGAATCGTTGAAGTCTAATTTTTCGAGATACAGAACATGATAAATTTCAGTATTCAAATTTTCGATTTTTTTTTTAATTCAGATCAAATTTGGACTCTTCCCTTGTCGAAGTACCCAAAAATTAACTTGAAATTCGATTTTTTTTTCATTCGAACTTTCAATTCAACCTTTGATAAATTTGCCCCTTATTGTTATTACTTTGTTTTACTCATCAGCTTTCTTTTCAGGTCCTCTCCTGTTCATATCTCACACTCTTATTCAAATCAATCCATGGTTGCCAAGGAAATTTGGACCCGAGCTACTGAATAAAAAGATAAATAACTTAAAAACCACAAATAATAAAAAATAAAAAACAATTGCTAATTGTTTTAGAAAATCCTACAGACACAAGTAGAATATGCAAACTTCTTGCATATAGTGCCCTGGTTTTAATTGAACCCAGTGCTGCAGGGTTTACCATAGCACCACAGTACTCAATTGCTAGTCTAAACCCACATCTCCCCCACTGTATTTTAGTGGTTTTAGAGGTGTTTGAAACCATGCCAAGCTCACAAACTATAAAACTAAGATTGTCATTGAATTTATTAAAAGTTCAGATTTAAAAAAAAGTTCAAATAAACAAGAGCACTGAACAATGCGCTAAATAATCTGAATACCTCAAAAATCTCAAAAAATTCTGATTGGTTTCAGAATGGTCCAATAGGATCAGCGCTCCTCCTTTTGACTTCTACAGCACCTCAACAACTTTTACTTGACGAAGTCTGTCATTAAAGGCTTTCATGGTTTTTTAATAAAATCTTAAAATTTTAGAGCTGTTTAGAAATATAGCCATAAATTTTTGGTGATCAGTAGAAAAAAAATCACAATTTGATTGTTAATAAATGGAACCCATAGACTAAGGTGAACTAGATATGTTAGTTCTTCAGATAATAATGGTAACCCAAAATGGATGAAGTGCTAAAATGGTGCCTCTGTAAGAGGGATGTAGCGAACTGTTCTGCGGCGAACTTGTTCGCGCGAACATCGGCTGTTCGCGTCCGCCGCAAGTTCTCGAACGTCGCGCGACGTTCGCCAATAGGCGTTCGCGTCAAAATCGTTCGACCATTCGACCATTCGATCGCTAAAATCGAACGATTTTCGTTCGAATCGAACGATCAAAGCCATTGGATTGAATGAAATCAATGGCTTCGATCGTTCGATTCGAACGTAAATCGTTAGATCGAACGATTAAAATCCTTCGATCGTTCGAATCGAAAGATTTTCGGATGTTCGAAGTTCGCAAACTGTTCGCGAACTGTTCGCATTTTTTGCCGGTGTTCGCGAACGGCGTTCGCGAACACATACTCGGCGGTTCGCTACATCCCTACTCTGTAAAAGGTAATAGAATGCATATACATTTTCCAAAGTGGCATTAAAACAGAAATGTGTGAGGTACAAAACCTAGCCAGTGCAGTGGTGAGAGTTGAGAAAATCTCCTCAGGAGGAGGCGCCCCACAGGTTACCAGGGAATGCAAAATGCCGTTCCTGGTAACGAGCTACATTTCCAGTTATTAAACCTGAAATTCAGCTCTTCTATCTCAGAGAGCGTAATTGCACTTCTCTACACTAGCATTGTGGACCCCTTAAGACCCCCTCCAGTGCCAGAAAGGTGAGCAAGGGGGGGGTGAAAAAAAAGTGTCAGGATCACCCCTGAGTCAGTGACCAGCCATGTAGAAGTTAGGTCCACCATACAAGCCATACAAGTTAATGGTGGCTTTAAAGGAACAGTTCAGTGTGAAAATAAAAACTGTGTAAATAGATAGGCTGTGCAAAATAAAAAATGTTTCTAATATAGTTAGTTAGCCAAAAAGGTAATGTATAAAGGCTGGAGTGACTGGATGTGTAACATAATAGCCAGAAAACTACTTCCTGCTTTTCAGCTTTTCAGCTCTTTAACTCTGAGTTAGTCAGCGATTTTGTAATTGATACTCAGCATTCAGCTCAGATTCAAAAGCAACATATATGACCCATGTGGCCTCCACTCAAGTCTCTGATTGGTTTCTCACAATTAGTAACAATGCGGTAATGGTGGAGCTCACACTGTGTCTTCCATCTCACACCCGACTGCTGCTCTCGCGATATGTCAGTCACTTCCAACCGGCTCTTAGAGAATCACATACCCTACCGATCTATGTAATTTTAAGCATTGAAATAAAGCTGGATTGATATTACATGAGTCTGTCTCCTAGTATGCTCCGATCAGTGCTCTGCAGCAGTTCTTGTATTCTGATTGGTTACTGCCTGGTTACTGCCTGGTAAACAGGGTAACCTGTCAGTATAAACCAAGAGAGCTGAAAAGCAGGAAGTGGTGTTTCAGCTATTATGTTAGACATCCAGTCACTTCAGTCTTTATACATTACATTTTTGCCTAACTGACTTTATCAGAAACATATTTTATTTTGCACAGCCTATCTATTTACCCAGTTTTTATTTTTACACTGAACAATTCCTTTAAGGGTTGTTCTACCTGGTGTAAATATAGAGTATGGGCATTAGGCACATTGTTCATAATTGTTTGGATTGTTAAACTCATAAACTCATAAAAATAGGCAAAATATCCACATAAACTCAATCAATTTTTAATCTTGTAAGTGGTATACCATGCATGATATAGCCTTAGAAGGTATACCAATGACAACTTAAAAGACAAGAGGGGGGAATCTAATAAAAGTCCCAAAGAGCAAACTATTTGCACAAATAGGAATACAAATTTGCATTCAGCAATGTAATACTCTTCCTTATACTGTTATTGCATTGCAAATTCTAATTGTGCATTGCCCATTTTTAAGAAGTGCTTGAAGGTGGTGTAATCTTGGAGCAAATATAACTTTTCAGTAAGAAGTTTTATTATATTCAGTGCGTACTGGCGCAAACTATAAAATTCACAAAACCTTCTTACATTGTCGGAAGTGGTAGTTAAACAGTTTCTGCATTCGCAAAAGCTATGTTAAATCCTCGCAAAGGAAAATCGGTTCACACAAAGGTTTAACTTTTCACATTGCAAATATTTTTTCCATAACCGACTTTTATTACATTCCCCCAAAAGAGATTAAAACTATGCTGACCAAAGAAAGTTGTTTCCCCTCTTGGATGCTGGTCCTGTATGCGGCAGCTTTATATCACTGGAGTAATTGGCCATATGCCACAATATGGTGTATATAAGATTTCAAGTGGTGTAAATAAAACTGTAATATTTTACACATTCATAGACATAATTGCAGCACATTATGCCACATATTATCTGTATAATAAATGAAAAGCACAAACATGCACAAAGGGACCCTTGCTTAAATTTATTTCAATTAAAGTTGTCTTTTCCAAAGTGCTCTTTATATATCAAGTTTGATATATTTGCAGTCTGTTAAACCCCCTTGCAAGTGCAGCTGAGCAAGAGGGTTAAATTATTAAAATAGTAGATTTCCTATTTTAATGTGTTCTCATTAATCACCATTACTGAGACTAATTGGAAATGAAGGATTCGTATTTAGCTTCCCCTAGGTAACATTTGTCAAACTGATATTTTTCATACATGACAGTTGTAGAGAAATAGATTCACTCCACAATGTACATGGAAAGCAATAAGCACAATTTCCTTGGACTTCAACCATAAAACTGAAAATTAGATATGTCAAGGCCGATAAAATATAGTAATTCATTCTGGACAAAGACTCAAATTTGTTGTTTGTTATCTTTTGTTTGTTTGTGCCCTTGGCAATGTCAGCTCTCCAATAACTTTCAGAATTCCCACAGACTTCATATCAGTACAACTAATGACATTTTCTGTTATAATATACAACCATAAGGGTTATCTTTTATGTTCAATAATGAGTTGTTGCAAAGAATAACCTAACAGAAAATGTTTAAAAATGTCAAGATTTGTTGCAAATGGAAACAGATATTTCAGTCAATATGGTTCAATAGGATAACAGATCAGCAGCATCCTGTAACACTTTCATTCATCACAACCCAACTCAACTGGACTATCAGCTCTTGCAAGCAGGACCCCTAGCATATGTGTATTGGTATGTAGGACGTTTACAGTCAGAAAGATGTCTAGTAAATCACTGTAGATAAGAGCAAACAGGGCCACCTCAATTAAAGGGCAACGGTGCATTTGGTTAGAGCCTACCAATTCTTGGGGACTCGTTGTGTGCATACAATATATTGTTGTATGGAAAGGCATGTTCTGGGGGGGAAGATAGTTAGCATAGAAAGGGGACTGGGACACACCTGAAACAGTGGATTCTGATCCACTTTATTGGACCTAGAAACCACCCTAAAAAAAGGAACTATCATTTAATAATGAAGGGAGGCCTGGAGACCAACATTCCTCCCAATAATTCCTTTATGGAAAGATCAGCCCACTGGGTATGTGCTACCTATAGGAACAATAACATCAAGGACTACAGCAGGGATCCCCAACCAGTGGCTCATGAGCAATTTGTTGTTTACCAACCCCTTTGATATTGCTGCCAGTGGCCTCAAAGCAGTTGCTTATTTTTGAAGTCTAGGTTTGGAAGAAAATTTTGGTTGAATAAAAACCAAGTATGCTGCCAAACAGAGCATTCTCTAGGGATGCCAGTCCACATAGGGACTACAAATAGCCAATCACAGCTCATAATTGGTTTTCACAGGAGCTTTTTGCAAGTTTGTGTTACTCTCCCACTATTTTTACTTGTAAATGTGGCTCATGGGTAAAAAAGGTTGGGGATCCCTGGACTAAAGTATTCCAGCCTACCTGTGGCTTGGCTACACAAGGGGGGTTATTTACTAACCTGTAAATTAAATAAGTTTAAAAAAAACCAGAGCGAAATTTGATCAGAGTTTGTAGCAGAAAATGTTGAGATAAAATTAACTTTGATAAATAACCCCCTTAGACTATCTATGGGGCACTCTAGATCAATACTGACAGTTGGTAGCGCTAACTTTTATGATCTTATGTCTAATTGCTGAATAAAATCCCTAGACAATCTTTAGTCTCTGTTGAATTATGATAGAAAAATAGAATAAATAGAATAAAGATTTCCACCTCCTCACACATTTTTCTTGTTGATGATCATAACTGAATGCACAAATATTTTATTGTAACCTATCTAGCATAATTCTGTGGTTTGGTACTGCATTATCCTCAACACACAGACAGTATCCCAACATCACTTACATTGGATAAAATATAGATTCCATTGAGTCCTGGCTATATGATCTTACTACTTGATCCATGATTTTTAAGTGAACATTGCTGGGGACACAACTGCTGGTTGTAGGTAGTGATGGGCAAATTTGCGCCGTTTTGCTTCGCCGAAAAATTCGCGAATTTCGCGCGAAATTCGCGAAACGGCGAAAAATTCGCGAAACGACGCCAGCGTCACGTTTTTGACGCCGGCGCCCGTTTTTCCGACGCCGGCGCCCGTTTTTGACGCGGGCGTCCGTTTTTTCGGAAAAATTTTTTTGACGCCGGCGAATTTTTTCCGCGAATTTTCGCTGGCGTTTCGCGAATTTATTCGCCTGCCGCGAATCGCGCAAATTCGCCGCGAATTCGCGCCTGGCGAATAAATTCGCCCATCACTAGTTGTAGGCATTTAAATGGATTTGAATTTTTATGTTAGGAAGTATCAGCTATTCTTTATTAGTGTTATAGTAGTTGGAAAATAATTGAAGATGATTTGCATCTCATTCAAATTAAATTCTCAGTCCTTATTTAATAGTTTAATGGAGCTATAGTGCGTATTTACTTGGTACCAGTATATATTGGGAAGCAATATAATATCTGTTTCTTTCTGTTATTTATATGTGGCAGCAATCTCCAGGCTAGAGGACAGTAGTTGTTTGATTTTCCTATATGTGAAGGAATGCAGGCACTCATGTATTATAAATACTGTGAGCAGTTGCAGTCAAAACACATAAGTCTTACCTTGTTAATAAAATTAATTTCAACGGAGAGCTAACATTTCCTAAAATATGTCCCTGAAAGGGGTATATAATATGTCCCTGTGTAAGGGTCTCACCACTGGTAAAAAAAAAGATTTTTGTGAATAATCTGGTATGTATTGTAATGTAAGTTAGGGTGCCTACTTTTGTTCAAATGTCATTGATCATAGGAATGGGAGAAGTGCCCCTTAATTTTATAGCTAGTGGTCTGTTCAGAGATTCCTTTTTACTATAAGAAAATGTTTAATTCATCCAAGTTCCATTGTTTCTTTGGATATTAGAGCTTTCATCTTCTGTGTTTTGCTCCTTAATTTTTTAGTGTTTGAGGGCAGCATTTTCCTATGTGAGACATTTCTAGGTCATGTATTTCTTTTGATATCGCATGTTTTAGCTTCCTATATTCTTTTTTATCTTTTTCAGGGAATACTGTATAATATACTCCCTAACATAGGCTTTACATGATTCTCATACTCATGTAATACAGGCATGGGATCTGTTATGCAGAAACCCGTTATCCAGAAACCTGTTATCCAGAATATTACCAATTACAGGAAGGCCATCTCCCATAGATTTAATTTAATCAAATAATTCAAATTTTTAAAAAGGATTTCACAGGAACTTGTACGTAATACCAATGAAGATATAATCAATACTTATTGGAGGCAAAACAATCACATTGGGTTTATTTAATGTTAAATTTACATTTTAGTAGACCAAGGTACAAAAACACTTCTTATCAGGAAAACCCCAGCTTCCAAGTATTCTGGATAACAGGTCCCATACCTATATCTTCAATAGGATTGTCTTTAATGAATTGATTATAATAATGGTCAAACATTATCTTTCTTAACTCTGCGGAGGAATTATATGATTCATTATCCTCTAAATAAATGTATTTGGCCTAGAAATTTCACACTCTAGGAAACACATACCAGTCTCTAATCAGACACATGCAAGGTAAAAACCCAAATAATATGTTATCAAGAGGGACTAAGAATAACATCAGATGCATAAATGAGATGAAAGGACTTTCCTACTTAAAGGAACAGGTCAGTGTAGAAATAAAAACTAGGTAAACAGAAAAAAAATATGTTTCTAATATAGTTAGTTAGCTAAAAATGTAATGTATAATGGCTGAGTGACTGAATGTGTAACATAACAGAACAGAACAGTACTTCCTGCTTTTCAGCTCTTTAACTCTGAGTTAGTCAGTGATGTTAAGTGAGTTTGCAATTAATCCGTATCATGTAGGTCAGATCGGTTACTGTCTGGTAACCAATCAGTGGAGATCTGCAAAGCATGAAGTAGTGTTCTTGCTATTATGTTAGACATCCAGTCACTACAACCTTTAGAGATTAGATTTTTGGCTAACTAACTATATTAGAAACTTTTTCATTTTGCACAGACTATATATTTACCCAGGTTTGTTTTTTATTCTGAAGAATTCCTTTAACAGACAAAGAGTTGCAATGCAATGAGAACATTTTACAATATTTAATTCTGTTTGAGTTGTAGACAAATTCACATATATTTGATAAGACATAATTAGCTAAGACTTTTTCATATACTTAGATTGGGTAGAAGCAACTAGGGTGGAACCATTTTCACTGCTAAATCAAGAGGTTTGTAGGATGTTTCCAATTAACTTTGGAACTTGAGTAAACAGTTTGTGGGGACAAACAACTATTACAAAGCAAAGCAGTTGGAAAACAGAACCTACACTTCCTCCTTACTGGACTGTGGGTCTCTAAAATACTTGGAGTTATTTACCATCAGAATATTAATTGGAATGTCAAGTTCAGGTCTCTACACAGTCATATGCAATCAGGTGGTTTCTAAAGCCAAAAAGTACCTTAAGGTCAAACTATATATTTTTAAAAAACTATCAATCAGGAAGCCTGGTAAATCATAACTGTTATACTTTGAGCATAATCCTAATCAAAGTGAAATGGCATATGTTAAATAGACCCTGTACAATGTACTTTTTTCTATGACCCATGCAGGTCAAGAAACTTGAATGTTTTCTGTGATACAACACTTCACACATAGCAGTAGCAATTAATAAAATCTATTAATAGTTTGTTTTCAATAGCCTTTTAATGTATCATATTAACAGCAATTGTGTCCTAGCTATACTTCCAAAGAAGAAACAGTATTTCTGGAGAAAAATGTTGCCTATGAATCAGGTAAAACGTGATGTGATTTATTTATTTAAATGCAGATATATATATATATATATACAGTCATATGAGAAAAGTTTGGGAACCCCTCTTAGCCTGCATAATAATTTACTCCACTTTCAACAAAAAAGATATCAGTGGAATGTCTTTCATTTCCCAGAAACATCTGAGTACTGAGGTATTTTCAGAATAAAGATTTTTAGTGAAGCAGTTGTATGAAATTAAATCAAATGTGAAAAACTGGCTGTGCAAAAATGTGGGTACCCTTGTGATTTTGCTAATTTGAATGCATGTAACTGCTCAATACTGATTACTAGCAACACCAAATTGGTTGGATTATCTTGTTAAGCCTTGAACTTCATAGGCAGGTGTGTCTAATCATGAGAAAAGATATTTAAGGTGATCAATTTCAAGTTTTGCTTCTGTTTGACTCTCCTCTGAATAGTGACAGCATGGGATCCTCAAAGCAACTCTCAATAGATCTGAAAACAAAGATTGCTCAGTATCATGGTTTAGGGGAAGGCTACAAAAAGCTATCTCGGAGGTTTAAAAACATCACTTTCAACTGCAAGGAATGTAATCAGGAAATGGAAGGCCACAGGCACAGTTGCTGTAAAACCCAGGTATAACAGGCCAAGAAAAATACAGGAGTGGCATATGCGGAGGATTGTGAGAATTGTTACAGACAACCCAGAGATCACCTCCAAAGACCTGCAAGAACATCTTTCTACAGATGGTGTATATGTGGTTCTACAATTCAGTGCAATTTGCGCAAATAACATCTGTATGGCAGGGTGATGAGAAAGAAGCTTTGGACTGATGAGACAAAAATTTAGTTATTTGGTCATAACAAAAAGCGTTTGCATGGCGGAAGAAGAATGCTGCATTCCAAGAAAAAAACCTGCTACTTACTGTCAAATTTGGTGAAGGTTCCATCATGCTGTGGGGCTGTGTGACTAGTTCAGGGACTGGGGCCCTTGTTAAAGTCGAGGGTCGGATGAATTCAACTCAATATCAACAAATTCTTCAGGATAATAGGTTCAAGCATCAGTCACAAAGTTGAAGTTATGCAGGGGTTGGATATTTCAACAAGACAATGTCAATGACCCTAAATACACTCCGAAATCTACAAAGGCATTTATGCAGAGGGAGTAATGGCTGTCACAGTCCCCGAATTGAATATCATCAAAAATCTATAGGATGATTTGAAGCAGGCTGTCCATGCTCAGCAGCCATCAAATTGAACTGAACTGGAAAGATTTTGTATGGACAAATGGTCAAAAATACTAACATCCAGAATCCAGACATCAAAGGCTAAAGGAGGCATCTAGAGGCTGTCACATTTTACAAAAGGATTCTCAACTGAGTATAGATGTAATATTTCAAATCTTGTTTTGATGCATATTGAATATTTTCTGTTAATACAATAAACTTTCTCACTGTTGAAATACTATAGTATCCATAATTTGTCCCGTTTCGCTTCACCACAAATTTCGCGAATTTTGCTTGAAATTCACTAAACTGGCAAAAGATTTTCGAAACGGCGTCCCCTGCGAATTCTCACCTGGCGAATAGATTCGCCCATCACTACATGTTATATATTAAAAACAATGTGCTACTTAAAAAACTATAGAAAATATCAAATGAAGACCAATAAAAACATTGAAAAGGATAGACCATTCTATGCCTTAATCAAAGGTAACAAAAAACCAACCTTCGCTTTAAGGTAAATAATTCTCTCTGCAAAACAGGCAAGTTTTTGACCTTTTTTGAAAACCGTTGCCGAAAATCTACAAGGAACAGTGCTACTGCGATGTTTCATTCATTTTTATGAAGTTGGTAAATATTCTATTATTTAAATGCTACTAGATTTGATGAAACATTTTACTGATGTGTGCTTGTTCGTATTTTAATGAAATGTAACCAACTGAATCATTTAGGAAGCTGATTTTTCTTGTTCGTGGAGCGTCAGACTTCTTTCAGACTCAGAAACCAGAAGTTTCCTACAGGAGTTAAAATCAAGTCACAGGTGTTGGAAGGACCTCTATTTAAGAAACCTTAATCAAAGGTAAATTATGGAGACGGGAGATAACAATCCAGTTTATCTAACTTTTCCCTTTGTTTATTAACTCCAAGACAATGTTGTGACATTTTATTGAGGAAAAAAGTAGCAGACTGCATGTATACTAAGAATGCTTCAGGTCAGGGTGTAAATTGCAAAGAACGTCTACTTTCCTCCTATCTGTGGCAGACTCAAGAATGTGTTGTGCCCAGGGTCGGCTTCGGCTGGTGGGACACTGGGGAAAAAACTTGGTGGGCCCAATCATCATTGTGACTGCAAAATTAAAATGTATAAGGCACATGTGGGGGAGGGATGCAGTGTCTGTTACAGCCTGTGGAGGAGCTCACGACTCACACTGGAGGCCCCAGAAGTGGCAGCACCAGCTGGGTCCGGATTTATGGAAGGGTGGGGTTTACAAGTGAGTGAATTAGCTGAAGTACAAAGCAAGTTTTAAATGACTTTGAGATTTTGTCTTTGATTTGAAAGAACGTAAATAGTAGCAAAAATACATTCATTCAATGGAAGAGTCCGATATTACAAAAATGTTATTACAGGATTGGGATCTGTTATCCAGAGACCAGTTACTCAGAAAGCTCTGAATTGCAGGCCGACTTCTCCCATAGACTCTATTGTGGTCAAATAATTAAATTCTTTTAGAAAGTTATTTCCTTTTTCTCTGTAATAATAAAACAGTACCTTGGTCTCAATCCCAACTAAGATATAATTAATCCTTATTTGAGGTAAAACAATTCTATTGGATTTAATTAATGATTTTGTAGCAGACTTCAGGTATGGTGCTCTGAATCACAGAAACCCCCCAGGAAAACCCAAGGTCCCCAGCATTCTGGGTAACAGGTCTCACACCTGTATTTGTAAAGCATATTCCAGAATATAACCAAAAGGGTCCAGAAAGGGTATTACAGCTGGCTTGAATATTTTCTGAGAAGCAATGCCTTCAACTTCTTTTAGATATAAAAAAGAGTAGAAGATGCACAATAATTGTACATTGCTATGAAACAAATAAATAACAATATAACTTAGAACTTATCCACTATTACATATTGCAACATTTTCAGTATTAAAAGTAGTTTTATTTTCAGTTGAGTCAGTTTAAAAGACAATATTAAAAAAAATGCAATGTTCTTTTGTCAATGATGAAAGTTAGCTGCCAAAGTAATTTAATAGTAAGTTCTACATTAAAATAATTGGGTTTGTGACTGATCCTTAGTTAATAGCCTTGATTATTAATATCTTAAACCTTATAATTATATACTGCTGGTTCTCTTAGAAAAATTATCTTGATGAGTAATTTATATTTATGACAATTTGTAATATGAGGAACATTTTTTTTTCTTTTTTATTCGATTAATGTCATTTCTAGTCATATGATAATATGCATATTCTATTTCAATACATTGTCTAAAGTTGTAAAGTATGTGGGCTAAGGCAGGAATGGACCTTCCTTTGGACAAATGAAACATTTTTGTCCATTTGTGGTTGTCTAGATGTGTATTAGAGGTATGAGTAAAACAATAAGAGAGCAGGCCTTTGCTTTCTCAATCAGAAAGGACGGCACATTTTTTTTTTCAATGCAATGTTTCTTTTATTTTTCATTTTTCAAAAAGAAGGGGATTGGGGTGGGTACAGAATAAAGAAAGAATGGGGATAAGAGGGTAAACATTTTGTAACACAGCAACCTTACACAGCAAGATAAAATTATAGATCAGGCCACAGGCTATGGAAAAAAAACAAAAAACCTAAGAAGAAAGAACCTAGTGCAATATTGTTAACTTTTAGTGCAGTCGCTAGTGTGTTACAAGACAAATCTGTGTGTATCTTGGACCACAGACCTGGTTCCCATATGGATTTTATGGGAAGGGGTTAAAAGAGCTTTGAATGGACTTGCAAAAGAAAGGTGAAGTGTAATAAAGGCAATGCTGGCAATATAAGGAAATTAGCAATGCGAAGAAATCCACCTCTGAAGAAGCTGTCCTGAAATGTGTTAGGTGTGACATCACTTCCAGTTGCAGCAGTGAGTGGATTCACAGGTTAAACACAAGGGAGAGGGAGACGCTGGCAGAATCGATCTCTTTGTATTGCAAATGTTCACCTCCCCGATCTGCACCATGACACTGGAGAAAGTGTAACTTATGTAAGTGCAATAAGTTTAAAAATGTAAAAAAAAAAAAATGAAGGCAAATTACACTATGGGGCAGATTTATCAAAGGTCAAGGTCAATTTTCGAAGTTAAAAACGTGGAATTTCGAGCTATTTTTTGTGTACTTCGACTAGGGAATATACCAAATTCGATTCGAATTTGAAAAAATTTCGAAATTCAAATATCGAAATATATCATGTACTGTCTCTTTAAAATTTTGACTTCAACCATTCGCCATCTCCCAGAACCTATTTGGAGTCAATTGGTGGACTTTGAGAAATCAAAGTTTTTTGGGGGGAAAACTTCTAATCGAATTCGATCGAATGTGCTATTCCTTCGATCGTACGATTCGAATACGGCCGAATACAGACCTCTTCAACCCAAAAAAAACCTTCAACTTCACTTCAGTTAGCCTTTTTGAATTCAAATTTTGAAGAATTTTTAATTCGATATTCGACCCTTGATAAATATGCCCCTTAATGATTTAACAGAAAAAGAAATACCCTGGAATTGATAGTGATATGCTGTTTTGAAATCAAGAGTCTTGTAAATTGCTAATCCCACCAGAGACTGGGGAAGCCACATGCTGAGTTGAAAAAATTTTTAATTTCGAGCTATTTTTTGTGTACTTCGACTAGGGAATAGTCCAAAGTCGATTCGAACTTGAAAAAAATTGGAAAATCGAATATCGAAATTTATCATGTACTGTCTCTTTAAAAATTTTACTTCGACCATTTACTTTCATATTTACTTTCCCTTTAATCTTTAAAAAATGTTTTTGCAATTTTAACTCTCACACAACATTCTTGAAATCCAATTTAAAATAATCCACATTTAAAGTGATACTGACACTAACATTTTTCTTTTCAAAATAATAATCTACATTAAAATTTGCCTATAGGTCATGTTTTTATCTGATAATTCTGCTTTTGTAAGTAATTGTCACTTGAAGTTCCTAAACCTGAATGTTTTGCCAACCTGACGGCCTCTTTTTAACCTGTCAGTTAGAGTTTCTAATGCCTATTGCTGCACAGATATGGCAGCCCCTCATAAACAAACATGGGGATAAGAAAGGTAATGTAAAAGCATCGGACAAATACTTCTATGGAAAAGTTATAAATAGCATTCAAAGAAAATGTTATTATATATGTAAAAAAGGTTATTTTCTGGTGTCAGTATCTTTTTAAGGTCTTAACAAGATTGTATATTTTCTACAAAAGTAGTGATAGGCGAATTTATTCGCCATGCATGAATTTGCAGCGAATTTCCACATTTCGGAGCCGGCGAATAAATTTGTGAAATTGCAGCGAAAAGGTGTTTTTACGCCAGCGACATTTTAGATGTCAGCGTCAAAATTCACGTTTTGGGAATTTTTCGCTCCTTTCATGAATTTTGCAAAAATACATTAATTTAGTCAAACACTAGCTGCAAAACAATATCAATATTCACTGTATTGTGGACAGCTTATTACAATACAAAACCAATTATATATCTTTGCTAGACGATCCCGTAGACAAGCATAGAGAAATATGGCAACCATGGACCCTTTACTGTGCTTCCTTAAAATGATCACTTTGCATTAGGTTATTAAGTATACCCTATGCTAACCTTTCCCTACTGTTTGAATGTTAATTTACTCTGCAGATTATGAATACAGAATATGTGTGGATGATTAAACATACTGGATGATGCTTGTTCTGATTACATTTAATAAAATAAAAATAAAGAAACTAAAAAAAAAACAGGTCTATTGAGTTCAACTTGTTGCCGAAGTGAAACCTGCCTAACTACTAGTTGAATCAAAATAAAAACAAAGAACCCAAATGCAGCCATTCCAATTTGGTTCACCAGGGTAAATATTCCTTTCCTAACTCCCAAGATCAGACCAGTCCCTGGATCAACTTTGTACTAAGAGCTAATTTTAGTAACTTGTTATTATCTCACAAATGCCATTCAGACCTTTCTTAACGGAAGAATTTGCTAGTAGAACAACCTTAGGCAATGGGGGATTTCTCCTGAGAGCACCTGGAGGCCAGTATCCTCCATTGCCCCTCCCACAGGATCGCTTGCATGCACATCCTTTTTGTACTCTTAGTGCTCCGGAGTCAAGCAAATTACAAGTGCAGCTGGGTGGCATGCATTGAAACAAATCCAGGCCTGACCTTAGGAAGAGAGTTCCACAACTTCACAGTTCTCACTGTGGATTCAATTGATTCTACAACCCACTAGTTTATCTTTTATTTGGCACTCTCATCTGAGCAAAGCCAACGTTCATCCTTCATCCTTCTACGTGCATTCAATGACCCCTTATGTATGTCTTCAATGGAAAATCTCAGGTTCCAAGCATTCTGGATAAGAGATCCCATAACCTAGAGCGTAGGGAGATTAATGCGTGGCTAAAAGATTGGTGTAGGGAGGAGGGTTTTGGGTTTTTGGAGAACTGGGCTGATTTTTCAGTCGGCTACAGGCTCTTTGCTAGGGATGGGCTGCACCTCAATGATGATGGGGCAGCTGTTTTGGGAGAGAAGATGGCTAGAGGGTTGGAGGAGATTTTAAACTAGGTGTGGGGGGGGAGGGTTCAGTAAAAGATTCAGTGGTAGACAGGTTAGATGAGATAGTGGGCAAAGAAAGGGAAAATGGGGGAGGAGATTTGGCTAGGGATACTGTTAAGGATAGGGAGGACCACATGTCATATGTTCAATATGGTGCGAGTATTAAATGTATGTTTACAAATGCAAGAAGTCTGACTGGTAAAATGGGAGAGCTGGAGCTGCTGGTGATGGAAGGAAAATATGATGTGATTGGTGTGGCCGAAACATGGCTGAATGAGTCGCATGACTGGGCAGTAAATATCAGTGGCTATACTTTGTTTCGGAGGGACAGAGGCAATAGAAAAGGAGGAGGGGTATGTCTGTATGTTAGGCAGGATTTAAAAGCTCATATAAAGGAGGAGGTTATGTTAGAAAATGAGGGGCCAGAAGTCGTATGGGTGGAGTTCTTCACCAATTGTAAAGAATCCAGCAAATTAATTGTAGGAGTATGCTATAGACCCCCTAATGTAAGTGAGGAGGAAGAGACAAAGCTCCTAATGCAAATAGAAAAGGCTGCTAGTTTAGGTAAAGTAATGATAATGGGGGATTTTAATTACCCAGATATTGACTGGAGCAACGGTACTGCTAGATCAGTTAATGGGAGCAAGTTTATAAACTTATTGCACGACAATTTTTTAGCACAGGTTGTTGAGGAGCCTACCAGAAAAAATGCTATTCTTGATTTAGTGATCTCAAATGACCCAGAACTTATAGCAAATGTGCAAGTCATTGAACCCCTGGGTAATAGTGACCATAATGTTATATCTTTTAATGTCTGGTGCAAAAAACAAAAATATACTGGGGCAACAAAAACCATGAATTTTGCCAAAGCTAATTTTAGTGCCTTGAGGGCTGCCCTACAGAGCATTGATTGGGGCATTAGGTTTTCAGCTAAAAACACAGAACAGAAATGGTTGTCCTTTAAAATGATATTAAATCATTACTGTTCTCAATTTATTCCCTTAAGGACTAAACGTAGAAACTCTAAGAATCATCCTGTGTGGCTTAATACAGAGGTAAAGATGTTAATGGGAAAGAAGAGAAAGGCATTTAAAAACTACAAATCTGTAGGGACAGAAGCTGCATTTAATGAATATAAACACTGTAATAAATGTTGTAAATCAGCAATCCGGAAGGCTAAGAAAAGAAATGAAGAGTTAATTGCGGTGGAGGTGAAAACTAACCCTAAAAAGTTTTTTAAATATATTAATAGTAAAAAGATGCAGGTTGAGAGTGTTGCTCCATTAAATAATGGTATCAGTATGGTTGTAACAGATACAGATAAGGCAAATGTGTTAAATCAGTTCTTTTCTTCAGTGTATACAATAGAGGAGTCTGGGTTCACAGGCTCACTTAATAACTGCACGAATGGTTCAGCTCAATCTAGTCAGTGGCTGACTCAGGATATGATTCAAAAAGCTTTAATACAAATTAATGTAAACAAGGCTCCAGGGCCTGATGGCATACACCCCCGGGTTCTAAGAGAGCTTAGTTCAGTTTTAGACCAGCCCTTATTTCTGATTTTCTCAGATTCACTGTCATCTGGTATGGTGCCTATGGATTGGAGAAAAGCTGATGTTATTCCAATATTTAAAAAGGGATTACGATCTCAGCCTGGCAATTATAGGCCAGTAAGCTTGACATCTGTGGTGGGCAAATTATTTGAAGGCTTGTTAAGGGATCACATACAAAATTTTGTCCTAATGAATGGCATTATGAGCAACAATCAGCATGGCTTTATGAAGGATAGGTCATGTCAGACGAATTTGATTGCATTTTATGATGTGGTAAGTAAGATTCTGGATAGTGGGGGGGCAGTAGATGTGATCTATTTGGATTTTGCCAAAGCGTTTGATACTGTGCCCCACAAACGACTGCTTTCTAAACTAAGGTCTGTTGGGCTTAATGAAGTCGTTTGCACATGGATAGGAAACTGGCTACAGGATCGGGTACAGAGGGTGGTTGTTAATGGGACATTCTCTACTTGGAGTAAGGTTCTTAGTGGGGTCCCCCAGGGCTCAGTATTGGGTCCACTTTTATTTAACTTGTTCATTAATGACTTAGGGGAGGGTGTTGTAAGTAATGTATCAGTGTTTGCAGATGACACAAAATTATCCAGCCCAATTAATTCCATCCAGGATGTGGCATCCTTGCAACAGGATCTTGACAAACTGGCAATCTGGGCAGCTAAGTGGCAAATGAGATTCAATGTTGATAAATGTAAAGTCATGCACCTGGGATGTAAAAATATCCAAGCCACTTATACCCTAAATGGGACTGCACTAGGCAAATCCATTATGGAAAAGGACCTTGGAGTCCTTGTAGATGATAAACTTGGCTGTAGCAAGCAATGCCAGTCAGCAGCATCAAGGGCAAATAAGGTCTTGAGCTGTATTAAAAGGGGCATAGAGTCACGGGAGGAGGGGGTCATTCTTCCACTGTATAGAGCACTTGTAAGGCCCCATCTAGAATATGCTGTACAGTTTTGGTCTCCATCACTCAAACAGGACATTATTGTATTAGAGAGGGTACAGAGAAGAGCAACTAAGCTGGTAAAAGGTATTGAAAATCTTAGCTATGAGGAAAGACTGGCCAAATTGGGGATGTTCACGCTGGAGAAGAGGCGCTTAAGGGGTGATATGATGACTATGTATAAATATATAAAGGGATCATATAACAATCTCTCTAATGCTTTATTTACCAGTAGGTCTTTCCAGCTGACACGAGGTCACCCATTCCGATTAGAAGAAAAGAGGTTCCGCCTAAATATTCGGAAGGGGTTTTTTACAGTGAGAGCTGTGAAGATGTGGAATTCTCTCCCTGAATCAGTTGTACAGGCTGATACATTAGATAGCTTTAAGAAGGGGTTGGATGGCTTTTTAGCAAGTAAGGGAATACAGGGTTATGGGAAATAGCTCATAGTCCAAGTTGATCCAGGGACTAATCCGATTGCCATTTTGGAGTCAGGAAGGAATTTTTCCCCCTCTAAGGCAAATTGGAGAGGCTTCAGATGGGTTTTTTGCCTTCCTCTGGATCAACTGGCAGATAGGTAGTTAATAAACAAAAAAAAAAAAAAAAAGGTTGAACTCGATGGACATGTGTCTTTTTTCAACCTTACTTACTATGTTACTATGTTACTATGTTACCTACATCATTATTGTCATTCTAATTCTGGAGGAAGATAATGACATTTGAGCTATGTTATATCGAGTTACCTTTATGGCAATGAAAATATTGGGGAAATTCTCAAAAATATATAAACAGACGTTGTACATGTATGCCTGACATGCGTTTCTGGTCTTATATTCCCCGCAGTGAAAGGAATGTCTGTTGCATAAGCACCTATCAGTTTAAACACAAGCTCATTGCACTAAACAGTGGTGTAGATTGCCCTTATACATATACTGTGATCTGTGTATGCTACAACCTGGTACCATGCAGTAATCTACAGAGCCACACTGTTTAAACACCCCAAGTCTGCTATTTATTTCACTGAATTGTTGCTTAATCATAATAGTTGAATATCTTATTTTCTGGAGATTTAAACAACCCCTTTTCTCAGTTAAATAAGGAAATTTTAGTCCTGCAAATGCAGTGAGATGACTTTGTAAAAAGCTACAGGTGTTTTAATTATCAGGACATCCAACAAAGGTCAAAAAAATATATTTTACAAAGCAAAATATGTGCACACAGAATTCAAATGATCACACTCTGTGATTGTTCAGAGTACTTTTCCATTCCATTTTACAGTGCAATTTCACTGCTACTAACCACTAAAGAACCGGAATGGCAGCAAAGCATGTGTAAGTACAGTCAAGGCTTAAAATTAATCTGCTTTGCATGCTGCATATATTTTTTATCACCAGAAAATCAAATTGAATTTGCTGTTTGAATATGCATGGCCGATGAAGCATGGAAAAAAGAAAGTGCTTGATTTTCTTAGATAAAAATATGAAAGCCTTCCAAATACGGTATATTCAGTACTGAAAAAAACAATTTAATGGTTTACTTAAGGTTAAACAACTAAAATTATTTATTAAAGTTTAACATGACAAATGCATAAACCAGTTCTCATCTATCTATCTATCTATCTATCTATCTATCTATCTATCTATCTATCTATCTATCTATCTATCTATCTATTTCTCTCTCTCTCTCTCTCTCTCTCTCTCTCTCTCGCTCTCTCTCTCTCTCCCTCTCTCTCTCTCTCTCTCTCTCTCTCTCTCTCTCTCTCTCTCTCTCTATCCCTCTCTTTATATCTATCTATCATCTATCTATCCCTATCATTGTATATAAACCAACATTTATCCTGAATGCTTGGATTTAGCAGATGGCGGATAAATAGGGTCATAATAAACACATTAAAGGGAGACAAACATGTTTTTTTCTAATTAAATATCCCCCTCCGCCAGTATAGAATTGCATCAGGCATTGTGCCAAATTGCAGTGTATATAAAGCATAGACATTAGCTTAATGCCATTTTAATTTTCACATTGTGCTTTGCGCAGTGGTTATCGATTTTACTGTGCAGCTCTGGGGTCTTGAGTTTAATTAAGACCACAGCACTGAGTAAAGGATGCATATATAGTATTCTTAGCACAGTCCAAAATCAAAGCAAAGAATGAAAGGGGATATAAATCCAAAAATTCAAGTTTTGCCTAATTAAATAAAATATAATTCTAAACAACTTTCCAGTATACAATAAAAATTAATTGTCAGTGAGACAATGTACTTCAGTCAAGACTCCACATTTTTCACTTTGCAGCACTCCACACTGTTTCAATGGCCAGAATTGCCAATTCAATGAATAGCATGGGGGGGGCAGCAAGTAACATAGTAACATAGTAACATTGTAACATAGTAACATAGTAAGCAAGGTTGAAAAAAGACACATGTCCATTTTATTTCTTTATTAACTACCTATCTGCCAGTTGATCCAGAGGAAGGCAAAAAACCTATCTGAAGCCTCTCCAATTTGCCTCAGAGGGGGAAAAATTCCTTCCTGACTCCAAAATGGCAATCGGACTAGTCCCTGGATCAACTTGTACTATGAGCTATTTCCCATAACCCTGTATTCCCTCACTTGCTAAAAAGCTATCCAACCCCTTCTTTTGTGTGAAAAATGCTGCTGTGAAAAAAAACACCCATTCACTTCAATACATTTTGCACTAAACAAAATCTATACAAATAACACCCAATGACTTCACTGTGACATCAAAGTGTTTCACGGATAAATTCACTAATCACTAGACACTGCTGACAGGATAAAAAATTAATTACTAATGATGAGTGATTCACTTGGCTGAGAAATTCTGCAAAAAAACTGCAAAAAAATTTGTGAAACGGGGAAAAATTTGTGAAAAAGTCCTTAGGTCTTTTTTATTATGTCAACTTTTTTGTCACAGCAATTTTTTTGCAGCAAAGTTTTGCCACAGTTAAGCAAAAAATTTGCACATGGCGAGATACGGAATTTTGCCATAAACCCATGACTTTTGTCAGATAAAAGTCTAGTATTGTTTAAATAAAACTAATTATCATTAATTATTTTGCCAATTGAGTTTTTATGTTCTCTTTTGGAAATGGTATTAACCTGTAACTATTTTCGTTTAGAATATATAACTAATTTGTAGGCCTCCGCTCATTTATTGGTGCAGGCACACAAGCTGAACTTGGGCATACAATTTTGTGATGAAATCTGCATTTATATTTACAGTCTGAGAAACAACCCTGTGTGGACTTACCTCAAAGAGTCTGTATCTGTTTTTATATATATTTGTAATTGATGTAACTACCTTTATAAGAAGTAAATGAATTAATTGCAGTATAAAGAATCAATTCATATATCAGTTCATATATTTATGTACTGTATGTATATATATATATATATATATATATATATATATATATATATATATATATATATATATATATATATATATATATATATATATATACACATTCCAGAGGCTATATATTCTCGAAGGAAGATTTACAAGTTATTCTGAATTGAAAAAGCCAGTTGGATGACTGGCGAAACGTCTTCAAGGGAAAAAAAAAACACAGCTTTTGACTTATTTCTATAGATATACCATGACCTGGATGAATGAGAATCTGAACAAACATACTCTAGAAAGTAACTGAACATTTTTTTTAAAGTCTTGATACATACAGAAAAAAAACTTTGACATGGGGGAATTATTATTGGCAAGAGCTAAGCAGATGAAGAATAAAAACGGACCTTTGATTCAAGTTAGCACCAAATGTTTTCATGGCAACTTGATCAGTAACTGCTACCTGGCTATAAATGGATACCTGCTACCTGGGCAATCAGTTTAACCTTGCAGTAACTATAACCAGTTTGCCGGTATTCTGGTATAACAAATATAATATAATATTACTTGGGACTGAATTAGAAAAGAAAATCTTCATCTTTTACAACATGATTTTTATTTTGTGTTTTACAATCTTCTACTCAAAATGTTCAAAAGCAATTTTCCCACTCAGCAGATTTATAGATGATAGTTTTATGAGTTTTATATGATGGGCTGTCTAAATCATAAAAGTTTACTGGTAATGGAACAAAACAAGTCTCTGTTAAATTAATTTGCTATATATACCCTGCTGCCCATATAACCTGTTTGCCTGTGTTTATATCAGTTTGATTGCAATTACAATTTCAATGTAATAATATAAAGGGGAAAATGCTTAATATTCAGTATTTATAGAAATGGGTTAAGTGAGTTCTTATGCACTTCTGAAAATCTATCCCCATAAATTATCGTACTTTTAAAAGAGTACTGCTAGCACTATCGCTTCTTTTTTTTGTTGATCAATTTTGCTAGCAGCAATCAAAAATTTACTAAAGCAGCTTCTACTGGTTTTATCCTACCACTTATAACTAAGATAAACAGGTGCTATTCCTTCTATCGATTACTCTCCAAGCTATTAAAATACTTATGGTGGAATGTAATAAAAGTCGGTAACAGAAAAAATATATTCGCAATGTGAAAAGTTATGACTCTACGAAAAATGTTGCTTTGAGCGAATTTGATATTGCTTTTGCAAACCCAGAAACTGCTAAGCGACCATTTGTGACAGTGGAAGAAGGTTTGGGAATTTTATAGTTTGCGCCAGTGCGCAGTGAATGTAATAAAACTTCTTACTGTAAAAGCTGTTATGTTATGCACTTCTTAAACGTGGGCAATGTGCAATAAAAATTTGCAATGCACTAACAGTTTATGGAAGAATATTACATAGCGAAATGCACATTTTTATTCTTATTTGTGCAAATTGTCTTGCTCTTTGCAACTTTTATAACATTCCCCCATTAGGGGCCTATGTAATAAAAAACATTACGTTTGCCCAGGAACAGTAACCCATATCAATCAATCAGCAGGCAGCATTTACTGATCACCTGTTTGAAATCATGCATCTTATTGGTTCCCATGAGTTACTGTGCCTTTTATTACATATGGGCCATAATGTTCACTTCTTTCCCATAGGGTACAGTCACTTACATGATGGCTTCATGGCTAGCTATAAGCTGCAGTAAGTTCTTGTAGAGTTCATCTAATCATTTATGTTCTGCACACACATGCTGAACTGTAGGAATATTAGCCATCATGTCCAGTGACATATTTTCATTCAAGGCTACCATAAAGCTGCGTTTTTTTTACAAACACTTGATAAGCTACATATACCATAATGCATTGTGAAGCAGTGGCTCCTAGACAAATCATTACTTTTACTGAATAATAGTCATTATAAAATGCTATACTACCTATAAACGTCTAATGAACTACAAGATTTTTCTTTACAGGAGGACTCTAGTGGAAATACAAAGAGGGTAAGAAAGGGTGAAGTATTATTCCATCTTTAAATTGAAGAAATGAAAAAAGTAAAAAATATTTATGTATTTATGTATTTATTTATTTATAATACTAGTTCTGACCAGTTCTGAATGTTCAAGAATGCAAATAAAAATCTAGCTCGACCTCCAACCCCTATTAACGTTGTTTTTATTTTTGATTACAGAACATTAGTAGAATAATTACTAAAAAATATTTATTATTAATTGTTAATTTTTTTCCACTCACCTATGGATCTTCTATTTTGACTGTTGGCTGGTTGCTAAGTTAATTCTAGTAACCCAATAGTAGTTCAAATTTTAAGCCTGAGTGTTCAAAAGCAAAAATGTAAATACCTGTATATTAAAAACTTGAAAAAATAAAAAAATGAAGGCTAATTGCATATAATCTTACAATACTTATGTCTACATCATAATAAAAGTTCATTTTAAATTAATTTAAATTACCCTTTTAACTTTCAGAAACATTGCTTATAAAATTAAACTGGAAGAAAACGACTTGATAAAGCTTTCTGTTACCTGGGTTTCTAAAATATTTCTTTGGCAGCACTCAGGAGGAATGCTATGAACGTCATATGTTGTAATTAGATTTTCTAAAAGCATTTGACAAAGTTCTGCATCAGAGGTTAATGAATACAGGGCAGAGTGATGGATTCAGAAAGGACAGATTGAACTGAATGCTGGCCGGCAGCCAGAAAACATAAGAATTCTAAAACTGAAATCTTCAAAGTTTATTCTATGTGGCCAAAAGTAGGGGCCGAAGTTTGTTGATGTTATAGATAAGAAAGAAAAGTAAATGCGATAGATAGATAACAATGACACCTGTTGCTTTAAATTTTAATTTGCATAGACAAGCTACAGAAATAAATTTGAAAGATTCTCTCTGGCACAATGGCACTGATGCCAGAACAGTGGAATATTTCCTGGAACATCTTTGCACCCCCTTCATTAAATAGTTTGATCATTCTCAGATCCCATTAAAGTAAGAATCGATAACCCCCCCCTATATAAGCATATGCAGCAACATTTATTCTAAATTTGTATAGTTTATCACCTTTTGAACATACCATGTACTGTAACTGTGACAATCAAGGTCAGTAGACTATAAAGATAATTGTTATGTAGGTGTTGCTTTGGTTTTAGTTATTCTTTGTCACTAAATTTCACAACATTATTATCTGGAATTGTAACAATGTTGTGTGCACTATAACTGGGATACTATTTGTTTGTGTTTTCCTTACTTCTTATTTTAATGAATGACCCACTGGCCCTGCTTTCTCACTTGTTGCACCCTTGAGAGCTTATTTACATGGCTCAAAAGTTTATGCAAATTACCATGATCCCCTCAGAATTTCACATAATATTGGGTACCAACAAAACAGCACAAGCCTTCTCTTAAGGTCAAGTTATGTAGAAGTCTTTTTTTAATAAGTGCATTTGGAAATGCTGTAGTTCTTCACTCACCATTGCATTTTAGCCAGATAAAAAGAAACCCCAGATGTTAAATCACTTCAAGGTGATTGTTTCTGTGAACCCTGTTTTTCCATCTTGTATGCAAATCATCAAAAGAGACTGAACCAAAGCATTTGTGCAAGGAGCAAATTGCAAGGAGCGAGTGCAAGCACAAGTAACTTTTGGAATAGCATTTACAGTATATTTTCCCAATATGCAATCATCTTGCCTGCCTGGACTCCGGTGACCATTACAGCCTGCAACTCAGTTTGTTACCTGATGTGGACCTTCTGTGTATGGACAAAATAAATGTATACATTTTTGGATTTGCTTTTCATCTGGAAACATGATCTTTTAAAAATGAAAATATGAAATTATCTAAGGCTGGCAAAAGAAAGAAAAAAGTTGTGTTTTGTTTTTTTCTATTAAAAATTGTAAGTACTGTAAAAGAAATCAGAATTTGAAATGTTGGACACTAATGCATGTGAAAAAAGAGCATGAATCTGCTTCAGGCCTTTAGGTTAATCCTCCACCCAATACTCTGAGCAATTTACATATCTTTCCATCTATCATGTAGATGGGGAATGTGGGTGTGATGACTTTTCTTTTGCAGTGGTTACTTGTAGTAAGAGTATTGCTGCACTCATATAATCTTATAAAAGTATATCTGGTTGACAATAAGGTAGTGCTATAACAACTCATCTGTAACCAATGAAGATATGAAAAATCCATGCAGAATGTTACTATGCATTCTGTTTCGCCAGAAATAATGTGGTCTGTTGCTCTAGAAAGCAAATCCCAGATAACATTATTGTACCCTCTGTCTGCTTAAGGTGCTGTCTGGGAATGCTGTTTGGAAGGAACTGGCAAAATGGGAACCTTTTTTCTATGAGGAATAGTGATGGGTGAATTTGTCCCATTTTGCTGCGAATTTCCTGCGAATTTCCAGCGAAATCTGTGAAAATAGGTGAAACGCGATGCTCGGGGCAATTTAGACGCCGGTGTTAAATTCAATGGGTGTCCAAATAAAGTTGACATGCAACGGTTTTGATGCAGTCGACTTTTCCGACGCACATCCAAAAATTTTTGATGCTGGTGCAGTTTCGTGAATTTATTTGCCAGCTGCGAAATGCGGCAATTCTGCCAAAGCAAAACACGCCAATTTCACATATCACTTATAATGACAATGTGACTGGTATATAGCTTGTGTCTCCTTGTTCACCAGTTTTGCACGTTAAAAAAATTGCTCAGGTATAGATTTTTAAATTTCAGGCATATGTCGTATGGGAATCTATAATTTTATCTGCCCTGAAAATAATAAAGAGCTTCTTGTGCTCTGACTGGTGGTGTCTGGTGTGTATTTTATACTGGGATGCCTCCCAGAAATTCTAGTGTTGTATGCCTAGCTCAACTTTGAAGCAAGCCTGAGCTTTAGGTTTTGCCAAGGGCATGCTAGGTAAACCTCTAATAATTTTGAGAAGACACAAAATAATGAATGAATTTAGTTCATAAATATTCCCAGGTAAATAGGACAATCCAATACAGAGTTAATAGACCACATAGTAAAATTACCTACCCCATGATTCAAAACCTTCAAAATTGCCTATATATGTAGTAAAAATGGTTTACAGGATAGTGCATATTAAAGGAATCAGAATGCAAATGCAATAAAGTTTAAGCCTAAACCCGTTTGGATTTTTTTTTTGTAAATTTTAGAGCATTTACATTCTAATTCTGAGGTGTACAGCTGAGGTTATTTGGGGAATCAGGACGATATATAGCAATTCACTTGAGGGAAAGATAAAGGATTTCTTCCCTAGTTATTTTATCTATTACTACTGCTCATTGATTAAGTCTCTGCTTATTGATCTATAACCCAGATTGTGAATATTTTTAATCTTGACACTAGTATCTGAATATTCTGGTACACGTTTGATGTGTTTGAAGCAATTTTTAATGCATAATAATACAGTTCGGGAAGTAACATCCTGATAATTAGTTGGGTAATGCCATTTAATTTGGGGATAATTTCTATCATCGTTTTCCCCTTTTCCTTAAAAAGTGAAGAAGAAAATATGCCTATATATAACAATTTTTCTCCAAGCCATACTGTGTCTCCAATTGTGATATTACAAATATCACTCGGAATGATATTTTATTTGAAACAACTCAGCACTGCACACATAGTTATCTGTCAGCAGCAAACACACAGCCATTTTCAGTTCATTAAAAAAATACTGTTTAGGTTTTTCAAAAACACACATGAATAATTCACCAACCATATTTATACAAAATCATCCGAATTCTATTTATATCTGTGTGTGCATCACTCATAGTTGGAAATTCAGCTCATAATATAATCTGATGAGCAGAGGTCTTCTTGCTGAACAGTGATCCGCTATTATTTAGAAATATTGCAAAAGATATGAAGGAAATGAAAGGGTGCTATGGCATGAAGAAGGCCATAAATAAAAGAAGACTATGCATACACACTCATTTTTCAATTCAGTTTAATTTCATCTTCTGGGACAGTCATTATAGTATTGCCGTTTGGAACAGATGAAATATTGTTGAAGAAAAATAAATAATAATGTAGTAACTCTCTGGAAACAGATTAATAAACTGTGAAACAGCTCAAGAATATTGAAAAGAATCAGATTTGGAATTTTTCTTGCATACCAGCATTTACATAGGAATAAAGTAAAGGAATGTAAAATAAAGGTGATGAAAGGGTAAAAACTGACCCTTTTTCTCCTTGTGGTGCCCAGTGGCAATATTCCATAAGACTTCTTTACCGTTCAAGTGTGTCAGCTGCACAGCTCACTTGGATCATACTATGTAGATTCACTACAGAGTACTCAGTGTGTTAGGAAAGCCTCTGAGGTGAATCTCCACATAGTAGGGAAATGTACAATACAGCCCCAGGTTTGCTGGGCAAATTAGTACTTTATGGTTTATTTGACAGAACAGTTATACAGATGCAGACATTTTTTATATAGTACACCTTCCACAGTAGTTAAAGTGAAACCCCTTTCTGAAATACCCTACATCTAGTTGTGAGTGTAAGCCCTAAATGTCAGGTTCTCTGGTGGGTCCGAGGAGACCCAGCCTGACATGGTATTACTGTACTTATGTACTGTACTGTCAATTCAGAGGCAACCTAAAACCCCATCTATAATTATTTTCCAAACTGGTTCAGGAAGGGAAAACACCTTGCTGATTTTAAACAAGCAATCGTACCAGTTTCTGAAATAGTATTGTACAATATGGGGCAGATTCATTAAGGGTCGAATTTCGAAGTTAAAAATACTTCGAAATTCGACCCTCGAATTGAAATCCTTCGACTTCGAATATCGAAGTCGAAGGATTTAGCGCTAAACGTTCGCTCGATCGATCGAAGGATTTTTCGTTCGATCGAACGATTAAATCCTTCGAATCGAACGATTCGAAGGATTTTAATCCAACGATCGAAGGAAAATCCTTCGATCAAAAAAAGGTTAGCAAACCTATGGGGACCTTCCCCATAGGCTAACATTGACTTCGGTAGGTTTTATCTGCCGAAGTAGGGGGTCGAAGTTTTTTTAAAGGGGAAGTACTTCGACTATCGAATGGTCGAATAGTCGAACGATTTTTCGTTCGATTCGTTCGATTTCGTTCGTATTCGAACGAATTTAACCAATTCGATGGTCGAAGTACCCAAAAAATACTTCGAAATTCGAATTTTTTTCATTCGAATCCTTCACTCGAGCTTAGTGAATCGGCCCCTATGTGTTAAGATGTGCAATCTCTACTTGAAATAATTTGTCTGCAAATGGATGGGGTTTGGGTAGACTGGGGTGGAATTTGGGTGAGAAAAGGGGAGGTTTGGGCCCCAATGCACATTTGATATCATTAGTTCTCGACAACAAATAGATAGCAATCTATAGATAGCAACATAGCAATGTCATTGACTTCTATGAGACATTTCATGTCTTATACATTGTATGCAACAGTCATGCTGCTCTTTGGAGTATTTCAAGCACAAAATCCCAGGCTGCAGGATTCAAGAGAGCTTAATTATAATCTCCCACTGCTTTCCTATTATTTATATGCACCTAACAAGAGGCTGATATATCACTGTGAATAAAGCCCCTAAATAGAACTCTTCATAGCAATAACAATTCTAGAGATAGTATACTTGTAGCCTTTGTATAGAGAGACCATATGAATATAGTTCTTTTCCTTAACATAACCAAATTCTTTAAACATTTAGAAATTAAGGTTATAACTACAACTTTAACTACAACTTTCCCAAAGGCTGTCATAAATTACAATGTATGCTCTGCCTACACTCATAGGGGGTGATTTATCAAAATCCAAAAAGTTCTCACTATTTTTTAAAAACGCCACCGACCAAATATGCATGGACCTTTCCCCCCCTGTTTATCAATACATTTTTCAAAAAATGTATTGTGGGGTAAAAAAATGGCGAAAAAAAATGTAAACGTACAAATGTTTTAGATTTGGCGCTGAAAACTGCAACTTTTTTCATATTTGACACTTGAAACCTGCTATTTTTTCTGATTTGACTCCTGAAAACCACAATATCTTCGGATTATTGAATGAAACCCAGCACAGATCAGGATATAAACTGGACATCTGCCCTTGACTTCTACATGAACTCAGCAGGTCTGAGTTGGAGTACTTTTTTATTTGGACTTTTAACGCTATCTGGGTTTAATAAAGCCCAAAAAATTTAAGTTGTGTTTTTCCTCTTTAAAAAAAAAAATCAGACTTTAGTGAATAACCCCATAGTGTTAATGTCAAAATATTTTTAGTTCCTTTTTCATTATAGCCTGGAAAGGGGGAATCTAAGCAAAAAATATATGTGCATAACAGTCAACCAATCAGCCTGCTGGTATTATTAAAAATACATTTCCACAACATAACATATTAATTGGATTTCAATTAAATATTTGCATTGCGGTAGGATTCCTCCAAATAATTTTTTAATAAGTCCTAGAAATCTGTTCTTGGAAATTTGTGCTCCTTATGCCTTTTCTGTCAAGGAAGGCACTGAACAGCATGGAGGAGTATCAAAAGAAAAGAGAGACATTTATGTAGCTGGACTCAAAGGGGAAAATTCCATTTTCATTCTCTTATGGCTACATTAGAGTGCTGCCGGGGAAGGAAATATATTATAAAGCATACAGAGAACAGTAATATTTTTATTTTCAATGTTGGTAGGCACAGAAGAACAGAGGTTAAATGGTAAATTATTTAACTTTCAGAGTCCCTTTGCTCAGCAAGAAAAAGGGAAATACCATTCAGCACACAGACTACTGCCTTTGGCTATAACTGTAAATGAGGTGGTAGTGTGTGTATTATGGAAGGCTATATTATAGGACTCACTGAGGACCCACTGAGCTGTTGGCTTAGAAAGGGCAATGCACAATTTGAAAGCAAAAAGCTAATTTCAAAAGGAAAATAAATTTATTTAAAAAAAAGGCCTTCCCCAAGAGGTAGAAACGACTCTAATGAGTTTAGGAGCTTACGCGTGGTTTTAGGAACAAAATGCTCAAGCTCAGAAGATCGAGCACTAATAAATTAGCCCAATAAGATTCCCAAAGTGATTTCATGGGGACCACTGCAAATGTGACTTTTGGTGTTCTTGTAAACCACATACACAAGGGAAGTTGGACATATATCATTACTATAACATTAAGGGGCAGATTTATCAAGGGTCGCATTGAAAATTCAAGGTAAAGAAATTTGAATTTTGAGCTATTTTTGCATCCTTCGACTATGGAATAGTCCAAATTCAATTTGAATTTGAAAAAAAAAATTTGAAAATTAGAATATTGAAATTTATCATGTACTGTCTCTCTAAAAATTTGACTTCGACCATTCACCATCTAAAACCTGCCTAATTACTTAGCCTATGGGGGACCTCCTAGAACCTAACTGGAGTCAATTGGTGGACTTTGAGAAATCAAAGGTTTTTTTGAATATACTTTGAATCGAATTCGATCGAATACAACCTATTCACCCGCAAAAAAAACTTGATGATTTCTTTAATAAATTTAGGTTGGTCTCATTTTATTTGAATTTTGAAGTTATAGGAGTTCAAAAAAACTCCCATCTCTTCGGAATTCGACCCTTGAAGTAAATACTATATACTAAAGCAGTGAAAATTTTCATTTTGGGGTCCATATACTATTTAATGAACTGTGTTCATGGTCAATGGGGTATTCTGCAGCCAAATATTTTGGACCATGATGGCTACCAAGTTGTGCCTACCTTTGCCAGTCTCAATAATGGGTATACAACTCTGAGGGGTAACACTGCTAAAACATAATTACCCTGAAGTTAGTTTGTAAGTACAGAATGATGTCATGCATTCCTCAGTTAGAATGTAATGAATGTGAAAAGAACTCCTGTCACTATAAACATTTTTTTAGTGAAATAATAATAGAGCATTTCCTTGGGCAATAGTGTAATAACATCCAAGGTATTTGGATTTTTATTTAGACTTGGCATTTCAGAAGGCCATGATATTGCTTGAGAAGATGTGTTATGTGACACTTCCATTAGGGAATTGGAAAAACATAACCCAATAGTTTTAGTGATATGGGGTCCTTTATTTTCAATGGGGAAGCCTGGTGAGTTTTAACCTGCTCAGTAGAGGTTATAATCTGTGTGGGAACAAATATTTTAGGCAGTAAGTGTGGAATAAAAATGGGAAACAATTAATCAGTGATTACAACAGTGAGTCCTTAAATGCAAGATTCAACACTGTTAAGTTTTTTGGTAACACTGAACAATGCATAAGAAGGATGCCTTAACATTTCTGAGAAATATAGGGTTGTTATCAACCTTGATTGTTATTTAAGGCATGATAACAATGACTGCTTTAGCTTCTGTGATGAGTTTTAGGAAATGAGAGGACAGGTAAATAAAGAGACTGCTGTTAGTTGGTGACATGAGATAAAAGAGAGGGCAGTGGCCTTCGGATTTAGCAACAAGTATATTATTAGATTGGTTAGAGTCTTAAGGACTTAAGACAGTAATGGCTCTAATGAAGAGTTTGATGGTAGATGGTGAGATAGTTGACTAGGTTTTTTTCTAGCAATTTTAAAGAAAAATGAAAAGAGAAGAAGTTAGATTGCCTGATAACCAAAAAGATCCAGAGAAGGTTTTTCAATGGTTGGTTTGATGTGTTTGAACCATAATGGAACAAATGAATGAAATGAGGGGTTGGCAGATATGTATGAAAGTGGAAAAGTGAAATCAGAGGTCATTGGATCAAGAGAACAGGTGGTGTGACTGGAATTAGAAGAAAAGTGATACTCATATTCAGTCGGTAGAAAGATCTGTTGGTATGATTGTGTATATGCCTCTGCATCTTCAAATTATTTTGCAAAATCCTCTAAAGTGATAAAAGAGACAGTCACAGCAGGCATGGCAGATTGATGAAGCAAGAATTTAAAGGTATTAAAGAGTTGTTAGCTATTGCTGGAGTGTTTGGATGAGCAAAGAGTAGAGCATTTTTGTCATTTTAGGGCATTTACCAGGGTTGTCTGTTGGTATAAAATCTAAAGACAAACTGTAAGAACTTTTGATTTTATAAGTCATTTGCTTCCACCTGCATAATCGAAAGCCTTGTTTGTGCTCCTCATATTGAGCTTTTGACACCAGTTTTTTTACATCCTAGTGGGTCAGTTGATGTTCAGGCCAGTTATGTTTATTGATATACAGGTATGGGGCCTGTTATCAAGAATGTATGGGACCTGGGGTTTTCCAGATAATGGATATTCAAGTAATTTGGATCTCCATGCCTTATGTCTACTAGGATATCATGTAAATATCAAATAAACCCCAAAGGCTGGGTTTGTTTCCAATAAGGATTAATTATGTCATAGATAAGATCAAGTACAAAGTTCTGTTTTACCATTACAGAGAAAAAGTAAAAATACTTTTTTTAAAATTTGTATTATTTGGATAAAATGGAGTCTATGGCATTCTGAGCTTTCTGGATAACGGATTTTCTGAATTACGGATCCCATACCTGTATTACCGAGCACTGTTACATCAGTGAATGCTGTTACATTTGTTTCTTAAAAGACAAAATTCTAAAAGACTGCATTAAGAATGCAGGGATGTTTGTAACCATAAAAATAAACCAAATAGAAACACAATTTATTGCTTATTTTGAGTGGAGAATCAAACAATTTATAGTTCAATGTACAGCTTGTGGGATGTTGCACGCAGTTACATTTTTCAGGAGGAAATAATATTTTCTTCAATAAGTATTAATTGTAAGATACTAACCAACTGTATGCCTATAATTTTTAGACTTTTTAAACAGAGCACTGTGAGTAAATGTGAAAATTTCCTAAATATTCATTGTACAAAAATGATTTTACCTTGCCTTGCTTTTGCTGGTTCAGCTTCAAGCAGCCTGGATTCATTTTATATAATCATGTGCATTCATTATTCTTCATTAATTAATTAACCATGGTCCTGTACATTTTATATTACTATTTCCTTAATTTTCTTATGCATATGTAAATTTGATGTAGATAACTATAGCATTGTGTGTATTGACAGAGCAATAGGGGCTTGTTGATTTTAGAATTTATTTTTTATAGGGACATCTGTTTTGCCATGTTTTAGAATCTCTGGAAACACCTGTTTAATGGTTGTTTTGAAAAGTAAACCCTTTAAAAGGACAGATTTATAGGCTGGATAATATGATACTGCCTCTATATTATATTACATTTATGATGACCAGCTACACAAGAAGAAATCAAGAGAAATCAAGAGATATTTCTTTTGGTAAGTATATATGTCAGGCACTTATCTGGGTTATTCATCAAAATCTGAATTTATCTCAATATTTTCTGGAAAAAACTGCGACCAAATCCGTTTTTTTTTTTGGCTTATTTATTAATAAACCTTCCTGAAAATTTTGTTTGTGGGAAAAAACCTGCGATTTTCACAATTTTTTTCTGATTTTTCATTCGATTTTCAAGATTTTTTCTGATTTTTCATCTGAAAACTCAGAAAACTTTGGGGTATTGCCAAAAACCCAGCGCACATCAAAAAATCATTGGGACTTCTCCCATTGATTTATATGCTACCTCGACAGGTCTGAGATGCCGGATTTTCAGATTCTGACTTTTCCACCCTCTGGGTTGAATAAATTCTGAAAAATTTGTGAATTTGCGAAATGCTTATTTTGATGCCTGCATCAGTTCTGACACTATTCGCAAACTATTAACAAAATAAGTAGTAAATTCAGGAATAGGGATGTAGCGAACGTCGGAAAAAAAGTTCGCGAACATATTCGCGAACTTGCGCAAAAATGCGAGCGGTTCGCGAACGGTTCGCGAACCCCATAGACTTCAATGGGAAGGCGAACTTTAACATCTAGAAAAGACATTTCTGGCCAGAAAAATGATTTTAAAGTTGTTTAAAGGGTGCAACGACCTGGACAGTGGCATGCCAGAGGGGGATCAAGGGCAAAAATGTATCTGAAAAATCTGCCTGTGTGTGCTTGGAAGAGATAGTGTAGGGGGAGAGCTGTTAGTGATTTCAGGGACACCAGTCCCACTCCCCAACACTGCTAGACTAATAGCACTGGGCTCTTATAGTAGTAGTAGTAGTAGTAGTAGTAGTAGTAGTAGTAGTAGTAAAACAACAAAAAAATAAATAAAAGCAGTCCTTACAAGGACTACTGTTATTGCAGCAGTCAGCAGATGAGATCTGAAGCAGGACAGCTGCCCACTGCAGCTACATACAGAGCACTGCAGTAGAAGGTAGATTACTAGCCAGCAAAGCTACCTAAGCTTAAATGTCCCTCAAACCCCTGCAGACTTCTGTCCCTACAATAACAGAGCAGTATCAAAACGATTACTAGCCAGCAAACTTTCAACTGTCCCTGAAATCACTAACAGGCAGCAGCTCTCTCCCTACACTATCTCTTCAGCACACACAGGCAGAGTGAAAAAACGCTGCAGGGCTTCGGTTTTTATAGGGAAGGGGAGTGGTCCAGGGGAGAGCTTCCTGATTGGCTGCCATGTACCTGCTGGTCTGGGGTGAGAGGGCAAAAAAAAGCGCCAACAATGGCGAACCCAAAATGGCGAACGTCGCGCGACGTTCGCGAACTTCCGGCGAGCGCGAACACCCGATGTTCGCGCGAACAAGTTCGCCGGCGAACAGTTCGCGACATCTCTATTCAGGAATGATACTGTACCTGCACAATAATGAAATCCTTACTGAAGGTAAGATAATATAGGTTTGGGAGAATTAGTAATCCCTTTTCAATTAAGGTATGCAGATCAATGCATAGCTGGGCAGTCAATGTTTTTATTTAGAACAATAGGAATATTTTCAGCAATTTTCATTCATATGTTTGCCTGTTCATGTTTTTGTTCCACCTCTTTAACATTATTAAAGGGATATTGATGAAGATTGCCACAATTTACAAAGTAGAAAATGAAAAATTTTAGTTGGGATCCCACTATATAACATCTGTGCAATGGATGTACTTTGTGTTATGACTTAAACTTAAAAAAAAAAGCTTAAACATTAAAGTTGTCAGGAAATAATTCAATCTAAAAGTGCCTAAAACTGACAAAAGAAATCTTTTAGTCAGAAAAACTATTGTCAGTATAGCAACTTTTCAGTTCACTAAGACCTGCTGTGGTCTGATTTCCTAAAAGAAAATAGACATTTTACAGTCACTTAAAATATATTTCCTTCAGAAGAAAACCTGTTTTTATATCTTCCACATCCACACAAATGAGAGCTTCTTGCTGGCTAGTAAATGCAAGATAGTTCTACGCTACAATGTTCAGAGGAAAAATTGAACACTCAACCACAAAGAACAAAATAACAAAGACAACATTTTAAACAGATAAAGTACCTGAAATGATGCCCTGTGTATACTCAATTTCATTTACAGTGATATTTTGAAAACAATATTGCAGAAGAAAAGAACTGTTTGCTGAAGGCAGCGTTTCTAACATGTAACAAAGGAAGTTCTCTATAAGCAAGCCAAGCAAGGTCAAAGCAACACAGATAAAGATAATGCAGTGCACTCACTCGGATGATAAGCACTATCATTGCATGTACTAAACTAAAGAGGGCACTAAAGCCTATTAGTGTGCTGTACTCGTAGGGCTCTATTGTGTTTTCCTTGACTTAGTTTAGCTGGATGTTAAAATCATGGGAAAAGAATGAATTGGCTACTATTAAAAGAAAACTATACCACTCAAACAATGTAGGTAAAGATATATTGCTTAAAACAGCTCATTTGTAAAACCCTGCTTCATGTAAATAAACCATTTTCATAATAATATACTTTTTTTAGTAGTATGTGCCATTGGGTAATGATAAATAGAAAATTGCCATTTTAAAGTACAGCCTCCTGGGATCGTATGATTCACTGTGTACACAAACACCAAACAAACTAAACTTGTTAGGTCACATGAGCCAATTAACAGACAGAGTTCTGTCTTTTGCTTCCACACTTCTTCCTGTTACAGTTAGAGCTGCAGTATTTCTGGTCAGGTGATCTCTGAGGCAGCACAGAGACCATCACAATATGGTGGTTCAAGGCAAGAGATGTAAAAGGTCAATATTTACTTAAATATATTTATCGGTATGACAAGATTCTTTAATATGCCACTTAATTTGATATAAACTATCTGTTGCTCAAGTATTCATTTTGGGGTATAGTTTTCCTTTAGCAATAGCAATAACATTTTGACATTCTATCTTAGTCCTGTTCATTATTGGATAGAGTCAGTTTTCTGTTGAACAAAATCAGACTAAAATCCAGATCTATGTCCACCCGGTTCAGCACACACATATGTATCAGATGCTGCAACCCACATTTACATCTAGGGTTGCCACCTCTCTGAATTTGATATGGACAGCCTGGTTTTCAGAAGGGCTGCCTGGTTTGTTACCAGGAGACCAGGGACCTCGGACAGGACCGTGTCCCCTTCCATGCCCTCTTTCCCTCCGATGTTGAGGAGCTTCAGGGGGTGGAGGGAGAGCAGCAGGTGGACCAGCGACTTCTCCCTCAGCAGAGCCCCCTGGTCGGTGAGGCTGGGCTGCCACCAGGTCCTGGAATCCACGATGGATGGTCATCCGGGTCTCCCGAATCTCAGCATGGATTTGGGCCATCCACCGCCTCATCCAGAGTTCCTGGTGGTGCTGCTGATGGAGCATAGGCTGCACGGCAGCCACCATCGCGTCAATGAGCCCCGGTTGCACCGCAGGTTGATCACCCAGTCGCCATCCTTCCTCCTGTGGTGGTCCCCCAGTTGCTACAGCAGCAACAGTGGCAGCAGCATGACCTACAAGAAAAATCAAATATAAATATATATATATTGGACATGTGCATAACCCATAACAAACAAAAGGTTACAAAAGGTTATAAACGGTTCCAAGTTAGATTGGGGGTGGTGTTTATGTTTGGGGGGTGGCATAAACACAACACTAGAGTGGAAATTTCACACTAGTCTGTAGCTTTGAAAAAAAAAAAAGATTGTTTTAAAGGACATGTAAACCCTCCCCACAAAAATATAATCAGTGAACGGCTTTTTTTTTAAAGCTTCAGATACCTGCCACTGGTTTTTAAAAGGTTTTAAACAGTAAAGGCTGCAGTATCCCCTTAATCACTTCTCCTCTTCTAACTCACTCTGCCCCTCCCTCAGGAATTTGCTTTGGCTGTTGGCTCATGAGCATTCTCAGTTCTTCCCAGCACAGATTACTAAACACACCCTCCAGTCTAACAGCCACTGAGGAGATATCATTACTAGTTCCCATAGAAACTGTGCTCTAGCTGTCTGATCCTATTTTGTTCTCCTAACCACCTCTCCTGAGCTCAGCTTAACCATTACATAGCATCTTTGGTGACACACAGACAAATAAAGGGAGGGCTTATTAGTTATAAACATCGCTCTTACGTCTGGGGGGCACCACAGGAATCACAGCTGGTGACTGGGTTCAGCTCGGTGTTCTGTAATGTGAAATAGGACATTAGTAATGCTGTAAACAAGTTGAGGGAGCAACTGCATTGGGCAAAAACAATGAACATGTCTGTACCTTGAGCTTCCGGGGCTCTAATCTGGCTCTTCAACCTCACCCTCTTCCTGGGGTTGCTGAGCGGCGTCATCCCGGTCCTGGTCACTGTCCGAATCAGGCCGCGATGTTTGCAGCAGTCCTGCAATTGTGAATAAAGAAAGAAAAAAGGTATTAAAAGACAAAATCATATGGAATTGCAAGTGTACTTGGCTAGTAGCCTGGTGTAGAGACCTCCCACATGCTACAAATATATTTTATTTCTCATTCCAAATACTAACTCCAATGGAATGGTACAGCAAGGGAGATGAAATGGTTAAACTTGAATCTATAATGGCACAGCAAGCGAGATGGAATGGTTAAAACGTAAATACATTTGCAATGATGTGAGCAGGAGAGAATGAAATATATGACAATACTTGTGGTTTTTGAGTTATTTAGCTTTTTATTCAGCAGATCTACACTTTGCAATCTCAGCAATCTAGTTGCTAGGATCCAAATTAGCATAGCAACCATGCATTCATCTGAATAAGAGACTGGAATATAATTAGGGGAATTTAGACATTTACCTAAATTATGGGAATATGGAAAAAAAGGAGTCAGATATTTGTTTCTATAAAAGTCTACGCCCTCCGCCGGTCTTCTGGGCTTTAGCTCTCCTGGTAACTAGCTTTGCCCTTAGCCAACGCTTCAGGTCACTGAAGCGCTTATAGACAGTCGGGCAATCCCTGTGTAAAGCGCTTACAGTGTTTACTTTGTCCGTCACCTGCTGCCAGAGTTGTTGGCGTCTGGCAGCACTGATGCAATGGGACTGACTCCCAAACAGCACATCCCATCGTGCTACCACCTTGTCCACCAGTGCTCCATTCTCGTCACTGGAAAATCTTTGGGCCATTTTGGTGGTGTGGCCCTCCTCTTCACCGTCATCCTACTGTCTCCTCTCTGAGACAGTTGGTCTTGCCTCCTCCTCGCTGCTTGGCAGTCTCCATGGCCTCCTCCTGGGGGAGCCTCTCCAAGCCCTGGGTGGGGTGCATGACACACTGCATGCCTCCAGATGTAAGTTAGACACACAACGTGCCCGGGGGGACTCTCTGCATGGGCTGGGGGACACCCTCCCTACACTATACTCCTCTCTCCCTGCCCTACGCTCCTCCCCCCTCTACGGGACCCCCTGCCCTACTCTCCTCCCCTCTATAGGACCCCCCCCTGCCCTATGCTCCTCCCCTCTATGGGACCCCCCTGCCCTATGCTGCCCCCCTCTATGGGACCCCCTGCCCTATGCCCCACCTCTCTACGGGACCCCCCTGCCCTACGCTCCCCCTCTCTATGGGACCCCCCTGCCCTACGCTCCCCCTCTCTATGGGACCCCCTGCCCTACACTCACCCCCACTATGGGACCCTCCACCTGACCTACTCTCTTCCCCCTACGGGACCCCCCACTCTCTTCCTCCTCCTCTTCCTCCCCGTGACTCCCCAGCCTGTGCCCCCTCTCTCCCCCCTCCTGTGACGACTAAGATCCCACATAGTATGGGGGCAAGGTTCACTTTGATCATCTTCGACGATACGCTACGACGAAATTGTTCGACCATATGATTTTACTTCGATTGGAAACAGTCGTTTTCGCTGGAAAAAATACTTAGACTATCGAAGTACTCAAATTCGATGGGCGAATTTCGAAGTTTTTTACTTCGAAATTTGATCCTCATTAAATGTGCCCCATAGTGTAAAGTACAAAGAATGGAAACAAAATGACAAGTTTTTTGCTCTTATGTAGTGATGGGCGAATTTGCGCCATTTCGCTTCGCCGCAAAATTCGCGAAATGGTGAAAAATTTGCGAAACGGCACGGCGTTTCGTTTTTGACGCCAGCGTCCATTTTTTCGAAAAAACATTTTTTGAAGCCAGCGAATCACGAAAATTCACCGCAAATTCGCGCCTGGCGAATAAATTCGCCCATCACTACTCTTATGCACATATACATATGTAGCACTTTAGGTGAAAGCCTTTTCCCTTCAGAATATAGCACATGAGATGTGCTTCCATCATGGATACAGCCCTGCCTGTTGCCAGCAGGAATATATTCATGAGGGGTGGGATTTTGGGCATCATGTGACATTCCCTATAAAGACATTTAGACACCCAGTGAGTGCCATTGGGCACAGGGTGCAGCACAGACCTGTGCTTGCGATCTGCCTATGGACCAAGGTGCAATTTAGAGCAATGCCTCAGACACCCTTGCCATTTAAATGAGCATAACAATTAAAAGGAAAACAAGCAAATCAATTTTAAATTTTTTGTCCTAGTGACAACTGTTAAACTTTCCGCTACCCAACCTGATGAGCAAATAGTGATGGGCGAATTTGCGCCGTTTCGCTTCGCCGGAAAATTTGCGAATTTCGCGCGAAATTCGCGAAACGGCGAAAAATTCGCGAAACGGCGCCGGCGTCTCGTTTTTGACGCCGGCGCCCGTTTTTGGCGCCGGCATCCGTTTTTTCGAAAAAAAAATTTTTGACGCCGGCGAATTTTTGCCGCGAATTTTCGCGGGCGTTTCGCAAATTTATTCGCTGGTGGCAAAACGCGCAAATTCGCCGCAAATTCGCGCCTGGCAAATAAATTCGCCCATCACTATGAGCAAATGCTTTATCTGCAACCCACTGGCCAACAAGAAACAGGTAATGCTGTTGCTGTAAAAAGGAAGTGGCATTTCAGAAGTAAGCGAGTCAGAAACAAGTTAAAAATGTGTCAAGGAGTAAAACTTGCTATAGATAAGGCCAATGTACTGCCAACCCACACCTGTACCTGCACCTGAAAGTCTCACCAGTAACCCGCAGAGTACCCACAGTTTTTTTTTTTGTAGGAAATCCACGGGTACCTGACCCACTACAGGACTGTCATGAAAAACCTTTTTAGGAAATATAAGAAACCATTTTATACTAAAGCCCAAAATATGTTTCATTTATTAGCAGTATGTCTAAAATTATAATTATGATCATCATGAATGTTTTCATTCCCATTGTCACCGTGACACTAGTCTGCTTTGTAGAGGGAGGAAGATTTAAATAGTGATAACTATATCAAAGCTGCTTGGCTGGTATTCCTATGAAATCTTTTCTGCAACCTTCAACCTATTTTACACTGAAGAATACTGCCAGTATTAGTATGAAAAAGCTTTATTAATCATCCCTGTAGAGATCTTTCAGATTCTATTACTTGTAAAATACATAGTTTCTCTGTTCAGCGCAAATTGTTTTAAACTATTCCCACACTGCACACCAGGATATATACTTACACGTCTTGCCTTTCATCACTTCTAAAAACTTAACCTCAATTTCCATACTCCTTTTGCTCAAGCTACTGAATATTCATGATGAATACATTCTGCGGATACCAATGAAAGTAATAATATTTCAGATTATTTCTTTCATTCGGTGAATACAAAAATGCTTTGCGTATGTTAAAAAAAATGTTTTAATCTTTTTGTCAGGTTTTGGTGTTTATTGAAGAAAACCTCACCTTCTTCTATTGATTCTTAAACAATTGGACAAATGATATATTTACTACTTCTCTGGCTTCACTGTCATTTAGAATATTAAGACTTTGATACTTGTATACTGTACATTTAGTTCGGTACAGTATAGGATTTTGGAAAGTCTTTTCAAGACTGCATTCTATTTTATTTATAACCCATACTCTACATTTAATTTATATAAGCAGCTTGAATGATATCCATGATTGGAGTATTTTGGTAGTCGAGAATCTGGCACCCTGATAGCTGAACTGCAGCTATAACTTAGTTTTTATATTCAACTATAGTCAAGCAGAACAGGCCAAATTCAGTTAGACTTAATGAAACCACTGCAATTCATAGCTATATACTGTATATGCAGTAGGTTCTACCATCACTGAAAAATGTTTTTATTAAGCAAACTCCCTTGGATTATCATCCTTTGGCAATGCTCCCTAGACACCTCAAATTGTATGTTCAATATTTTCTTGATCTCTGAACCTACAGGAAGTAAGAAGGAGGTCAAGAAACTCTCCAGATAAATATGCATCTCCCATTTCAGCTCACACATTGACCCCATGTGTGAAGTTTTCAAATTCCACAAATAAGCCTGCATAAAAGTAACCTAATTTTAATGGAAAAGTGTATGTGTATATAAAGTAGCTGATTTTAATGATGTGTTTGCTTTGATGAATTTGCAGGTTGCATAAAAATACATAAGGAACTAAGCATGTTGATAATGATAATATTTCTTTACAGACAGCACTTTATTTACAACAGTTAGATTATAGTGGAATAATCTTTCAAGGTTTGCAACTCTGCTTAATGTCTAAATAAATCAAATACAGATAAGAACAATTTATTGACTCCAAAACTGGAAGAGCATTAGAAAAGGTCAGGAAGTGGGATCAACCAGGAATCGATACTGCAGCACCTCAATGCTGTCCATTCTATTGTAGAGACAAGACTGGTGATAAGGCAGTGGCTGGTTCAGGTAATGACAACATATTGATTACTTCTAGATTACTTTATATTTTCCCTACCATTCTCAATTTACACTGCTTCACTGGTAACTAAACTATTGATGATTTCAGTAACATTTAAATGCTGCTTGTGTTCACAGCTCTACAGTTCCTCCCACAAAGCTCTCAACCCCCTTTCTAACTAGTGCCTACTTAATAAGTCTCTGCTTTTTTCATGTAACTCTCCTTCACCTCAAGCCCCAAGCCTGTGAACGCATTATTTCTTCAAAACTCAAGCTTGTTTCCATGGCATCCTTTTGATAAAGACACTGCTGAACATATTCATCTCACCTGATTTTCAAATCCCTTTGAAAACTTGATGAGAGAGAAGCCTGGATAGCTCAGTTGGTAGAGCGCAAGGCTTTTAATTGGAGGATGCAGGGTTCAATCTTTGTTGAAAAGACAGCTAATCCATATCTGTCTACGGAGATGTAGGCAATACATTCTGGCAACTTTTTAGAAGTATTTAGAACACATCATAGAGTCTTGTTAGCGAACATAGGAAATCCATATTGAGTTTAAAAAGCATAGTCTAAAACAGGGGTCCTCAACCTTTTTTACCCATGAGCCACATTCAAATGTAAAAAGAGTTGGGGAGCAAAGCAAACATGTTAAATGCTCCTGGGCTATTTGGTAGCCCCTATGTGGACTGGCAGCCTATGGGATGCTTAGTTTTGCAGTACATCTGGCTTTTATGCAACTAAAACTTGCCTTCAAACCAAGAATTCAAAGATAAGCACCTTCTTTGAGGCCACTGGGAGCAACATCCAAGGGGTTGGTGTGCAACATGTTGCTTGTGAGCCAGTCATTGTGGATCCCTGGTCTAAAGCAATAGCGAGAGGAAAAGTAGCTGCTTTTTGAGTTTTCAGTTTTAATAAATTAAACATCATCTTTAAGAGACAACAAGAAAATAAAGAACTGTCGAGCTATGCAACATTTGATTTTACAGGTATGGGACCTATTATTATAAATGCTTGGGATATGGTTTTATTCTGTAATTTGACTCACTATAACTTAAATATACTAAACAAAATTAAATATTACATCAAATAGGATTTTTATTTGCACCAATATGGAGCTTAGTTACCATCAAGTACATGTTTTATTATTACAAAGGAAACTGTTTATTTTTTTTTTAAAAAAATAAAGATAAAAATCATGAGAGGTGAATTCTGAGTAGAACTGTCAATTTCAAATGGGATCTATGTGAGATGACCTGGATATTGGGTTTATTGTTAACATATTGCATATACAGTATGTATTAGGATAATTGTGAATGTAGGTTGATATTAGCTGGATAGCAAGAGAGGTTGATATAGTTCATCGAAAGAAACCAGATGGTCTTTGGTCTTCAGTGAGTCGGGGGCTTGTGCTTAATACCCTTGCTAAAGACAAAAAATTGTTAACGTTGCATTCTGAGTAGAATCAACAAAACAGGAAAACATGAAGTGAGCACAACACTGGAAACCAGAACCTGAATAGCATGTAGATTTTTTTTGGTCTTGGAATTCACAATCACACCCTGTGTGCATTTTTACTGTATTTATCAATACATTTACTCAAAAAAATCGGGTGCAGGATAAAATCGTAAAAAATATCCAAATCTTATCATTTTTTTTCTAATTTGTGGGTGGCAGCAAGAATTCTAACTGGGAATTTACACAAAGACAGTATTGTCTGTTTTGCTTTTTTTTGCATGCTGGGGTTTTAATAGACTGCACTCACTAAGTCCTGTTAGTATGTTATTCCTTCATCTAATTTGCCTAAATTTATACACTTTAGACTATAAATAATTTGCTTGATAATGTTTTCTAGTTACCTTGCATTTAATTGAAATGAAGCTCATCTGCCATTTTCATGCTCGATGTGACATAATGTGCGTATCTTTCTATAACAAACAAAATCTGACTCAATATATTTCGGACTCAATAAATTTACATAGCTCAAAGTCATGGTCAGATATTGGAACCTTATGTACTAGAACATATTGAATGGTATTAATAAAAGACAGAAAAGTACTGACCCCTGTGATTATAGCTGCTTTTTGACATTTAGAATGGATTCTGTTTAATACTCATGTGCAAACGTATTACTTTCCTCCTCAAAGAGGATAAATAATAAAACCATGATCATACTTTTTTAATCAATAGAGAATTTATGATGCTCTCCTGAATAGTGTACATCTTTCCTTTGCTGTCAATCTTTCTGGTGTTTTAGGTGTTCCTATAGTGGAAAAGTGCACCATGTGAAATATATTTGATCACACGAAATGTAATACTAATAGGCATGTTTGCTCACTCACATGAGCAAATACTTTCGTAAAAACCTACCTCACTCTATAAAGGCCCAAGTATCAATGCCAATACTGATGACCTGCAATTTTTTCATTGCCTACTGTTTCTTGTTTTGTGATGATCACAACACCAAGTAAACCCTGTAACATCTGAAGTATCTATAAATTATGCATTTTAAAAATATAGAATTGTAGGTGCAAAGTGTGTTTACATTGCATGAAAATATGAATTGTCCTAAATGCATTTGTACTACTGGTATTAAAAAAGAGGACCACAGAAATTTGTAAAATAACCATTTTGCTAGCTTCTCTGCCATAATTTCATCTTAAAGTGGAAGAAAAGTATATTTTGAGGTGCCCTTGGATTTATTTTTGTTAGCTAATAATCCTCTTTTCACACTGACTCATTTGTCTCAATGTGATTTGGAAATAATTCCGTTCTGAAAATAATAGGTGGTGGACAAATCTGAAAAGGAAAAAAAAAATCTGCACGAGGAACCCGCTAAGAAGCCATGCAGTGAACATGCTGAAAAAGTACAACTGACCTGAAAGGTGCAGCAATAGAAAGTTTTAATGTGTTATTCCTCTGTTATTCCTCCATATAATTTATCAGAGCTGCATAATACAAAGACCCCTGTCGTGTTGCATAAGACAGTGGCTTTAAGTGCAAGATCAATAAATACCCTCCTGCGGCTCTCTTCTTTTTAGGGACTGAGAGTAATTGTGTGGCACTTAGAAACCCACTGGTAGTATGACCTGTAACTCAATAAGCTAACCACTCAAAGCTACATACAAGCATAAAAATGGATGTTAGTAACATTTTCTATGAATAAGTCATTAGCTTGTCTTTGTATTCATTCACTGAAACATTAGAATCTTCTACAATATGAGTTTTGAAGGGGGAAGGGGGTTCTATATTGAAGACCGCCATCCATTTTATGTATTAAAGTTTTTCAGTGGTTCAGAGAATAGACACTCGGCAAATGATGAAAATAAATATTAATGTTATTCATTTTCGATATGAAAACTGACTTTCAGAGTAATCAGCTTTTAATAAAATAGATTTCTCTATTGAAGCTGTTCATTTTGAGGCCCAACTATAAATTCTATATATACATTTTTAATATTCGCTGTAATGCCGAAAGATAAGATTATAAATAAAGTGGCACTGTTACCCATTCTTCCAGGAAAAATCATTCAATGTGCTGAATTATTAAATCAACATACATTTAATTGGTAAAGACTTTTGTATAAGTTATCCTCCTTATACTAATTATTATATGACAACATTATGTGAGAACCTGAAATTAGAGGTTCAACCTTTAGGAATAAAGGTGACCCAAGAGATTTTATAAACTACATCAGACAATGATTGGTCATTTTTAGGATGACATGATTTGATTACTGCTTCTGTACAAAACAGTTCATTCCACTCTCCCATTGGCTGCCATCTCACAATACAATGTTCCTGCATGCCCAAACTTGATAATACTAGGCACCAGTTGCAAGTTTGTTCATGTCGCCTCCATTATACAACCAATGAACTTCTTATGTTGCTGATTGGTTTTGACTCTGGCCTGTTTATCCTGACTGTGCTCCTGTCTCCCGATTATGTACTGCACTGTCTGACAGCTACTGATCAGGCCTGGTTATCACGACTAACCTCCTGGTTCCTGATTCTGTACTGCCCTGTCTAATTTGTACTGTGCCTGCCTGTTCCATGTCGGCACTATCTGCTCCCTGTCCTTCCTGTATCCGTAACGATTCCCATGCCTACCCAGAACTTCCCCCTTGTTCCTCTCACTTTAAGAACTGGCAGCATCCGAGTAACAGAGGGCTCCTCCTGAAGGAAAGGCGGTTGTTAGAAGCAGAAGCGTGAGCCAAGACCAGGACCTTAGGGTTTGTTCTGGATTTAAAGTTACTATATGTGACAGTCCCTTTGCTTCTTGTATCTTAGTATTTGCATGTAATAAGTATGTTTCAAATATGCAACCTTCTATTTGGGAGCACTGCATATGTGGGTGCTGTATAAATCCTTGCTAATTATTATTCCTATTATTATAATATATTATTATAATTCCTATTTATTTGTTTTTACTTGATGTATCATCTGCATGTGTGGGATCAGAAACTTGATCAGTTTGACGGAAAGAAGAATATTCATTTACAGCAACAAGCTTGAGATCTGAAACACAATCTCTGCAATGCCTTGTGCACTGCTTGTACATCTTCTAAAGACTATATACCCAATTAAGAAAATATACTATGAAACTAAGAGGAAGGGAGGGAGAAATAGGTTACTGCTTTTAAGGGAAATGTCATAGGGTTATTTATTTACGAAAACATGGTGTGCAAAAAAGGCTAAAATCTGCTAGTTTTTGCACTGTGACCGCTGTATTGGTGAGGGACAGGGTGGGAAGGCACAAAGGCCCCACCTGCCCTCTAATTTGCTCAAGTTAATAAGTGGCACTGGCAGAGGGCATAGGCTGCAACAATTCACTGTTGCCTTAAGGCAGGTGGTAGGTACAAGACTGGTCTGCACTTGGTACACTCTTCGCTCTTGAACTACTACTAAGTGATCCTTACATGACAACTTATATATCTACCATTATTTGTGGATGGATTTTTGCTTGAGCTTAAGTAATCATGTCCTTATTTGTCCATATACAGTATTTACTTTATGGATCATTTTTTTCCAAAATATATCAGTACAATTATTTTAAAGGAGAACTAAACCCTATAAATGAATATGGCTATAAAGGCCATATTTTATATACTGAAAATTTCAGCTTCTCAATATGTGACACATGCTCAGTGGGCTCTGAGCAGCTGTTGAGAAGCTAAGCTCAGCCATCATCACAAATTATCAAGCAGAAAATGAGGTTGGCCTGTAATATAAGCTGATGCTACAGGACTGATTATTAAATTCTGATAATATTTACTCTGATTTCTACATGGTGCTGCCTGTATTAATTCTAAATCAGCCTTTTATTGTGACATTTATATTCAGTGTACTGTCCCTAAGTTCAGTAAGTGACAGCAGCAAAGAACATGTGCAGTAAATCCGCAGAATGCAGGGGGCTACTGGGGGCATCTTTAGAGAAAGAAATCTTTACAGCTTAAGGGTTGTGGTTGCCTTGGGTTAGTACAGAAGACCAAAACACAAGGTACAACATTTCAACCCTTCTTCTTTAGTTACGCTTTAGTTCTCCTTTAATTAAAAAATAACCAGTGCCAAATAGTGGAGCATTGACCAGTCATGTTACTGCCAATTCTGGGCTCCCCACTACATCCAATATGATTCAACAAGACCAGGACTGGCTCCGTTTTTTGCATTTTTGTTACTATAATAAAAAAAAATTATGCTAAATACTGGTTAAATTAAGGAATGTTGGCCTGGAACATAGTATTTGTACCTGGATAGAGAACTGGCTAAAAGATAGACTACAAAGAGTGGTGGTAAATGGAACATTTTCTAATTGGACCAGTGTTGTTAGTGGAGTACCGCAGGGCTCTGTACTAGGTCCCTTGCTTTTCAACTTGTTTATTAATGACCTGGAGGTGGGCATTAAAAGTACTGTTTCTATTTTTGCAGATGATACTAAATTGTGCAGAACTATAGGTTCCATGCAGGATGCTGCCACTTTGCAAAGTGATCTGTCTAAACTGGAAAACTGGGCAGCAAACTGGAAAATGAGGTTCAATGTTGATAAATGCAAGGTTATGCACTTTGGCAAAAATAATATAAATGCAAGTTATACACTAAATGGCAATGTGTTGGGAGTTTCCTTAAATGAAAAGGATCTAGGGGTTTTTGTAGATAACACGTTGTCTAATTCTGGGCAGTGTCATTCTGTGACTACTAAAGCAAATAAAGTTCTGTCTTGCATAAAAAAGGGCATTAACTCAAGGGATGAAAACATAATTATGCCTCTTTATAGGTCCCTGGTAAGGCCTCATCTGGAGTATGCAGTTCAGTTTTGGACTCCAGTCCTTAAGAGGGATATAAATGAGCTGGAGAGAGTGCAGAGACGTGCAACTAAATTGGTTAGAGGGACGGAAGACTTAAATTATGAGGGTAGACTGTCAAGGTTGGGGTTGTTTTCTCTGGAAAAAAGGCGCTTGCGAGGGGACATGATTACACTTTACAAGTACATTAGAGGACATTATAGACAAATGGCAGGGGACCTTTTTACCCATAAAGTGGATCACCGTACCAGAGGCCACCCCTTTAGACTAGAAGAAAAGAACTTTCATTTGAAGCAACGTAGAGGGTTCTTCACAGTCAGGACAGTGAGGTTGTGGAATGCACTGCCGGGTGATGTTGTGATGGCTGATTCAGTTAATGCCTTTAAGAATGGCTTGGATGATTTTTTGGACAGACATAATATTAAAGGCTATTGTGATACTAAACTCTATAGTTAATATAGGTATGGGTATATAGAATTTTAATTAAAAGTAGGGAGGGGTGTGTGTATGGATGCTGGGTTTTCATTTGGAGGGGTTGAACTTGATGGACTTTGTCTTTTTTCAACCCAATTTAACTATGTAACTATGTAACTATGTAAATAATTAATTTCCATAATAGCATAGCTTTTGAAACCTGTCTCCTTATTCCAAAGCATATTATTCCCAGTCACAGTTATCATCAAAGAGTAGTTGTATAAGCAGGAGACGTGTGAGGCTACCAAGATAAGGGTTTTCCTGTTACTTTATTCCTAGCTCATTTAGAATGTTAGACCTCCTTTCAGAATTCTGGCATTCATATTGTGGTGCATATGGCCCACCGACAATATTTAAATAAATGTACATGTATAAGAATTGTTATCCATATTGCTCAAGTCCACTAAAAATTTTATTTAAACATTAAACCAAATAAGATTGTTTTGCCTCCAATAAGGATTAAGTATATCTTAATTTGGATCAAGTACAATATACTATTTTATTATTACAGAATATTTTTTAAAAAAAAATCTGAATTATTGCTTAAATTGGAGTCTATGGCAGATGGCTTTCCCATTATTTGGCACTTTCTCTATAACCAGTTTTTGGATAATGGATTCTATACCTAACAATAAGGGGCCGATTCATAAAGGGTCGAATATCGAGGGTTAATTAACCCTCGATATTCGACTGGGAATTAAAATCCTTCGACTTCGAATATCGAAGTCGAAGGATTTTAGCGCAAATAGTGCGATCGAAGGATTATTCCTTCGATCGAACGATTCAAAGGATTTTAATCCAACGATCGAAGGAATATCCTTCGATCAAAAAAACTTAGGGAAGCCTAAGGGGACCTTCCCCATAGGCTAACATTGAGTTCGGTAGCTTTTAGATGGCGAACTAGGGGGTCGAAGTTTTTTCTTAAAGAGACAGTACTTCGACTATCGAATGGTCGAATAGTCAAACGTTTTTTAGTTCGAATAGTTCGATTAAAAATCGTAGTCGAAGGTCGTAGTAGCCCATTCGATGGTCAAAGTAGCCCAAAAAACACCTTGAAATTCAAAGTTTTTTTACTTCGAATCCTTCACTCGAAGTTAGTGAATCGGCCCCAAAATGTACAATCTTGTATTCAGCAATTCACATACAACAAGAACAAGTTCAAGAAATGGTCCATCTCACCATACTACAAATGTACCTGTTTGGTCACATTAGTTTGAAGGTTGAACGTGAATCGTAAGGAACACTTTTTATTAAAAACAAAAATCAATGGTACAAAATGCAAGCAAGTTAAGCAAGTTCTTACAACTATTCATGCAAACCTGACCCATGACTGTTGATAAAGAAGTACCTAAGTGTCTGTTCAGTAAGACTATATGGTGGTTATGAGCTGCTACACAGAGTTCATTTGCCAGCATTACTTTTATTTGCAAGCTGCTAGTAGTTAATTAAAAGGACAATGTCCTCTTATTTTTTATTCTTGTCTTTCTCCATATTTTCTTTTAGGAAAAGGAAACTTTTTCTCACACAGCCTACATTTGGCAGATAATGCCATTTAAATGATCATGCAAATTATGCATTTTATGGGCTTCATCAATGCGCACATTAAAATATGAAAATGGTTATATGGAAATAAAACAGAATGTCTGAGCATATCAGAAGAGAGGCACACAATATGAAATGGACTGTGTGTTGATGGATGTGTTATAAAGCAGAAATAAACTATTTGAAATGCTTTGTGTTTGCAAAATATTTGTATTGTAATTCTTAATAACCTGGAGAAAGTTATTTATACTCATGATATAGTAATTATATTATAATGCTCTAGACCCATAAAGCAGTGCAATCATCATATTCCAAAGCAGACGATACTGAATAAGCCATCTACTAGATGCACTCGAAGCCTGCCTTGCAAAAACATGTTTAAACATTCCTTACATAAGGTGCATTATTAATATTCTGAATGACAACTCTTTCGATAATATTGCATATAAGTAACACAGGAAATGTTGTTGTCCTTCATTGGTATAGATATTACAACCTGTCAGTTTTTAGTTACTGCTATTTCCTAGTATTCACTGCTGTCATAAAAAAAAAAATAAACAAAAGTTTTTATTTCCTTAATTTGTTAGAATGTCATAACATCTATTTGCAGGAGGGTGCAGGGGGGGCATAGTAGTGAGTTAAATGTTGCGAACAATTGTTGCAGCTTAGAAGATGGAGGAGAGAAGTACTGTTCTTTACCTATTGATAGAGCTTGATTGTAGCAGTACAACTTGAAGTGGATTAAGTCAGGATCTGTTCTTGACTTTCTCCACTGTCATTCAGCTGATCTATTACATCTTCTGAGGCACAGAGTTAAACTAGTGTGCCAGGGTTGGGGTTCATTTGTTGAAAGAGCATCTTTGTAGAGAGAAACTGCCATTTTTGGACAGGAAAGGTTGTTAAAGGGGACCTGTCACCCAGACATAAAAATCTGTATAATAAAAGTCCTTTTTAAATTAAACATGAAATCCAAATTCTTTTTTTTATTAAAACATCCATACCTGTTATAAACTTGTTGAAAAGTCTCAGCTGTCAATCATATATTGCCTGCCCCACCTTAGGCATAGAGGCAGGGCAGGAAATTACTTTTGCTTTCCATTCTGCACTTCCTAGATGTCATTGCACTCCCCACATTCTCCCTCCCTCCTCGCCATCTAATTGTGTAGCCAGTGCATCGGCATGGGCATCAGATACCCCATTCTGGCACATAAATAATATTTTGGCATGATGCAAAGCTTGTCTTAATAACATTGTTAACAAAATGGCTGCTGCCTACTTGCTGTGAAAACAAGATTTTAATATTTTTTAAAGAGCAAATGAAGTTTATTTTGCTGATTAACATCATAAAATAGGATTTAGAATTATTTCTTAAGGTGACGGGTTACCTTTAATATGAGAGACTGCTTCTGCACTCCCTACCACACCTCAGTGTAGTGTTGGGCAGGAGATGGATCTTTCTCTTTTGCCTTCCACGCCAAGAGGGAGTGGATGCTGCTGGGAGCCTGGAGCTTAGCCCCCAGTAATGGAAAGGCCACAAGGATAGTGAGGCCCTTGGTGAAGTCAGGGATATGGGGACCCTGAAAATCATGTGGAACTTGGCCAGGTAGAAGCCTGGAGCCAAGATACAAAAAAAAAATATGTATTATATATTATTATTATTATTATTAATATGTATTATATATTATTATTAATATGTATTATATATTATTATTAATATTTATTATACATTATTATAAATATATAATAAATAAAAAAGAGTTGTAGAGGAAAAATTAAAGGAGCAGTTAACTTTTAGTACGTTATAGAATGGTCAATATTAAGCAACTTATACAAAAAAGTTGATTATTTGGCTATTTATTATTTGGAGTGTTTCCAATTTTCAAACATTTGTTTCACTGACCCTAACTTAAAACAAATGCACTGTAAGGTTACATATTTATTGCTATTGCCAGTTTTTATTACCCATCTTTCTAGTCAGGCTCAGGCCCTCTCCTATTCAAATTCCAGTCTCTTATTCAAATCAATGTATGGTTGCTAGGGGAATTTGAACTTTAGCAACCAGATTGCTGAAATTGCAATCTGAAGAGCTGCAGATTAAAAAGGTTAAATAACGCAAAAAAACGCAAATAATAAAAAATGAAAACCAATTGCAAATTGTCTCAGAATATCACTCTAAAAAGTTAACTCAATGGTGAATAACCCCTTTATAGAAATATACACACCACTTTGCTGATTATAGAAAGTATAACTAGAATAAAAGATGTACCATTTGGGGTCCTGAATGATTTTTACAGTGTGTGAGTTGTTGCTTCGTAGCATCAGCTTACAACCGGTGGTAATTTTGTCTACATTTACAATTTCTACACAGAGGCAGTTGTCTTTAAAAAAAAATGTTGTATGCTGGATAGAAGTGGTGACCGTATGTTACCACATTAGCTGGATCTGATATAAAAAAAATCTCTTCCTGAGCATCATGGTATTAGTTGCCCGTTTGATCATCTAAACCATTTGAATGAAAATTAAATCTTTTTTGAGGTGTTTGATCATAACGCGTTTGATGATGTTATTAATCCCATTCTCTCCTTCCCTTGCATTTTTTTTCTTCTGCATCTTATCTGACTGAGCTTTGTCAGGAATGCCTTATCTTTTCTTTCTTCTCCATTCTTTTGATTGTTGCCTACAAATGCATCCAAGTCTTAGAGATTCACATATCCGTTTAAGAAGACACAGTAACTGAAATTAAGAAAAAGATTGTCTAAAAACGTCACAAACTGGGAATTGGAAATGTTGATTGTACTAGAGAGGGTACAGAGAAGGGCAACTAAGCTGGTATGGAAAAACTTAGCTATGAGGAAAGACTGGCCAAATTGGGGATGTTCACACTGGAGAAGAGGCGCTTAATAGGTGATATGATAACTATGTATAAATATATAAGGGGATCATACAATAATCTCTCTAATGCTTTATTTACCAGTAGGTCTTTCCAGCTGACACAATGTCACCCATTCAGATTAGAAGAAAAGAGGTTCTGTCTAAATATTCGGAAGGGGTTTTTTACAGTGAGAGCTGTGAAGATGTGGAATTCTCTCCCTGAATCAGTTGTACAGGCTGATACATTAGATAGCTTTAAGAAGGGGTTGGATTGCTTTTTAGCAAGTGAGGGAATACATGCTTATGGAAGATAGCTCATAGTCCAAGTTGATCCAGGGACTAGTCCGATTGCCATTTTGGAGACAGGAAGGAATTTTTTCCCCTCTGAGGCAAATTGGAGAGGCTTCAGATGTTTTTTTTTTTTTTGCCTTCCTCTGGATTAACTATCAGATTTAAAAAAATAAATAAATAAAAGGTCGAACTTGATAGATGTGTGTCTTTTTTCAACCTTACTTACTATGTTACTATGTGTGTATGTATGTATGTACACAGTTGTAATTCCAGGGTCCCCTGAAGTTTGTGTCAACAAGAGCAACTTGTATCATATGATTTTCCTTGTATACTTTTCTCAAACAATATGAAATTATGTACCTTAAATAATCAATAATTGAGTAAATTAAATTTCCCGGCTTAGCTGTCCAAGAAATAACAAAAAGCAGATATTTCATTAAAACAATAGGCAAAGTCCTATTAATTGAACTTATTTTGAATAAGAGGGTATAATCTTCAGGGCATTGAAGTGCAAGACTACTATCATATTATCTGAAATTTGTTTTGCAGCTCTTTGCAATGGCAAACAAGGCAAACATATAATATATATTTTCGTATCTTAGATGTTAAGTACTGCCTTAAATACTGTCACTAAATCAGTTATGTCCGGTAGAATTTCTGCATGCAAATCTTATATAATAATAATCTGTGAGGAGCTCAGTTTTTTATTTTATCCTTTTTGCATAAACACAATTCAAATCTATACATGCCCTTATTTTGCAATGCCCATTTAAGGTAATTTGTTTGCAGAAAACAGAGGCAAAATCTGATGTCATTATGACCCCAGCATGTGTAAAAAAATCCACTGATTAGCTTAATGAAACAAGAGTGAATAAAATAGTGCAGTTTAAGGCAAACATCAATAGGTGGCACTGATCATCTAAGAATGGTGTTAATCAATTTGAACAAGAACAATGCTATAGTGTAATAAGCCAATTAAGAGCAAAATACTATAAATGTAACTATGAAATAACACATTGTATCTCTAAATCATTTTCTGTTGTTGTAACTTCTTCACATCACTCACCACCTCACAGTAGCACTACAGTCATCTCATTATTAACAACCCAATCTCTATACCAATGCCTTCATAAATATAACAGGTAAATCATGAATATAAATATAACAGGTAAATCATGAATATAAATATAACAGGTAAATCATGAATAAAGAATATCATTTGTAAGAAGACAGGAATCCAATACAGATATGGGATCTCTTATCTCAATATAAAAAGTTCCAAATTTCAGGAAGGTCATCTTCCACAGAGTCTATTTTATCCAGAAGGTTTGGGAGCTGGCATTTTCCAGATAAAGGATCTTTCTGTAATTTGAAACAACATACCTTGTGTCTGGTGAAACCCATTTACAATAAATTTTAAACCCAATAGGATTAATTTTCTTTCATGATTATTAGTATTTTTTTAAATAAATTTAAAGCATTTTAATTATTTCTTTAAAATCTACAAGAGATTGCCTTTCTATCATTCAAAGCTCTCTGGATATAGTGTTTCCAGATAAGAGATCCCATACCTGTATTATGAAATGAAATGTATCTTAAATACTATGGACCAATTTACTAAAAATCTTATTCACAAATTGTATTTTTTACTCTAAAAATTCATGATTTTTTTATTTCTCTAAAACGAAAAAAAAAGATTTAAGTGTCAAAAACCACACACAAACACTTTTAGGGGTTTATTTAGTAGCGGAAATAGAAAAGAAAAGGAATATAAAACTAAAAGTTTTCGAGATGTATTCGACCCTGAAGCTTCTAAAAGTCTAAATGAGAAAGTACTTTATCTCAAACCTGCTGAGGTCATGTAGAAGTCAATGGCAGATGTCCCTTGGAAGACATCATGATCTCCTTTGGGTTTCATCCAATAATCCGAAGAATTCGTGATTTTTGGGATATAGTCTGAAAAAGTTTACGTACAATTCAGATTTTTTCACAATTTTATTGTCTTTTCCCGCACCAGATTTTTTTGAGTTAATTTATTTATAAATAAGGTAAAAATGTGGATTGGAGTTTGGTCAAAGTGGTTTTTATAAAATATGAGAAATATGAGAATTTTTTTAGCAAATAACCACCTTAGAGTAATTGTCCAAAAAACGTCCATTTTTAGAGGTTTTGGAAGTATTCTGGGTTTTTTTTCAGTGCATCGTAGGAAGAAATCTTCCCAGCTGTTCCTTGTACCATGAGTCTAGCAGGGTGGCCACAAAGTAATTCTGCCAGTCTTTAATGGTAATTATCCAGGGATCACTTATTAGGAATCTCTGCATATGGGCAGCTATGTAGAAGAGGTACCCCCAACATGGGGGTGTTGCTGCTGTATATGTGTCAACAACATTCTGGTGCTGGAGGATATGCAGAAGTAAATGGATACCCAATGTGCCTTCTTTAGAATGTCAACCAACTCTGGATAGCTCTTCATGAAGCACAGCACCACAAGATTAAGTACATGTGTGAGGCAATGCACAAGGGTCAGACAACCTTGGTCATGGGCAGCCAGCAGGCTGTGTCAATTGTTGCAGTCAACATTACTTGCTTGGAACTGTTGGGGGATAAACCAATACTGGACCTGAGCCTGGAAGGTGGCCAAGATCTGGATTTGTTGTGACTCCTCTCCCTAAGGCAAATGTTTTGAAGCATAACTTGCCAGTGGCCATTAAAGATATATACCACTTTGCCAACAGCTTTGTCATGTGTCCATTGAGCCTCTGTACATGGGGGGGTAGCTGGCAGAAGAGAGGCACCTTGCAGCGTAGGAACTGGGGAACTGAGGAAGGGAATTATGGAGTACCAAGGACAGTGGAAGAGAAGCTTGGGGAGGGAGATGTGAGTTTTGACATGCAAAAGAAAAAGACTATAATGCTCTATGCTGCAGGGCCTCATATAAAATCCATGTGCTGTATGGCAGATCAGCAACAAGCACAAATACATACTGCAGAATGAAGCACTTTCTAAGCTGCCATGCAACATGTACCAGAACTGATTAAGTATCAGGAGTGTTGCATAGGTATTTTATTTATGGCTGGTATTAAAGGTTTGAGGTAACATAAAGGGGGTTATTAAAGTCAGATTTTTTCTGGTCGGACTTTAAAAGGGGTAAAACACCATTTTTTCATAGGAGAAAAAAATACAATTTTTCGAGATTTATTAAACAAAAATGTACTTCTGAGTTCACGTAGAAATAAAGGGCAGATGACCCGTTGATATCCTGATCTGTTCTAGGTTTCTTTCAATAATCCGAAGATTTCTGAAAAAGTTGCAGTTTTTGGCAACAAATTTCACTATTGAAATTTGAAAAAAGTCTGTGCAGATTTGGTCAGAGTCGTTTTAAGAAGATAGTGAGAATTTTTCGGATTTTGATAAACAACCCCCAAAATGTCTAAAATAAACCCTGTAATACTGTTGCACTGATAATTAGCATTACAGTTAGATTTATTAAAAAAAAAGAATGGATAGACAGATGGATGATAAGGTGCATCCCAACAAAAAAAGAAGAAATGCCACACTAGCCCCAAATCCATAATATGCAGATTTGAAAAATTATTCAAGACTTATTAGCCTTAGTGGTCTTCAAAGGCAGCTGTTTGCATTTTTCCCCACTTGACAATAATCAGAATTTTGTAATTGTTGGCATTTTACTCAACAATATGTTTCAAGTGATATTTCAAAAGCACATGTTTCATAAAGAGCCTAATTATGTTCCGGTGAGCCTTATTATTGTGAATTATTTCTAGCTAATCATGCAAATTATTACACTTAAGTATTTATATTTCATACATATACTTTAATGTCATTATCCCCCTAAGAAGATTTGACATTTCCATTTTAACCTAGTGAAAGTCACAGAGCTGCAAAATATTCTTTTTTTTTGTACGCATTTGTTTAATTTTAATTTCTCCCAGCAATCATTTTGAATATAGACAGAATATTTTGCAATGACTGCAAAGCTGTTTTTGATTAGACGTACAGGCGCGCATGAGCACATGATTAATAACTTACTGGAACAATGTTAGGACATAAAACTATTGCTCTGATCTCCAGTGCTTTCAGTTATGCTTGTAAAGAGAACCCTGAGTAGGTACAAAAAAAGTTAACAACTGGAGAAACAGGTGCCACAAAGGAGATTGGGAAAGGACTTTTATCACATAGCTTTTAGCCACAGTTACACTGACAAAGGAACCAACGTCAAAACTATAGCGCATGTAACAGGGCATGTCCTACTAAATTTAAATAATGAAGAAGAAACATTTGGAAATCAGATGCAACAAGGCATCATGTTATTACTGTTTTCGGGGAATATTTTTTAGCATTTTTGTAAGAAAACAAAATAAGAGAGGCATAAATGCGGTAAATTTTATGGCTAACATTATTATATTAAATATTATATATATATATATAATCAAACAGAATGGAATGCACAACCACTAGTATGCAGAAACCTGGGTGCTAGTCTGAGAAGTATGTAGACAAAATGCAGGGATTGACAGCACTCCAAGGAAATACATCAAGTCAATAGTTCAAATGAAAGTGGAGATTTATTGGTGATCACCAATAAATCTCCACTTTCATTTGAACTATATATATATATATATATATATATATATATATATATATATATATATATATATATATATATATATATATATATATATATATATATATATAGATAGATAGATAGATATCCATAATTTGGATCTTCATACCTTAAGTCTGCTAGAAAATCATGTAAACATTAAAATAAACCTAATAGGCTGGTTTTGCTTCCAATAAAGCCAAATTATATCTTTGTTGGGATTAAGTACCAGGTACTGTTTTATTATTACAGAGAAAAAGGAAATCATTTTTAAAAATGTGGATTATTTAGATAAAATGGAGTCTGTGGGAGATTACCATTTCGTAATTTGGATCTTTCTGGATAATGGGTTTCCAGATAATGGATCCCATACTTGCACACATACATACATACATACATAAATATATGTTTTAATATAAAAAATATAGATTCTGTCTGATTTCTCTTACAGAGTCCTCCTTTGAGACACTTGGTGCACATTATCATGTAAACAGTATTGGATGTGGCACAGATGCATGTTTGTGGGAATGTGTAGTTTAACTGTCTTTTGGGACAGTGTATTGCACCTTTGTATAGAATGAACATACCCCACATATCCTCAGTTCATGGGGAAATATGTAAGTTGTTGCAGGCTGAAATAGTGAAATCATTTTATTCTCAGAATCAAACATTGCCTGTATTTGTGCAGTGGTAGTTCTGGGGAAAATGTCTTCTTCTCTCTTCTTTTCTTATGTAACATGGGCCGTAATGTGTATGACTGTGTATGAGGATCAATTATTGAAGAATGAGATGTATTATTCAAGAAACTCCTGTCTATTGAATGAAGATGGTCGTTTCTATCTGAAGTATCAGAACAAATATGATTGAATCTAACAGCCTGATGCTAGATGAGTTTAGCATATGTTTGGAATAAAAACTGACAGTTCTGAGATATTAAGCAGACAACTGGCTTCTGGTATAATGATGTAGGTATTACAGCTATGGGACCTGTTATACTTACCCTGTGTTGTACTCCTTAATAATGAGATTCTGGGTTTTGGAACAGCAACTTATTTATTAAAATACAGTTTATAAAGAAAGCAGCATGGCTCTCTGGCTGTACAACTCAATCTTCTCTGCTTGTGGAGCTGGCCCCACCTATGTGCCTCTTTTTCTATAACCAACTGTATTAACATCAACAATTATCAACACAGCCCCCCCCCCCAAAAAAAATAAAAGTCTACATATTTGGAGGTGCCTCATCATTTGCATCCACTGTATCTTGTACATAATGCAACAGTGTATCTATATAAACTCACTACCCTCACCACAAAGAACTATTTTCAGCTTCAAATGAAAATTCAATTCCTCAAAGTCTAAATGGTAAAAACTCTCTATCTATAATGTCCTCTAATGTACTCAGAGTTATCATGTCACCTAATAGGCCCCTCTTCTCCAGAGAAAACAATCCCAACATTGACAGTCTTTCTTCATAGTTTTATTCTTCCATTCCCTGTAACAGTGTAGATCTCTGTGTCTCTCCAGCTAATTAATATCTCCTTTAAGGACCGAGGACCAAATATACTGAAATACTGTATCACTCACAACCCATGGGTCTTTTGTTCCTCAGAAGCAGTTTTGTCTGCTGTCTTTGTTGTTGTTCAGTAAAAAACTGAATAACTTGAGGATGTTTTTCATTTCATAAAACACAGAAAGCACATTTATTTCAAATATGCACTGACCAAGAAAAAAAAACAAAAAACGATTTATTGAGTTTTTAGCTGAACAATCAGCTCCTTCTGTATTTTAACACTAAACTGCAAAGGTCTTCCCATTAACCTTTGAAGAGTTGTGTGCTTAAATTGTCATGAAGCACAGCCACAAATCATTTCTCTCTAAGGCCTCTACAGTTCATAGGAAAAATACGCTAAACTCTAGTTGCTTTTGGAAAACAACCAAATCAAATCCCTTAACCAACAATTATCGCTGCACTTGACAGATTTAGGTCTATAAATTCTAAAGAAGAATTGAGAAAATATTAGAACAAAAGTAGTTGCCACTGTGCTTTCCTAGGATTTAGGATTATAAAATTTCTCATGACTGAAAAAAGAAATGTAAGCATCTGAAGTGGATTAAGTTTTTTTTAGTTGAAGTTTGTGTTTTTTTTAATTTGAAACAGAACTTTATACAACTGTAAAATAAGTATCTAAAAAAGATACTGAATGTATTTAATATAAATAACAATTCAATATGTAATGTAAAAATCTCTAATTAGTACAATTAATTTGTATTTTTGTGGACTGTAGAATGCTATGAGGCATCAGACAATGGTAGTTGATGTGACCTGTCTTAAGGTAGTGAATGAACACCTGTCTTAAGGAGATCACATTAACTAGTGATTTACCCCACAAACGGCTTCTTTCTAAACTACGGTCTATTAGGCTTAATGAAGTTGATAGAGGCAGACCCTTTATATAGAGGTACAGAGGGTGGTTGTTAATGGTGCATTCTCTACTTGGAGTAAGGTTCTTAGTGGGGTCCCTTAGGGCTCAGTATTGGGTCCACTTTTATTTAACTTGTTCATTAATGACTTAGAGAAGGGTATTGTAAGTAATGTATCAGTGTTTGCAGATGACACAAAACTATGCAGCACAAATAATTGCATCCAGGATGAAGCATCCTTGCAGTAAGATGTTGACAAACTTGCAATTTGGGCTGCTCAGTGGCAAATGAGATTCAGTGTTGATAAATGTCAAGTCATGCACCTGGGATGTAAGAATATCCAAGACACTTATACCCTTAATGGGACTGCACTAGGCAAATCCATAATGGAAAATGACCTTGGAGTCCTTGTAGATGATAAACTTGGCTGTAGGAAAGCAATGCCGATCAGCAGCATCAAGGGCAAATAAGGTATTGAGCTGTAATAAAAGGGGCATAGATTTGCGGGAGGAGGGGTTATTCTTCCACTGTACAGAGCACTGGTAAGGCCCCATCTAGAATATGCCGTACAGTTTTGTTCTCCATCACTCAAACAGGACGTTATTGTATTAGAGAGGGTACAGAGAAGGGCAACTAAGCTGGTAAAAGGTATGGGTTGGCCAAGTTGGGGGTTGCTCACACTGGAGAAGAGGCACTTAAGGGGTGATATGATAAATATGTATAAATATATAAGGGTAATCATATAATAATCTCTCTAATGCTTTATTTGCCAGTAGACACAAGGTCACCTATTCCCCCTTTCGCCATGTGTCTTTTTTCCTAGCCTCCTCTATGGCAATATGGGGTGAGTTTGAAGCAAATTATTTTTGTAAATTTGGTCAATATACACTGTACAGCTACATGTGGGGTCCATAAAAGTCGCTGTAAAGAATGAGCTTTTATTGCGCTGTTTTAGGCAGTGGTACTTGTAGTGGGAAGGAATATGTACAGCAATTTAGGCAGAATTGTTACTTTTACTGTAGCTAGTTTCACAAACCATGATCCACCAGTGATCCCTGCAAGTATTTTGATTAAGCTTCATACTGTATGTTTTTTAATGGCTATTTCAAAGATCATTACTTGAATAGGTGATGGAATATTGTCACCTATAACAAACAAGGGAAATTTGTGCTCACCACTAATTTTTAAAACCATTAGGCGGGGGTGCAATGAGGCTGTGACTACAAAATACATATAGACAAATACAAGAGTCCTCTACACTCATCCCATTATCAATATATTTAAGACAGAGACATTTTGTGCATACTGCTACTGAAAAATGCCTTACCCTTGTTTAAAGGGTAAGGCATTTTTCAGTAGCAGTATGCACAAAATGTCTCTGTCTTAAATATATTGATAATGGGTTGAGTGCAGAGGACCTCTTGTATTTGTCTATATGAATATTGTCACCATTGATATGAATGTGAAAATTAATATAAAAAACTCTTCTTGAGGGATTTTGGAATCCTAACTCTGAATGGAGTGAGTTGTCTAGTTGACTGAGAATGTATATTATGTTGTCAACGAACATCTCCAGATTGTGTTCTGCCTATCCAACCTGTATGCTTTTTATATCTCCTGTTTGTCTTATTAGAATTATTATTGGTTCAAGAGCTAGTTCAAACACCAATTTATAAGTGAAGGACCTAAAGATGATATTAACATTGAATTTGTATGCACTATTTGTCTTGTCAAAACATATTCTTTTGAAACACTTTGTAGGTATTACAAATCTGAAATTTTTATTTGGCTGTCTTTATAAGTGACAATCTTTTGGAGAACCAAAAGAAACACAAAAAATATCACACATGGTTAAATGGGACCAAAGATTGGAAAAAACATTCACAATAAAAGAATGACAAAAGGCCATTAATAAATTGCAATTGTTTACCAAATGTGTCACAGGAGAACTTTACAAATTATTATATAACTGGTAACTAATTCCTTCAAGGATAGCAAAAATATATCCCGAAGCTTCAAATCTCTGTTGGAGATGCAGCAAAGATATCGGAGATATGCTGCATATATGGTGGACCTGCGATAATATAAAAAATGATTGGTTGGATATAGGACTTTTAATAATCAAAGTAACTCAACAAAATATCCCAGTATCTCCAGAAGCAATGCTGTTAAATATTTATAACAAACTCCCAAATAAATCCTTGGAAATGTTGACATACCAAATACTGAACGCTAGCAAACTGCTGATAGCTAGGAATTGGAAAAAACAGGAAATCCCAAACATTAAGCATATACAGAAAGAAGTAACTAACAACCCAGATTATGAAAAAAGCAGTGCCAAGAAGTCTGAGAGGGAAGAAAATGGTAAGAGAAGCATACCAACTTTGGAAGTCTAAAATTGAAACATGGAGCATTTACTATTCACATGAAAAGCCTGGACACTATGAATTGTAGTTACCCTGGGAGAAATGTATCTATTAATGTACATGTATTTTATTTTATTTTAAAATGTATTTATTTATTTATTTTTTGTTTCATAGATATTGTTTGATCTTGATCAAAAAGATACACTGTATGTATATGTTGGAAAAATACAATAAATAAAGAGAAAAAAAAATGTTAGACATTTATGCTCTATTATAAATTATTTGGATCACCATTCAACTAACCATTCAAACATTAAATAAACCCAATAGGATAGCCACCAATATGGAGTCATACAGCTTAGTTACCATCAAGTACAAGGCGCTGTTTAATAACTGCAGATTATAAGATTCTATCTATGCATTCCCAAAAAGTCCATTTTAAACAAATAATTCTAGTTTTTAAAAATGATTTTAAAAACTAGAATTATTTGTTTAAAATGGACTTTTTGGGAGATGACCTCCCCGTAATGCTGAGATTTCTGGATAAAGGATCCCATACATGTACAAGTGTAGTAATTTTGCAAACCTTTTTCTACTATTGTACTATTTTTTATTTTAATGTCATGGTGTTCTACCTAAATAAAAAACAACAAGCAGAACAGCTGTTTCACAGTGAAACAGATCTATTTCACTTTGTACTAGCCTAGGAAATATTATTTGCTGGTATATTATGCTGTCTGCAAAAACAGGAATACGGTCCTGTTTTAAGGTACAACAGGGATTCTATCTATGCATTCAGGATAAGAGCAATTATATTTAATTATATATTGTATGATTAATTACTCTTTACTCTTTACTCGTAATTGTCTCTGAGATGCCCCTGATTGATTTAGGTATGAAAAAAGAAGAATTCTCAGTTAAATAATGCAAATGAAAATGTTGATCTTACAGCAGTATTTCACATTTGAACCTCTTATATCAGAACAGATAGTAAAGTGCTCAAAATTAAAGTGAGCTATTAAATAAGAGGCAATTATGTGAGCATACATGCAAGCACACTGTGGTACTTTACATTAGGCTAAACCCAAAAGCAAAGCAAATATCTTAGTTTTATTTGTGGTGTTGCTTCAATACCTGTGTTTTAGATTCAAATCTTTTGTAAAGATACAATCTGTTTTTTAGAACATATGTCAAGACAAATTTGATCAGGGTGACTGCAAATGCTTGTTACATTAACACTGAACTGTCAGTACTACAAGCTGTTCTACTTCTCAGCAATACAATATTGGGCCAGTTGAAAGCTATTTATTTCAGAAAAATTAATACACTAACAGAGAACAGGGCCATATATCAAATGGGACTTCACCTTCTAGTGTATAATAAAATGCAAAATTCCTCTCTTGCCGGGGAAAATAAAAGATTAATTACAACTTATGACAAATATTCTTCTTTCCTTGAAAATAAACAAAGATTCTATTCATTGCATTTGTTACAGTGAATGCACATGATTACCAACATTTAATTTTCTTTTGAGCAGGGCAGGGAGTTCCAACTTCCCTTTTTAATGCTGATTTTGTTGGTTCATGTATGCTAGTTAGTATTACCTTGGAATATCCAGTTACATCCAGAAGTTAAAGAAAATAAAATATTACAAAAAACCTTAAAGGGGTGGTTGACCTTTACATTAACTTTTAGTATGTTATAGAAAGGCTAATACTTTTCAATTAGTCTTCATTGTTTATTTGTTATTGTTTTTTAATATGATTTGCCTTTTTATTATGATTCTTTCCAGCTTTCAAATGGGGGTCACTGACCCCATCTAAAAAAAAACAATGCTCTGTAAAGCTACACATGTATTCTTATTGCTACTTTGTATTACTTATCTTTCTATCCATTCCAGTTTCTATTCCAGTTTCTTATTTAAATGAGTGCACAGTTACTAGGTAATCCAGAATATCACTCTCTACACATCATACAGTCCTTTTAATCAGTCAATCCTTTTAATCATTCTTAATAGTAGAGCTGCACACGAAAGAGTGCAGTACATGCATGGAAGGGTGGGGGTAGATTGCCTTCTGGTGCAGTAATATTCAATGGTTCTCTCACTGTAGAAGTTTCTGCATCTAATATTGTTCATATGTGTCAAGGCAAAATACGTATAAAGATGTATACTGTATTTATTAAAGTACAGAATGAATCTGAAAATACCCTACTACTTTTATTTATAATGTGTGTATAGCATTTTGACTGTACATTCCCATTGATTTGCAAGTCTTTAATAGAATATATACTCAGCCTTACAGACTGTCTGTAAGTTTTATTTTTGCATATTCTTTATTTAAAGCGATAAATAAATATTCAAATAGCAAGAATAATGAATCCATTAATGTTATTTTACAGAATGTGTTTAACTAGTTACATAAGGGAAACGTATACATCTGATTAAAACATTTCACTTTATCACATTATCTTAGTAACTTACATTGGCGTACAAAAGAGCAAGCAGAATTCCTGCTATGTATTATCACAGAATGATATTTGTTTGCCTATACCTTTCAAGTTCTGGTCCTTAGATCAAAAAGTTTTGAAAGTGACTTAAGGTAAAATCAGTAGGATTCGACAGTATACAAAGCCAGTAAAATAGTAAGTAAGAGGATAGAACTACAGGTAAGAAAGATAGGGACAGAGGTGCTTAGCCGTTCCGCAACAAAACCGTCATATGACATTTATTATTTTATGTTTGCCGAAAGATAATCATTAGGATTGCTAGAAGTTGGGCATTTCTCCTAGTCTGGTAGATTTCCTTCATTTGATTCAGATTCAATGAACAGTACCCAAGATGACCAGGTCTTCACAAAACACTCTAGTTTTCCATAAGCATAACTTAAAAGTTCCTCCATTCGCATAGTTGATCCCATCTCTACAAACCATTCTGTAAGTGTGAGGGGGACAGTGGATCTCCAGTGGTGGAGAATCACAGATCTGGCAGCCCCTAGACAAAATCATGTAAGTGACCTCTTATATTTTATAGCAGGACCAGGTAGCATTGATAATAGCCCAATAGCAAGGTCAAATGGTAGATCTATACCAGACACTTTTTTAACAATTTGAAACACCGATTTCCAAAAAGGAATTGGCACTGCCACCATATATGTAATGGGGTACTCGTTATCTTAGTACATCTCCAGCACATCTCCAACACTGTTGGATATATATTATGCAGAATTTCCAGGCATTCATTTCCATCTAGATATAATTTCATAGTTGGTCTCTTGTGTTCTACATGCTATAGAAAACGTATGAGTCAACAGGAAACGTATTCCATTGGTCTTCTGTAAATTTAACCTGCATATCACTATTCCACTTTTTTGTAAATTTAGGTAAGACCGTTTTGTCTTTAAAATCTATGTGTTACTATAGTGTAGAGTTAGATGTTTTGTCAGAACCTTTTCCATACATAGTCCTTCTAACCAAGTAGGAGGAGAAGTCCTAATTTTTGTTTTTTTGAGGGTCACATATCCAGTGCCGGAGCTGTGCATATTTAAAATTAGTCAGAAAAGAATCTGAAGTCCCCGGGCACAAAACTGTGATCGGTATTAGGGTGTTATTTTCTAGCACTTGGAGACATACAAAGTTTTCATTATAATGTGCATTGATCAATCTTTCTTCTATTTCACAATGTCTGTAGTTAATTTGGCCAGATCAGTGGCACTTCCATTGTATTTTAGTACATTTTTATTTGGCTATGGAGTGCTCCCACAACCTATCGTTTTTGCAAAGTTTTTATTATACCTTCTACCCAGAAATCTTGCACTTGTCATGCCCGGGGGAAAACCTGGATTCCCTACAATTGGGGTAAGAGGACCCTCACGGGAGATCAGATGTGGAGTCCTAAATAAATATTGGCCAGAGTGGAGTAACGTTTCTTTACAGATTTTTGGATGAATAGTAGAGGGAGGTCTAAGCACTGGATGTAGCCACCAGAGAGCTTGCAAAGGTCTATCGATCAAGGATTGTTCTAGTTGTATCCATTTCTTATTGGTAGGATAATAAAACCACTCTAATTTTCTAATTAATATGGAAGCTTGCAAGTAGTTTTTCAGGTTAGATAGACCCAGGCCACCTTGGTCAAGATATTTTTCCCTATTCTAGGTTTTGAGCCAGCCCATATGAACGTACCAAAAGCAGACTGGAGGGTATGAAAAAAGCATTTTGGGGGTCCTATCGGGATAGTTTGGAATTGATATAAGATTCGGGGTAGCATGTTCATTTTCAGTGGCGTAACTGGATATTACTGGGCCCCACAGCAAATTATTTTTCAGGCCCCCAAAATGTTTAGAGGTTGACTTGTTTCTCCAATATTTATTGAAATTGTATATGAATTAGGGCTTCATGGGGCCCCTATATCTCCTGGGCCCCCCTGCAGCCGCAGGGTCTGCTTCCTCTATAGTTAAGCCCCTGTTCATTTTTATTAAGCTGACATGACCGAACCGAGATAATGTAAGTAGTTGCCACTGTTAAAGGTCTGATTGTATCTGTCCCATCAGTACCATATGGTTTAATGTTGAAAGTTTGGTGAGGTCAGCTGGGATCTGGATTCCCAAATATTTTATTGACTCATTTCTCCATTTGAAGGGATAATTAGCATGCAGGGATGCCTGCATTTGGTGTTGTAGACACATTCAAGGCTTCAAATTTATGTTAATCTTATAATTAAGATAATAAATTGTGCATACTCTTTAAATTCCTGCATTAAGGATGGGAGAGATATATGTGGTTGTGTGACAAAGGCTAATAGATCATCAGCATAGAGTGCTAGTTTATGGTTAGTTCCCTTAATAAGTAAACCAGCAATACTTGGATTTTTCCTAATTACTATAGCTAGATGTTCCATGACCAGTGCATTTAATAAAGGAGAATGGGGGCCGCCCTGACGGGTCCCATTATCTATCTTTATAGGATCTGATAGTTGCCCATTAATTTTTAATCTTGTCTTGTGGCGTTCAGTCCCAGGCCAATTTGTATTAGGGATTCTTGTAGAAAAACCCAGCTGACCCTGTCAAATGCCTTTTCAGCATCCATCGACAAGGCCAGCATGGGAATCTTATGACGTGTGGCATGGTCTATTATCATAATAGACTTCAAGGTGTTATCCTTTGCTTCTCTGTATGGTACAAAACCCACTTGATCAGGGTCTATCAAATATGGCAGGTATACCTTAAGTCTCTCTGCTATGATTTTGGCATATAGTTTAATATCTACGTTCAGTAGTGAGATTGGCAAATAACTAGTACATGTCAATGGATCTTTGCCAGGTTTTTAAATTAAAGAAATGTGCACCTCTAACATAAGTGACTGGCTACAAGGATTCATATCTAAATTATTAAAAGCTTATATCATTAATGTTGATATGTCTAAGTGCAAGATTTTATAGAATCTGGCTGTATAACCGTCAGGGGCAGAGGCTTACCTGTGGGGGTATTCTTGATGGCTAACTGTAGTTCCTCTATAGATATAGGGAGTTCTAAGAGGTCAATTTCCTCTTGCTTAAGTCGCAATTGTGGTAATAGTCTATCCTTAGTTTGTTTTTTTTTACAATGCTTTTATTAAGCAAAAAATAAAATAAAACAGTTTTCCATACAGTGTTAAAAACAATTGTACAACATTTGCTGAGTTTGTTAACTTATACAGTGAAATAAAATACTTAAACAATAACTTTGTGATGTCGCTATTTTTTTTATTGTTTTTCCCAGGTCAGTTAATTCTACTCTTTTTTCATACAATTCAGGGCATTTGGACTCTCATATAGTTGTTATTAAAAATTTTTATTTCTACCCCCACCCTCTCCATTGCCCATTTCCAGAATGCTCGTGTTGGAAACAAGCAAGGATATTACAGTATGTTTTTATCGGGGAGGGGTACCTACTTCCAGGTTAATATCAATCCACAGATCCCATATCTTGTTAAATTTTTCCTGACAGCCCCTTCTTATATAAGTTAGTTTGTATAATTTTTCTATAAGCTTTTCCCAAGAATTCAGACTAGGCCCCCTCTCAGCTTTCCAATGTACCAGTATTGCAATGGCCTTTTTTACGTACATGCAAAGTATGCTAAACAAAGTGCGGTGTGCCCTCCTGGTCTCCTCCATCAGATTTAGTATTAATACCTTGGGAACCATAGGAAGGGTAATATCCGTCTTCTTATGTATTAGCCTCACCACTTTCCTCCAAAATGATTGTATAATCGGGCAATTCCATACAATGTGTATAAAATCTGCCGGCAACGTGGGCACTCTGGGACAGCTCAGGTTTAATCTTTGGGGGGCAAGATATATCCTGTGTAAATAATGCATTTGCATCATTCTGTCCTTACTGCAAATAGCCCATTGAAAGTATTGTCCAGAACATCCTCCCACAGCTCCTCTGTAATTTGTGGAATATCCTGCTGCCACTTGCACTAAGGGGGGTGCTTACCACCTTTATTAACTGTGCATAAAACCGTGATAAAGGTTTTTTGAGTCCCATGTTATGTATCTGCAGCTCCAGTTCACCAGGGGAGGTATCTAGGGGGGCCTTTCCAAATTGAGTGTCCATTGCATGTCTCAACTGTAAATATTGAAAAATATTTAGGGCAGTGACAATTATTGTTTCAAAGATTGAAAAGTGACCAGTTTGCCCTCCGCCACTACATCTGCAATATATTTAACCTGGTACCAGGCCCATAGATTTGGATCTGGTATGCTATGTAGCTGTTGCAGTTGTGGATTACACCATAGTGGGGTATAGCTCGAGCAGTGTTGCTGGGGCTTGGGAAAGAATTGTAAAGCTGTACGCCAGGTTCTCGCCGTGGCTCTCATAAAGGGAGAGCAGTTTTTAGTGCATTTAGTACTTTGGATGAAAGCAAGTTGTTGGGATACCAGAACTAATACACAAGGGTAAAAGTACCAGTTTTATTGCATTCACCATTTGGTTATTTATCATCTCCAGTGCTAGCGCCAGAGCTCGGTCCGTGTTTGCTAAATATAATAATCGTCTGCATACATAGAGATCAATTCTTTTTTGGGTCCTAGTTGTAATCCCTCTGCATCTAAGGAGTACTTAATTTGGCATGCCATGGGTTCCATTGCGATCGCAAAAAGGAGGGGCGACAGGGGACACCCCTGCCTCGTGCCTCTGGTGATCGGAAATGCCTCAGATATTTTAGCATTGTTTCTTACTTTGGCCACTGGCAGGTAATACAATTCTTTTACCCATTTAACAAAGTTAGGATGTATTCCAACCTGCTTCATAGTAGCCCAAAGATACTCCCACTCCACCGAGTCAAAGGCTTTTTTATTGTCTAGGGAGGCAATTACTCTACTACCTTGATTATCGTGATTAATAGCGAGGTTTGTAAACAGCCTTCTTATATTAATGTCCATGGAGTGCCCAGGCATAAAACCTGTTTGGTCAGGGGAGATAATGATATGTAGGTGAGGAGCTATTCTAGTGACCATCACTTTCGCCAGTATTTTTGCATCTGAGTTAATTAATGAAATAGGTCTATAGGATAAACATTCAAGGGGGTCTTTCCCTGGTTTGGGGATCAAAACAATTAGTGATTCTCTCATAGAGGCTGGAAGGTGTTCTTCCTTAAGTACCACGTTGAATAAATTTACTAGAAGTGGTGCAATTTTCCTTGAATGTACTTTGTTGGTATACCATCTGTGCCAGGGTTTTCCCAACTGGGAAAGCCTGTATGGCTTCCTCCACCTTGTGTTGGGTGATTTCTAACGCCATTACATTAGATGTGTGAAAATCAAAACTGGACAGATCTGAATTCTCCAGATATTCACTAATCTCCTCTTGTGTAGAGATTTACTTTGAGCTGTATAGATCTGAAAATTTTTTGCAAACCTCGTATTTATATCCTGAGGCATGAAGACAAGTCGCCCTCAAGCAGAGTCACTGCTGGAATGACTGTGGTTGTGGTACTGTCTTTGGATATTAATGCTAATAACTTCGAGTTTTTATCCCCTTGTTCAAAGATACTGGCTTTTTGATTATAATATGCTTTTTTGTCAATTCTAATTGAGCAAGTAACAGTGATCTCTGACTATCCTGCCAATCCTTAAACTTTTGTTCGGTTGAATGAGCAACATATGCGGTTTCGGATTCATTGGCTTGCTGGGATTTGGTTGCCATATCTGCCACAAGACTTTTTGTTATTGCTTTAATATTGTGAATAAATTCCCCTCTTATGTATGCTTTAAATGTGTCCCATGTTATATCTGGAGAGACTTCAGTATGATTCATTGCTAAAAATAACTCTATACTATTTTGAATGGGTACCTTCAGTTGTTCGTGTTTTGCCCAAAAGGGGCTCAGCCCCCAGACTCTATCTGCAGGCTCAGGGGACATCTGCAAGCTAAGGAGTATTGGGGAATGATCTGAGATCCCCCTAGTGAGAATCTCTACTTTCTGAATCCATTTGTTTACTTCTTCACAGCCTGTCTGTAAGTTTTGAAAGCAAACTGAATGTTTACCTTTACACCAATCATAATACAAAGAACTTTGTAAATGGGCTGTAAATTCTGTTGCCCCACCATTTGGATACCATGACAATATTCTGCCTACCCTAAGCCTTACCCACCCCTTGTTTCATTTCGAATCAAACAAACTATTTTATCCCACTCTGTGGGCCAGAAGTCATGTAGGTCAATGTCCTAGGCTAAGCCAATCCAGGCCTGTCTGTGTAACTGATTCCAATGCTACCATGTAATGAAGCCCTTCTTTAATGAAACCTTTCTGTTTTCTCTATCCAGACTGTACAGTTATTATCAACATATTCCACAATGCTGTCTAATAGAAAATATCTATAACAAATGAGCATTCAATTACCAGTTGTAATTGAGCAAGGGGTTCTAACTCACCAAGTGAAATTAATATTAAATCTGATATAGATATTGACCTACAATGTGTAACTGCAATTCATTTTTTACTGTTGTTAATTGTACAATATTAAATATTCCTTAAGCAATTATGTGGTACAAAGATCATTTGATTTATTTTAGAGTTATTGCAGTACTGAAGGTGAAAACTAGCAATAGAAGTTCTGCAAGCTTCAAATGTTAATTAAAGAGCAACAGACTTTTTGAATGTTATAGGCTTTTAAAGATATGTATTAATAATTGTAATATCAGAATATTTGTAACTGCTTCATGGTTAACCTTTATTTTCTCTGGAGCTTTTTCCCCCCCTTAATAGACACTTGGAGTCTCACAGAAGAACTAATTAGTCAACAAATGATACCGTAAGAGCAGAAGCAACACAAATTACTTCTTTGTTTACTGCTACTTTGCTGTACCATGTAATCTATCTTGTAATTAAAATGCAATGCTATATTGTTAAATGAAAAGGGTATAATTCAAAGATAATAGCAGTATTTTACGCAGGCTAGCTGAAGGGCATGTTGACATATTTATTAGCTAGTTAGCTTATCTGTCTACATTCGACTGTAAGTACTGAAACAACGGATATAAATTAGATCATGGCACTACAAAAAGTACCAAATTCATAGCCTTATCTGGCACATAAAATTTTATCAAAAGTGTATAAGTGGAGGTAACAGGATGACCAAACTGCCTTTGTGTGTTGCACAGATGTTGCACTTGTTTTTGCACAACCTTTGAATCATCTATAGTGTAAGTCCAATCTTTGATAGGACAGACATTGTTGCAGAGGTATAACCATTGATTTTGAGAACTGCTGCACATCTGGGTTGCATGGAGTCGACCGGCACCACATTCCACAATTCTTCTGCATTTCTTGGTTTTGCCTTGGTTTTATGTCACCCACAAGTTTTCTATTGGATTGAGGTCTGGGGATTGGGCTGGCTACTCCATAACATCAATCTTGTTGGTCTAGAACCAAGATGTTGCTCATTTACTGGAGTGTTCGGGGTTGTTGTCTTGGTGAAACACCCATTTCAAGGTCATTTCCTCTTCAGCATAAGTATTTTGATGTATTGAAACTGATCCATGATCCCTGGTATGCGATAAATAGACCCAACAGTACTGTGACTTGAATTCAGTGTTTGGGGGTCCTCTGACAAACTGTCTGTGGCCCCTAGACCCAAGAATAACAATCTTGCTTTCATCAGTTCACAAAATGTTGTGTCATTTCTCTTTAGGCCAATCAATGTTTAACCTCTTCAGCACCTTTGTTTTTTCAACAATGGGACTTTGCGGGGGGGTTCCTGTTGATAGCTGGAATTCATATAGGTGTCTTCTAATAGTAACAGTACTCACAGGTATTTACAGGTACTTCACAGGACCTTCTTTGATCTTCCTGGAGCTGATCATTGGCAGAGTCTTTCCATTTTAGCTATTCTTCTATCCATTTGAATGGTAGTTCAGTTTTCTTCCATGTCTTTCATGCCTCAATTAGTGATTCAATTACACAGAATCAGCAGCATGCATGTCTTGACTGTTGGGTCTATTGGTTTTCTATTACTCTACTTTACCTAACAAATCTGGTTGGCAAACTTAATATACATTATTATATTCCCTTTAAAGCAGAACCAAAAATATTTTTGAAGGGAATACAATAATTCAGTGTAAAAGTGTTTGATATTGCCTGAAAACAATGTTCATATTAGCAGACGCCTGGAAAAAGTTGTTTTTCCTTGAACCTGATAAAACTATAGCCACATTTCTATTTGAAAATCTACTGATACACCTGGTCCTAGCTCAACCTTATTAAAATGAGTCTAAGGGCAATGGAACACCTAACATTTTGACCGCCAGTTTTTCTAGTAGCATAATAGAATTCATTGTATTCTTTCTCTGTTCAGTTGCAGGTTTCTAGTTGTCTGTAGAGTAGACAGGAACGATTCATGTTACATATTTGAATTACATGACTGATTTGAAGCTTGGGTTGAAAGGAATACTATAACATATGTCTTTTTGTTATGTTTACATTTATATTAGTATGTCCTCCACTTTTCTTGAGTAAATACTGTAAATCATCAGGCTGCATTGCTGTGATATATGAAAACAAAGAACCAATGGCACACCTGGTGTTTTCAATGTCGTGGTGTAATCAGTGACAACAATGAAGGATGAAAACAGCTTTTTCTCACTAAGAAAGGTTTGACTTTTAGCAAAAGGTGCAAAAGGTACAATTTAGCATGTCATTACTATTTAATATTATTACAAATTGTATTATTATTTTTGGTCAACAGTATTCTTTCCACATGGTCTGCATTAAGAGAAGATTTTTATGAGTACCAACAGTACCAAAACAAATTTTTTAACTTAACATATAATTAACACACTAACTGACCTGTGCTACTACCTAATTCTACCTTCATGTTTCCATGGTTTTCACCATCTTGTTGTAGTGATATTTAGTACCAAATAATATAAAATAATAATTATCATGAGCATTTTTTTATTTGGATGCCAGTACTCTTAGAATGTCATTCTGTAGAGTACAGGATCTGATATCTGGAACCCGTTATCCAGAAAGCTCCAAACTATGGGAAGGCAGTCACCCATAGCATGCATTTTAATCAAATAATTATGATTTTTAAAATTGATTTACCTTATCCAGAAAACCCCAGGTCCAGGTGATATATTCGTGTACTATATAATCCTGCCTCTACTGTGTGTTAGGAATGTTGTACTCACCTTAGTCACCTCAATAGATTAAATGCAATTTTTTTTTAAAAAAAATCACAAAATGAACATTTAATATGAATTAAATATCATGGAAGAATAAATAAAATTAAAAATTCTCTACCATTTCTGAAATAATGAAGGTACTCTTAGTAAGCTGTCTATCCAAATGCAGCAGTCAAATTATGATTGATAATAGCAGTTACACCTAGGTCAAATACATTGGTGCTTCCATTGCCTTAAACTTGTATTAGACATAACTATCTTTAAAAATAACCGACAGATAGTGAAAATAAACTTCATTATTTCATAAACAAAACATTTTTAACTGATCATATAAAGAATGTCATTTTGATGAAATGAAGCTCATATCACATTTCATTTTCACTATAGTTTGTAGCACATGTTCAATACAGTTTCAACATTGGGGTCTTATATTGCCTCCTGCTTTCTTTCCTAACTTTTTTAACTTCTAACTCCTTGGAACTTAATACCTCCAGAAAATATTATAATATAAAGATAATAGATAAATACTGTATATTATTTATCTAGATAATACTGAATAATTATTTGTAAATATCATTTAATGCTGGAGAACATTGCATTATTGCTTTTTGTCAGCACACTTACGGGGGAATGTAATAAAAATCGCTAACGGAAAAACTATTCGCAATGCGAAAAGTTATGCCTTTGCGCGAACAAATCTTGCTTTGTGCGAATTTAATATAGCTTTTGCGAGCCCAGAAACTGTTTAGCGACCACTTCCGACAGTGAAAGACCCGTTTGCGAATTTTATAGTTTGCGCCAATGCGCAGTCAATGTAATAAAACTTCTTACTAAAAAAGTCGTTATGTTTGCTCCAAAAGATTAAGACACCTTCAAGCACTTCTTATGAGTGCGCAATTAAAATTCGCAATGCGCAATTAAAATTCGCAATGCAGTAACAGTTTAAGGAACAATATTACATTGCGAGATGTGGATTTTTAGTCTTATTGGTGCAAATTGTTTTGCTCTTTGCGACTTTTATTACATTCCCCTGTTAGTCCTTAACCATAACATGCACTAAAGAAGTATCCACTGTTGGCAATGGGGAGGGAGTGGAATCCCTATGTATAGAGATTTTAAGTGAGCAAGAGGTTACAAAGAAAATGATGATTGTTGTATGCTACAAACCACCTCATATAAGTGACGAGAATGAAGCCCAGCTACTTTTAAAAATAGAAGAGGCTTTGCAATTAGGTCAAGTTATTATGGGTGACTTTAATTATCCAGACATGGGGGTTGCCAAGTTAAAAAAAGCTAGCAGGTTTGTAAATATGCTGAATGCCAACTTTTTATTTCAGCTTGTTCAAGAACCAACTAGGTATCTGTCTTTTCTGGATCTTGTTATAACTAATAATACTGAATTTATCTCTAGCATTTGAGGCAACTCTATAAAGGAGCTACTAAAACAAAAAATTTTTAGACGTGCAAACCATGACAGTATAAGGGCATCTCTGCAACATTTTAAGTAGAAAATGCTTTTCACAAGGTTAAACACAGAACAAAAATGGGAAGTTTTTTAAAATACTGCTTAATAAAGATGTATGTCAGTATATTCCGCTTGTAAGCAAGGAAAGTTGTTGCAAACAAAACATTTTGGTTTAATTTGAAATGTTGGTGTTGAGGTGGGTAAGAAAATATGTGCTTTTAAGACTTTCAAGTTAGCTGAGACAGCTGAAATGTTTATCAAGTACACAGAGGCAAATAAATCATGCAAAAAGCAAGCTAAAATTTATATGGAAAAGGGTCTGGGACTGGATGGCAGGCCCGGACTGGCAATCTGTAAACTCGGGCAATTGCCCGTGGGGCCGCTCTATTTCTTGTTCAAGTGGGCCTCTCTTGAACAGAGTTGTGTGTTTCCCCCTCCCGTCGCCTTGAATGTAGGCAAGAAAAAAAAGAAACGGCACACCAATAGGGCAGGAGAGAGAGACTCTGCTGCTGTGCTCTGTGACAGCACGCCCCCTCCCTCCCCTCCCCGCAGCTTCGCTGGGCTGGCTGGGCTGTGTACTTGAATAGGAGACGTCACAGCTCGTCATGTGACTCGTCTCGTCTAGACCTGCCTCTCTGCATTGTGATCCGTCGGCATGTCAGCTCCTAGTAAGAGGTACTGCTCAGTAGGGGAGGTTTAAAGCTACAGACACGGGAAGGGAGCCTGGGAGAGGGATCACTGACTGTTTATTGCTTAAAATATTTTGTGCTGCGCAGGTACTAGCCACAATCTGTTACAATCTGGACTGTTGAGGGGGGAGGGAGTTCTAGTTCAACAAGTGCTTTGTTTTTTAGTTTAACTGTTTATTGCTAAAAATGTTTCGTGCTGCGCAGGTAGCAGCCACAATCTGGACTGTTGGGGAGGGGGGGGGACTTGGTGAGTTCTAGTTCAGCGAGTGCTTTCTTTTTCGGTTTAATAATCATTAAACCAAAAAACAAAGCACTCGTTGTACTAGAACTCACCAAGTCCCCCCCCCCCAACAGTCCAGATTGTGGCTGGTACCTGCGCAGCATGAAACATTCTTAGCAATAAACAGTTAAACTAAAAAACAAAGCACTTGTTGAACTAGAACTCCCCAAACCACCCCCCCAACAGTCCAGATTGTATCACTTGCATATCACATATCACTTGCATATTATAAGAAGCAATATACCCCATACTATAATCGTGAACTATTGAATCCTTGTAATTTTTAAATAAAATGTTCAAGGCTTATAATAAATGGCAAATCAACAAAGTGGTTAATATAGACACACTAGATTTATGTAGTGCCATTAAATAATATTTTACTGTATTATAATGTAATAATAATAATTAATTAATAACTGTAATATTTTACATTAATTACAGTTAAGCGAGAAAGGCAGCCCTTTATGCACATCACCTATAACCATTTTTGCAGTTTTACCCCAATATACTGTATGTGTGAATGAGTACAAAACATAGTGTCTTTACATGTGGGCTGCTTTGATTATTTTGCCCGGGCTGCTTTTTACTTCCAGTCCGGCCCTGCTGGATGGTACTTAGAGAGCTTAGCTCTGTGATTGCCAAATTGCTTTACTTAATTTTTCAGGATCATCGAGGTCTGGCATGGTGCTGAGAGATTGACGTAGGTGAGCTAGGTGAGTCCTATCATGGCTGTAAGGTTCATTAACTTAGTAAGCATTGTACATACCTTTTCCATACTGTATATTAGGTGTTGGGGGATTCAACCCAGGTAACAAGGAGCTCTGAGAGAATGTTGGGTTAGGCTGGTGCTGAGGTTTCGTCTATTTCTGTCAACACGGTAGAGGGTGTAGGGCATAGTTAATGTAAGTACACCTGTCCATAGGGTTTTGAATTGGTCCGTTTCCATGAACTGGATCCAATAGAACCATTTCTTTGTAAACTGTACAGTATCCTTTTCTGAATTGTATTAAGTTCCTCAAATTTCTGAATCTCTTTAATTTTGGCAAGCCATTCCCTGATGTCGGGGCTACTTACTGATTTCCACTGAAGAGGTATTAGTGCTTTCCCATGTCTAGCATAATTGGTATAAGGGATTTCCTATATGCTCCCAGTGAGTGGGGGTGGCATGTAACAACAAAGCTAATGAGATGTTGCAGATCGCAGACCAATAAGATGTGGATTATTGTTCCTGAATGACTCTTACATTGGTCTTTTTTCAACCCGATCTAACTATGTAACTATATATAATATGGTATAGTTTCTGTATAGAGTATGAGATGCTCATACCTTCATGTATGCATGCAGCATCTCTCTGTGTAAGCTAAATATTGTAGAATAAAATAATAACCTTAAATTTGGCATAATTTTTCAGTTTTTCAGAATACAGTATTAGAATTTTTGCCGAATGACTCTTCAATTCTTAGGACTCTTCTATGCTATTTTGCCTTTAAGACAGCATTCAACTTTTAAGGACTTTAAGGATTTGTATGTGATCCCAAGAGTGTTATTGTTCCTTAAAATGAAGGTTATTCCAGCTGTAAGAACATTTTGCTTATTGAAACATTTTTCTTTGGTCCCCATGGTGTTTTTATTGAGGCAATTCACAATATCCTGCATTTAGTGCTTTGTTTTATAAGTACATTTTGAGAAGAACTTCAAAATTGTATCTTTAGATGATTCTGACAATACGGTATACCCAAAAGGTTATTTTTTCATTTTTTTGTCATTTGTCATCCTTAAGTAGAGTATATGAACATTAGCATGTTATTTGCTCTGTGTATAGTATGAAATATGAGCAAAGATATAAATCTTGCTTTATTTTTTAATTTTCTTTGATATATTCATATCAGACTGAAAAGTTTTGCAACAGACTTCTTACGTTTTAGCAGTATTCTTTGTGAGGCAGATGGACAAGCTACAAACAACTTGAAGATATTTTCTAAATATATACAGGTATATATTAACTATAATAGGGAAGTTTCTGAAAAACTGTTTGGTTTAAAACAATTACACTTTTTATATAATGGGATTGCTAATAGTTAAAGTTAGCTGTGCTTCCAGGTCTACCCAAGAAAGTTGGCTTACGGTGTGTAGAAGTAGCTTCATTACGTTACATAGTAACATAGTAAGTTAGGTTGAAAAAAGACACATGCCTTTCTCTTCTTTACCATTAACTTCTTTACTTCTATACTAAGCCACATAGAGTAGTTGTTGGTGCTTGTACATTTAATTCTTAAGGGAATAAATTGAGAACAGTAATGATTTGATATCTGTGTTTTTAGCAGAAAAAAGAATGCCCCAATCTATGCTCTGAAGAGCTGCCCTTTAAGCACAAGGAAAGCCTTTTTTTTCACAAGTTAAGCAAAAGAATCCTTCCCTTCAGCACAACTTAATCACTGAACTTTCCCCACTGTAATCTGCCTCTTTCAGTAGCTGCAAGTCTCAGAACTTGTAACCGGTATTCTGTAATATCCACGCCCATTTTTATTCTGCGTGCATAATCAATAAGGCGGATGGGCTCCTACTATGCATGCGCCAATATAATCCTGCCTGCTGACCGGTGACGTCATTGCAGAGCTCATCCAGACTGTGCAGAATCACAGTATTGGTCTTCATAGATACAATGGCACTTTGGGTAAATAGTGCCATGTGATTCATAATCCCAGGAATCAAACAATACACTAGTTTTCTCTACATTTTCTGTATGATTTACATGTGGAGACATCTGATCATTCGAGCTGGTTGGTGTACATCCTTACAATGGCCTTTTTTCAAAGTGTTTTTTTTTTTTAAGTCAAATCAGCTATCTGTGGTGAAAGATCTAAAATGGTGAAAATTCCAACTTGACATGAAGAGGCCAGAGAAAGGGTAAATTCAACATGAGTTTAACCCTTTAACTGCCAAGAACGTAGGTACTATTTAGTACCTATGTTTTTTGCAGTAAAGTGGTTCCTTGCTCCATACATAGGGGCAAATTCACTAACCGACGAAAATTCACCAGCGCTGGCTTCACGCACATCGCAACACTTCGTCAGGTGTAAATTCGCCTGGACAACGCTAATTCACGAAGATCTGAAGTTGCGCACAGGGTACCAAACGCTGGCAAAATTACTCCAGCGAAATTAAGCTCAGCAGTTCGAAGTTACGCAAGCGTTGGCTTACGGCGTGCAGTTAAAGTACAATGGCAGTATATGCTGCAGAAAATACATTACACTACACAAGGCTAGGGAAAATTATATAAAGTTGTTACAATGCCCTACACATGTGCCCACAATATAGTTTAGGTGCTATATGTTAGCAAATGTAGGAGGGAAGGAGGATACCCCCAAAAAAATTACGATCTTTTTCAGCGTTTTTTGGGACTTGGAAACATTTTCAACTTTTTTTTGAGAAACTCGTATCTACTCTATTGCACTTCACCTGGTCTGAGGTGGCAAAGGCAAGTCTGGTGATTGAGGTAATGGTCAGTAAAATCAAAAATGTAGTGAATTTGCATAGTAACGCTCTTTCGCCAGACCGAAAATTTGCCTGGCGTTAGAGAGTGTGAAGTTGCGCCAGAGTCTGTCTCCATGGCGAAATTACGCCAGCTACTGTTAGTAAATCGGTGAAGTGCCAAAATGACGTCACACACAGTGTGTCAAACACAGTGCCAAAATCCAAAAACAGAAGAGTGGTCAGAAAACAGACAGGAGTCAGTACAGACAGCAAGCTTGCAGAATCAGGCAAGGGACAAAACACAGGAATCAGAATCAGGAATCAATACTGAGAGCACCCAGGAACTAGAAAGAACCTTTACATTGGGCAATGCATTTTAGTCCAAGGCCCCTTTAAATATCTGAAATTCGCACCACTGTGCAATGACATCACGCCATGCTCTGGATAAAGTCAAATAACCTAAACGTTTTTGAGTACCCACAAAGCCCTGACGATGACCCCCTAAAAACGATGGTGAATGCTGGAGTGGGTTTCACAAAAAATTAACTAACCACACAAAGAGGTGGCCACATTGGATATAATCTACTACACTATATTCCTATCATTGTTTTCCTTTGTCGTTCCCTGAGCTTGCTTGTGAAGTGTTGTTTCACAGATTTTTAAAGTATGTGTACTTTAAAGCAAAGCCATTTTGCTATTTCCTTTTTGGTATTTCCTTTGAATGCACAGTTTGATGCCCAGTATGAATAGATTTTCGTATGTGACCTGTAGGGACCCCAAAATAAAAATTGTGCATTTGACTTTTCTTGCCTGCCAATTCAGCTGCAAACACATCACATTTTTTGTGTATTGTGTGTCATAACATAGCACAAGTGAGAATAGTGAGAGAATAATATATATGAAATAATTTTCAGTATTATAGAATATAATGATATTCTATAATACTGAAAATTATTTCATATATATTATTCTCTCACTATTCCTTAATCTGCTGCTGTTTAATACCTTCATTTTCTCTTTTTTGTTCCCTTGTTTTCTTCTTCTCTCCTTTTCTCTATAACCCCCTCTGATGTCTCCACCTTCTTTATCTGTTTAACACTTCTCTATCTTTTTTGCTTCTCTCCCAGCAATATTTTCTATTTTCTCTCCTTTAATCCTCTATATATTTAATATATATATTATATTTTACCTCTGCATTTTATTTGCATGCAGAAGTGGAGAGGAGTTAAAGACAATTCTGGGATTCAAAACTTTTGCATCCCCTCTGAGGGGATGCTATTTCACAGAAATAAAGAAGTGAAGGGATGGCATTCCTGTGCATCCCTTCTCAATTCCAGCACTGGGTAAACCAATACACACTGGTATCAAACTTTTCAGTGGAAACCTGGCATTGATATTTAGGGTGTTATACCTTGGTAACAAATGATATGTGGGAGATATGTAGATGCTGTAGAAGCTTTTTTTCATTACATTTTTTTTTTTTAAAAAAATGATAACTTTTGGAAAGAATTTCAACTTGGTAATTTGGAGTACATAGATAAATTTACCCATTATTGATTTGCCAGAATCTTTTTAATAATGTGTAGTTTTATAGGGTCATCCTACTGTTAGTTGAATGTTGAATTCAGAACTATGCAGTTTTGGGGAGCGGTGCTTTGGAAATTCTGTAGTGTACTGCTTGAAGTTTTTGACCTATACAAGTGAGAAATCTCCATACAAATATATATACTGTATATATTTGGTATTTGGCATTCAGGAGATACATCACTTTCCAAATCTTCTGTGTTCTTGTACGTAAAATAAATTATGTTTCTGACATATGTGTTTGTATTATGGGAAACATGATTTTTTTAAAAAATTTTTAGACACATGTATATACTAAGCCCATATCTTTTTACAGAAGTGGAATTACACCAAAATTCTAGCATATTTTGAAAGCTTAGATTGTCCTGAAAAAACCCCCAATATATTGTTTTCCTGGCAGTGAAAGGGTTAAACATATTGCATATTGACTGCTGGTAGGCAGCACTGCATCTTGATTTTAGAAAAAATCTTAATTTACATAACTGCAATAATAAACGGATTTCTCTTCCACTTTTGTGTTTTCCTTGCTTTCTTACTACCTTGAGTGCTTGTGAATATCTGTGCTTTATTGGAGATGAAAAATATCATATGGAAAGTTCTTAAATTCTACCGATTCCAGGCGTTCAGTGGTTCATTGCATTCATTTTTGTTTTTACAAAAATAGAAAGTCTGACCGATGCCTCACTCTTAATTTAAATTAGTTTTCCCCCCCTCTAGCTCTGTATCGCTAGCGCAGAGAGCATAATTGCACTGAAAAAGAAATGCCCAGTATTCCCCCTATGCCTCCTTTCATCCCTTAGATTTTAGGCTGTCATAAGCAGTAACCCCCTCCTAAAATATCCAGTTGTAACTGTGAATCGATTCAAGTGAGTTGTTTGTTTACATATGTAATTTTTTTGGTTTTTTATTCCATTTCCCCTTTAAAAAGATTTGTGGGGAACAATGGCAGTATATACAGTAACTAACAACAAAAATTTAATGTAAACCACCCACCAAACATGCATATTTGGGCATTTCTGGGATAAAAACAGACTATCGCAAGCAATGAGAGGCAGCTTCTATTCACATCAATCATTCGAGTCTAATGGTGTATCAGGTGTTTTTCTGCCAAATAAAATATATAGGCAGAGAAATGCTATATGTGGCATTAGCCTAAGATTTTAATTATCCTTCTTTTTGGAGCCCTAAATATTGGGTAGAAAAATTGTAGCAGAAACAAATACAAGGGAAGAATGTTACTCTACTTTCATCTTCACTAGAGAATCAGAGATACAGTAAGTAACACGAGATTCATTACAATTCATTATATATGTGTGGCATGATTCTGGGTTTTAGTATAAATTGTATTTATACAATACACCAATCAACCCAATGTACAGGGATTTTATAAAAGCCCATCTGCAAAATGTAAAAAATGTAAAGCTTTGAGATTAGAGGAGATCATTCCATTTTGCTTATTCCAGTTTATGTTTTAAATTAAACACTCTCTAGATGTCACTTCACATGCCCCATTCTGACACATAAACAAGATTTTGATATGATGCAAAGCTTGCCTTAATAATAATGTCCACAAAATGGTGCCAGCCTTCTTGATACTATAGTGAATTCCAAGACTAAAGAAACAAGATTTAAATAATTTATATAGTGTAATGAAGCTTATTAAATAAGCTTGAATAACAAATAGGATTTGGAATTATTTCTTAGGGTGACAGGTCTTCTTTAAACTGTTACAAATAAACATTTGGGGGCCGATTCATCAAGCTCGAGTGAAGGATTCGAAGTAAAAAAACTTCGAATTTCGAAGTGTTTTTTGGGCTACTTCGACCATCGAATGGGCTACTTCGACCTTCGACTACGACTTCGAATCGAAGGATTCGAAGTAAAAATCGTTCGACTGTTCGACCATTCGATAGTCGAAGTACTGTCTCTTTAAAAAAAACTTCGACCCCCTAGTTCAGCAGCTAAAAGCTACCGAAGTCAATGTTAGCCTATGGGGAAGGTCCCCATAGGCTTGCCTAAGTTTTTTTGATCGAAGGATATTCCTTCGATCGTTGGATTAAAATCCTTCGAATCGTTCAATTCGAAGGATTTAATCGTTCGATCGAAGGAATAATCCTTCGATCGTACGATCGCAGCATTTGCGCTAAATCCTTCGACTTCGATATTCGAAGTCGAAGGATTTCAATTCCTAGTCGAATATCGAGGGTTAATTAACCCTCGATATTCGACCCTTGATGAATCGGCCCCTACATATACCATGATAAGAAATTAAAGTAACATTTTCAAAGAAACACTACCCTAACCTCATTAAATATGTATTTCCACTAACACATTCTTAATAATAGTAATGCTACCTTCCTCTGTCTAGACAGCTTGCTTTTTCTGTTTTGCATTTTTAATTTAGAAGGCAGAAAATTGTTGGATAACTAAATGTTTCCACTACTTTGTAAGTGTTATCGAAGAGGAAATAGAGTAACTGACAATTCTAATTGGCAATGCATCTCATCATACCCCCTCAAAGATGGAAGCGTAATCATACTTGCAAGAGATGCTTCCTAACAATACCATTGAAGATTTGGCAATTGCCATTTGAGACACATCTTATACTGAGCTATGCTAATACAATTTTAAATCCCAAATGAATGGCATGCTAATTATCTGAACATACCCTTCAGTTGCTTTTAGAATGCATGAAAAATACAATAAAGCTGGAAAGATGTGGAAAATAAATTGTTAGTAGATGAACTAGCTATGATGTGACAACAATCCTGAAATCCATTTTCTTCAATTTGCAAAGCCATTATGATGGAAAGGCTATCTGAAGGTGACCGATTAGGTTTGACAGATTAGTCATTAGATATTGTTTTTATCTAATTGTAATATTAATGAATGACACATCTTAAAATACATGTTTCTAAGCAATAAAGGGTCTCTCAAAAGTACAAAGGGACACTCGAAAGTACAAACCAGTACAAGCAAGTAAATATACAAATCCCATTCATAGTTCAAAAGTATTTAATAATGTATAGCTATGTATTGCCTTTGTCTTGTGCTTCTTTCAAAAAAAAAAAAATGTTGCCAAAGCAATGGAATAGGGTATAACCTCATGGTTATTACTCTATAATAAAAAGCGATAATATGCTTACTTGAAACTGAAAGCCAGGTTGGATGTAGCAAACTCCTTTTTTAAAGCTTTGTAAATAACGAAAAATTAGTTACAAAAGTTTAGAGATTGCATTTTAAGCATATCACTCATTTTATTCCTTAACTAGGTTGTGTTTCTGCTGGTTTGTTATTGCTGATAGACCGGCATTATTTTGTACTTTTAACCCCCATGCTCCCCTGCATTCCATTTTAAAGAGCTCAGCTACAGGGGAGCACAGTATGGAATGCATCTTATTAAATTAAAGGGGCTCGTACTAACAGATGTGCATGTAAGCACCAAACGCAGGTGGAACACAGCCATATAATACTTACATGTAATAATATACAGATATACATATATATGAAATTTTACAAACATACTACAAACATACTACCAAAAAGGTATATATTTGTGAAAATGGTTTATTTAGATGAAGCAGGGTTTTACATACAGCATCAGCTGTTTTCTGCAAAACATTTTTATAGTGACCAACAACCTTGTTTTTTACATCCTATTCCAGTCTCTTGCCAGTGTTGACTTTTCTGTTCCAGGTTTCCCTTCTCTCTGTTTATTTTTGGCACCCTTTGCTGCCTTTGGGGATACTAAGGGAACCTTGAGGAAAAACTTGGTGGCAGCCCAGTAGCTGTGTGTGACCTGAGGCCAGAGCAGGCAATTATAGGCAGAAGAGAACACCAAGCTCAGCTTCCTGTTGTATTATCTGGGTCTGTAGAGTCTTAAGTGACAAGTATACAATTATTATGTAGTACAGCAGTTGTATATCACATATATTAATATATATATTATAAACTAATAAATCCAGGAGCAGTGTGTACACATGATCTCAGTGCTATTGAGAGGCCTATTTTTAAGAGAATATGCATGCACCATTGTTCATCTCTAATTGTTATCTATCAACAGATAATTAATGTTGTATTGCTGAGCACATGTAATTCTGGCATTTTGCAAGATTAAAAGAATTACATTTGTTTACATATTCATTCTGATACCAATTATTTAGCTAGACTACCCAATGAATGTTTCAGTGAGATTAAAATATTAGAGAATCACAGCTGAAGAGAACTGCAGATGAAAATAGAGACATGATGACCACTTAAATGAGACATGTATTATTAACACTTTAATTAGAACTGTGTCTCTGTAACAATAGTTATTTTATGTTTTGACACCACTGTAACCCCTCAAATCATAAAACATCCATCAGTATAAGAAAATACTAACTAAAAAACTAGACACATAAATAGTTGCTAACCTTGCATTAGTGAAAAATAAGTAATGGCAATTATTGCTTACTAATAATTCATGGGAGGGTTAGAGGATAACCAGAGATTGAATAAGATATGATTCAAATTTTAACAATTTCATTTAATTCAAAAATATATTCTAAAAATGTTTTAAAGATGTTCAACATGGTCTATAGACCATAATATTTCAAAACAGGACAGGACAATGCTAAGTACAAATACTGATCAATGTTTATTGAATTGGCTTATAAGATACTTAAATAATTTCCTAAAAATTCCTGTAGATGGGGAACCTACAGCTCGAACACTTGAATTAGCTTGAATTGGTGGCAATAGTCTCTAGAATAGTGAGATTCTTTAACTTAAAGACTGTGGAATCCATAATTCATTTTGACTGCTAATAATAATCATGTCTTAGCTGAAGGTATTTAAAAAAAAAAACTGAACAAATGCATCTGTCCAAGGTAAAAATGCACATATAGGGGCCTATTTAATAAACCTCAACATTTTCTGGTCGAGTTTAAAAAAAAAAAAAAATTTTAGAGGAAAAAAAATCGGAAAATAACTCAAGCTAAAACCTGTCGAAAGCATGTAGAAGTCAATGGCAGATGGTCCCTTTTGCACATGTTTTATACCTTCAGGATTCTCTAAAGTTTTGTTCTGTTTAATGCTGGTTTCAATTTAAAAAAGTTGCACAATTCAATTGACGCACAATTTGGTTGCGACTTTTTACAGGTTTGATTTAAACCTGTGTCTCAGGAGATTAAGGTTTGGTTTTTTTAATTATAGTGGAAAAAGTCGATTTTTAGTAAATAATGTGTATGTGCATGGATGACTATGGCCAGTTATATTCCAAGTCAGAGGTCTATTTATCAAAATTTAAATTGTATTAATATAATTATCTGTCTTACATAGGACATTGATTTTTTCTTGCTCACAAACTGACCTCCTTCCCTGGTTCCAATTTAGAACCCATCTCCTCAGTCCAAATGTGTCTGGTGTGTGTTGTTTGGCACATACGACAACTGGTAGGTCATGTTTGAGTTGTGTGGTGTGCGCATTGCTGTATGCATTAAGACACTACTCTGTGTGCTATGGTATGTGGCATGCATTCTAATGCTCTCCATCTGGTTTTTCTGTTATTCAAAGGGGGTTCATGCTTCCCTCCTTGCTCTGTTAGCTGCTTCCCATTTCCTGGCTATTTTCCTTTTTTGTCCTGCCTAAAATGCCTCTGCACAATCGTCGCCTGCCTTGACCTTCTGCCTGGTGCTCAACTCGGATTCTGTTCTGCCTACCCTGACCCTTCGCCTCTCTGACACCTGATCTGCCATCAAATCTGACAAAATAATTTTTTAAAACATTGGAGTAATCAGAGAAGAACATACAATATCCTCTGCCAGGAAGCTGAGTGAGCAGGGGAAGAGGAAGAGATTGACCTTTAAAATTAACCCTAGAGATGCTGCTAGAAATTATGACTTTTTTGTAAATTTAAGGGATCCCTCACTTTGCCACAGTAAATATATTTCACTAAAGCATAAAATATATCCTTATGAACAGTCTTAAATGATTTCATCAGTTTTTAATGATATACTGTAATTTCTGTCACATGACTCACTGAAACTTGTGAATTATTATATTGTTATTATATATAATGTAATCCCCATTGTAAAATATTAAAAGTCACCCTGGAATTCCAAGACCTGTATATGGTCATGCGACTCTATCTTATAATATCCTTACATTTTACAACAGAGGGTTAATATAAGCATTATCATTGACGTTATTCACTATATACAGTATATATCATTGCTCCCTGTCACAGTACTAGTTTGCCTTTACTTGTGATTGTGAACTGTATCTGACCCACTGGCTAGCTCCAAGCAAATGCTAGTTATAGGCAGAAGAAATAGAGGGATTTGTTCAGAAGTGCAGACATCGCCCTCAGATCGCTTTTTAAGCAAGCTTAAGAAGGATTAAGAGAAGTTAGGTGTACTCTGCCTAATGAGTGATTCTAATGAAATTCAAATGAAATGTCCTTGAAGTAACTTTTCTTACTGGCATGAATTACTAAAAACCTTCAGCCGAAGACAAATCTGGATGATTTCATTACAGTAGTTGTTCAACTCTCAGTGACGTGTCACTGACTATTTAATAAAAAAAAGAGAGAGAGAGATAAAGAACTGTAAATTCAAATTAAAGGGATCCTGTCATCGGAAAAACATGTTTTTTTTCAAAATGCATCAGTTAAAAGCGCTACTCCAGCAGAATTCTGTACTGAAATCCATTTCTCAAAAGAGCAAACAGATTTTTTTATATTCAATTTTGAAATCTGACATGGGGCTAGACATTTTGTGAAAAACAGCAGCCTGCCAGAAAGCATCTCTCCTAAAGTGCAGGCACAAGTCACATGACTTGGGGCAGCTGGGAAATTGACAATATGTCTAGCCCCATGTCAGATTTCACAATTGAATATAAAAAAATCTGTTTGCTCTTTTGAGAAATGGATCGTAGCGCAAAATTCTGCTGGAGCAGCACTATTAACCTATTCATTTTGAAAAAAAAAGTTTTTCCCATGACAGTATCCCTTTAAGTAAGTATGAAGTATATACTTAGTTTGTGTCATTTAGGGGGCACATTTACTAATGGTCAAATATCGAGGGTTAATTAACCCTCGATATTCGACCCTCGAAGTTAAATCCTTCGACTTCGAATATCGAAGTGGAAGGATTTAGCGCTATTCGTTCGATCTAAGGAATATTCGATCGAACGATTAAATCCTTGGAATCGAATGATTCAAAGGATTTTAATCCATCGATCGAACAAAATGCCTTCGATCAGAAATTGGCTAGGTAGGGACCTTCCCCATAGGCTAACATTGATGCTTGGTAGGTTTTAGGTGGCGAAGTAGGGGGTCAAAGTTTTTTTTTTTAAAGAGACAGTACTTTGACTATCGAATGGTCAAATAGTCAAATGATTTTTAGTTCGAATCATTCGATTCAAAGTCGTAGTTGAAGGTCGAAGTAGCCAATTCGATGATCGAAGTAGCCAAAAAAACCATTAGAAATTCGAAGTATTTTTTATTCTATTCCTTCACTCGAGCTAAGTAAATGTGCCCCTTAGTATTGATCTAAATATGTGCCATTCAATGCAAGTAAATCTGTTATTTTTGTGTGCTTGAAAAAAATGCAGTGACAATTCTGTGAGTTTGATTCACGACAAAATACTCTTCTTTCATCACACCAATGGTTACCCTAAGCAAGCTTGCACCTACTTGGGGACATTATCCCATAGTGTCACTAAAGGACAACAGTCTGAATTGGCAGGAGACAGAATATATAGTCATTGCTATGAGCTGCTTCAAAATACACTTGTAAAAAGACGATGACCCAGAAAAAGCCTGAATTTGGTGCCCAGACAGAAGTTGGCACTATAAGAGACTATAGAAGCAATCCCAGCAGGCATTCTTGAGAAACATCATCCCAGTAGGCATGAAGGGGCCCCTTCAGAGCTTGGTCTGAAAGAGAGCCCATGAGCATTGACAGTATACAGAGGGATGTTTCAATTGCTTGTTAAGCTGCATGACACCAGGTAGGTGCCAGGCCAATGGAACTACCTCTTATCTTCAGTAATAGAATCCAGGAGAGCAATCTAGTGAGTAAGCTACTATTGACAGGGTATTAGCAGAATTATAAGATTGTGACAACTGAATGAGAAAAATACATAGACAGGTTTTCTGTTTGTACCAGATACATGGGACTAGCACATTTGGTTCAAGTTAGCTACTCTTAGGATATAGCACAACCCATTATTAAGGGACTTGTATGAGGGTAATTAATTGAAAATTACACAATACGAAAGCTAATCATTTTTAAAACTATTAAAAATATAAAGACCTGCAAAAAGTTCCTGAGAATAGGCACATCAATAATATACATTAATGCATTTGAAGATTATTATCAAGAAAGATGCGAATGGCAAAAAGGCTGTTTCCCATAGGCTCCATTTTATGAAATAATTAAAAATTTTTAAAATGATTTCCTTTTTCTCTGTAATAATAAAACTGTACCTTGTACTGGAACCAAACTAAGATATACAGTAATTAATTCCTATTGCAAGCAAAATCAGCTTATTGAATTTATTTAATGTTTACATGATTTTTTAGTAGACAAGGTAAGAATACCCAAATTACTAAAATATCCATTATCCAGAAAACCACAGGTCCTGAGCATTTTGGATAGCAGGTCCTATACCTGTACATGCAAAGAATAAATTATTTGCTTTTTTTAATTACAGGTATGGGATCCATTTTACAGAAACCTGTTATCCGAATTGAGGAGAGGCCATCTCCCACAGACTCCATTTTATCCAAATAATCAAAAATGTTTTAAACATTTTCCTTTTTCTCTTAATAATAAAACAGTACCTTGTATTCGATCCCAGATAAGATATAATTAAGCCTTATTGGAACATTTCTGTGGTCACCAATATATTTATTTTGGCATGTGCATTCTATACAGAAAATTACCCCCTGGGTCCAACAATTAATGTAGCTATTGATCCTATGTTTTATACCAAATCTATCTTCAAAAGTTGAGATTCTTAATATCTTGTCACACATGTTGCATTCCCTGTGGGGAAAGCAACCCAAATTTTTATCAGTCTTGGGGTAAGTAGCTTGAAAATGGCTCCCGGTGAGCATGTCTCTGAGGTTCGGACTTCATTTATAACATTCAGAGACTTTTTCTGGTAATATGAAGTTCAAAGTGTTGTCCTCTAGGAGCACATGCCAATGTTTGTTAATGATTTCATGGAGCTGACAACTATTGGTATTATATAGGTGATAAACCTAACATTTTTGTTAGTTTCTTGTGGTTTTCCCTTGGTGGACAATAATTCTGATCTTTCCGTATACAGGGCTCTATGATAGGCTTTTTTAACTATTTTTCCAGAATAGCCTCTCTGTTTGAGTCTGATTTTAAGATGCCTGGCTTGTTCTTTAAAAGCTTGGACGGGGGAACAATTGCGTTTTAGCCTTAAAAAATCACTTGTAGGAACTGATTTTTTAACTGGGTGTGGATGGAAGCTCGAATAAGCCAATTAGTGGCTGTAGTTTTCCTAAAATTTTGAGTCATTCATCATCCCTCATTGTTAATCTCTAGCTGTAAGTCTAGGAAGGAGATGGACTTATCTGAGATGTCCATGGTTAATTTGATGTTTAAATCATTTTCATTCAATTTAGTCACAAAATCTTCTTCCCGTGTACCTTCCCAGACTACTAGGATATTGTCTATGTATCTAATCCATTTATGGATCTTGGGACGATATGAAGACATTACATTACTTTTTAACACATTTTGTTCCCAGAATTCCAAGAATAAATTTGCATAAGAAGGGGCGTACAATGTACCCATAGCTGTTCCTTGTGTCTGCAGGTAGAACTTTCCATTAAACGTAAAATAGTTGAAGAGTAATACATTTCTTCCCTATCTCCCAAATATTCCACCAGAAAGAATTTTAATGCTCTTAAGCCCAGTTCATGTTTAATGGAGGTATATAATTTCTCCACGTCTAGAGTCATTATTAGTTATCCATTTATTCATCAATTAATTTATTGATATTCTTGTATTGCACCTTTAGTTATTAAATTCAGGCACTGGCACTTTATAAACTTAAGAGTTGGACTTATTAGTGTGACATCTGACAACTGATTAGCGATTAATAAACTAATAACATTATTTGTGGAGTGATCATCCTATTTCATAAAAGGTCAAATGAGGCTCTTTCTATCTTCTAAGATAATTAGAAGTACACCATGCATATCAACAGCTTAGAAGGTGAGCTCAGTGGCAGGTTGAAATAAAGTGAAATAAATATAACAATGAACCATATAAAATTGCCTTGAGATGTCTTAGGTGGATTTGATTTGATTAGGGTCTCTTTTACCTGTGTTTTCTCAGGCAGCCATGTGCAAGTTACATACTTAGAGAACAAATATCTTTACATTGTTACCTTTGGCAACGATTTTGTCTTGCCATTTTTACTATTTACTATTATTGTACCATTTTACTACTATTATTCCAATGCTCAATTATGAATGCAAGTTATATGCATAAGCACACACAAATTGCTGTGATTTTACACACACATTGCAGCAGGTTTTCCAATAATTGTCATAAAGTAGATTTACCAATACAGATGCTAATAGGTGGGAAATTGCACACAAGTTGCAGTAACATTTTTGCTTAGTCTGTAAATGTGCAAATGTTTTCTTTGTTAATGTGTTGGGTACCTAACCTTATGCAATTCAGTAGATGCATCAATTGTGTGTGTAAGCCAAACACAAAATGAGAACACTGGAAGTAACACTGCTCAGGGGAGTAGGATCGCTTGTGGGATCATTTACTTACCTGTGCTTTATACTCTGCATTTGGGCCATTATTCATAAAAGGAGGCTAAACTGAACTATTTGCACTAGACACAAGCTGCAAAAAGCATGCATAGGAAGTTTGCAAATGAGCCCTACGCTGTGTTGCTACTTTTTTAAAATGATCTTCATGACCTATATTCTAGAAGAATATATATTGTCAAATGCATTGTGAGGTATAAGAAGCAACAATATGCCTGAGGGGACCCTATTCTGGGATACACTAGTTTATTGGGATATTGTGAGAGTTTGGTTTATTCATTTTGATGCAGCTCTCTGGGATTTTGCTGTATGATAAGTAGAAAGGTACTGGCATGCTAAACAGCCTGTCATACCCCCTGTTCCATATTTATCCTTTTTCCAAAAGAAAAAAAAGAAACTAAAGCAATAAATTCCTAGCCCAAATACTGTTCAGTTTGAAAAAAAGAAAAAAACACGTCTCAACATTAGGATTCCTTGATTTGATTTTCCAGCTGTTTGCTTCTAAGAGAAACACTGATAATTTCCGACAATATTAAGTGAATGTTAGTGGTGATTTCAGCTGGCAGATCTTACTGGTTCCTCTAAAGCAGGATAATGAAAACGATCATGGGAGCAGGTGTTTTCCTGTTTTGTTATTGCTTGTGCAGCTCTACTTAAGTGTCTGTAGTGATGTGAGATTGAAACCTTCATTGTGTTTGAGCTGCTGGACTTCAGCCCCATAATAAACATGTTGCACTCAATAAAATCTACAATTTCTATCTGCTCAAAACCTAATTTCTCAGACTAATATTTGGGTTCAGAGAGCAATGCCGGATGATTCAAATGTGGGATTAAATTTTATTTCTATACTCACAGTGACATGCTGAAGAGAAAATGTGGCTCCTTTTGAAAAACATGCATACAATGGTCAGGTTTAGATGTTACATTTCTTTTTTTCTCTTTGGGAAACAGTATGTCAGACATGGAGATTATTATTTGTAGGCTACAGACTGTTTTCTTTTTATATGACAGAACTATAGCTCCATTTCCATACTGAAATGAATAAAACCTGATTCTAGTCAGCCGTAAGTAGCAGAATCATCTACTAAGCTCCCTGCATGACTCTAGCTGTGGGAAAGTTACTTTGAATACTGGCATTTAAGGGATTCTAACAAAGAGTATAGCTTTCCAGTGGTAGTTGAACTGCTACTGTCAGCATTCTCTAATTATCTACTGTAAGGCTGTCAAGAGATACTGGGAGCTAAAATGTAATTACATGAGAGCGGAGTTGGATACTGCTAACCAAAAGGTAAGAACACAAACATAAAAAACAAGCAGGACAGAAGTGTGTGTATATATATTTATAAGACTATATTTTAAGACACTCGGTTCCACCAGAGACACACATACTTGCACAGGAGCACACTGGCCAAGAAAGCAGAATTATTTCTTTTGGCATAATTTGAGATAATAGAGACCATTGACATTGGGAGGCTTGACAAAACTCCAGCCTTTAAAAAGCTGGTTGCGAAGGCTGGGAGGGGTACCTGGGAAGAAAGGACTGTTTATGCCGGGTTCCCTCAAAAGATTTTCTTCCTGGGGATGGGAAGAAAGTTATGCCACTGATAAAAACCTATAATGCTTTGGCTTCCCAGACCCTTCTTGACCTGGAAAGTACCAATTTGCCAGTCTCCTAATCAAGCCTGGGACACAGGTTCAAATGATTAATTCAAATGAAAGTATGGTCAAAAGAAAGACAGAAAGCGGGGTTTTGCCATTTAATGAAATACATTCAATTTCAAATACAGATGTAAAAAAATCCTTTCCTCCTTTCTTCTTTTAGCTTGTTTTCTTCTTCATTCCTGTTCTGTGTGTTTAGCTGAAACTCTCCTGTCCCAATCTAACCCTGAAGTCATGTTTTTAGGGTTCTTCTTTAGTCTGCCTGAAATTTAGAGTCTTTGTTGACCCTAGATATATGTTTGTGTTTTGCCATAAAATATTAAATGTGATAATGTTATTGTCACTTTTACCCAGATATTCAAGTACTAGAAGATCAAAGCAAAGAGAGAGAAAAAAAATTTACACCTGGAGTTTACCTTAATAGCGGCTGGGATCAATATGTGAGAACTCTAATAAAGTGTGTTCATACCCATTCAAGGTTTAAGTTCTTTATGGGGTGTGTGTAGGATATTGTATACGAATACTAATTATATTTCAGTTCATTCACACAATACATATGGTCTAATTAGGAAAATTAGGAATTTAGAATGATTGCACATTCTGTTGTGTCTCTAGTCAAACATACTGTAATGTGGTACACTTTGCAGAAAATACTTCATTACAAGGGTCACAAAATATTTTAGCGGATGAGCGATTTTACCATGTTCAGACATCAAATAACCATTCTAAAGCTTTCATGATATATATATGATGTACCAAACGGCATACAAATATTTGACAAGATTTTATTGATGCTCAGCCAAAACAATATTAATATATGAAAGAAGGACCCCTTCCCCAAAAAGTATTGTGTATTGTTGAATTTACTATGTTTAGATAATAACCATTTAATTGTTGTTTTATCTGGCTTATTTAGTGCAAAACGTTAATACTACATGCCAGCAAAATAAACCTTGCATTCGGGGATGGACTGGGCCTGTGGGACACTGGTAAAAAACTAAGTGGGCCCAGCCCACTGAGAAATATTTATATGTGTGCAAATGTTTTAGGGCTAAACTCCACTGGAGTTTGTGGGTCAGTTTAACGACCACATTATCAGGAACCTTGTTCAGCAAAAGTACCCACGGATGCACAGGTGTTCACTGACACCCTTTTGGGGCCCCAGGCTTTCTGCTGCAGAAGCCAACAAGGAAGTGCATAGCAGGAACAAAAGTGAGGTGCCGGCAGTGATGAAGAGAAGGCGTAATCAGAGTCAGGCGAAGAGTTCAAGGCAGGAGGCAAATAATCGTAGTTACATAATCAGGCGGAAGTCAAAACCAGGATAGTAGAATAAATGCTTGAGCAGGAACAGGTAAACTGAGACCTAGATTAGAGATTGGGCTTTTTAAAGAGGATTTGGCACCAAGTTTGAAATCCGAAAGACGTCTTGACGCCCAGCATCAATATGGCAGCGTCAAAAGGAGTCCTAATGCGCACAACCCGGAAGTGTGCGCCTGCACACAAGGATCCGAGACGAGACGCGCCGGGAGGTAAGGGAATGAAGAGATCTCCCAGCACGTCTTATGAGATTTTATCTGATCTTGCCATGCAACATCACGCAACAGCACGAGATTTTGTAGGATGCTATAAAATCTGATCTCCCATAGCTGTAATGTAATGTTGGATCAGCCAAAGGGTCAGATTCGATTTAGTGAGAAAAAGTTACGGTCATGGTTGATCACTTAAAAACTTATGGACGAGATTCAATTCATGGAGAAAAAGAGTTCTCCAAATTCAGTATCAGCTTTTTCCTATAGACTTCAACAGAATTTTCACGTGATAAACAGTGGGATATTTTTTTCTGAATTGAATTTCATCTCAAGTTGAATCTCGCCAATGAGGCTTCACAATGATAAACCTTTTTCTCCCTGAATTAAATCTGGCCCATAGTTGAATAGAATCTTTTACATCCGACATCAATGTATTTCAACGAGGGAAAAAAACGTCTTCCCGACACCATCCAGTAGCAATGTCTTGTCGGATGGCAATGTTTCCTGTTTACACATCAGATCTTTATATCAGTCCCATTATACAGTATTTGGACCCGCTACCACTACTTCCACAAGACTACTTTCAACTTGTAGAATCTGTTTTGTCAATTCAACACCCTCCTTCAAAATCTCCCATGGAGTTTAGCCCTTATAACTATGCCAGTTGTAAGCAAGCAGTGTGCAACATCAATCATTTCTTTTTTGACAGGACTAGAGAAATAAAGTTAAGTTGTACAAAATCAGCAGACTAAAGTATTATGAAACAATGAATTAGTTACTCACATCTCAAATGTGTAATTTTTTATGCTTGAACTGTAACATTAATAGGTACTATTAGTATAAATCGCAAAAGTATTTTATTTACTGGAATAGATGATAGCCATTCCCTTGCAAAACACATTTTATACATTTTTCAATATTTTTCTCAACTTACAAACAGTCAGAAAGGAGCGTGTATAGTAAAGAATGACACCATTTAATTCATTGAATGATAAAAATTATGAAAACAAAAGAATAGATTTTCTTCCCAGTAGGCGTAAAAATCCTATTACAGAAATCACAAGATCTCTTGAAACAATGCACAGCCAAGCTAGAACATTAAATGTACTGAATGAATTTACTAAACCATTTATGCTAATTAAAATGTAGAACACTCTGAATATCTGTGTTTAGAAACATATTCATTCTCATTGAGTTATTTAGATGCTAAATGATAAAATATACATTTTCATTTTATTTAATGGTTGTCAGTTTTCACTCACCTTGTGCATTTACTGAGTAGCATTAATAACATTGTCTTGATCTTGAATGAGCCACACACATGGTAAGATCCCAAAGTGCTTTAGAACACTCATCCATCATACAAACCAATTTCTATGAAATTTTTATGTCAATTAGTTGAGAAATACGGTTTTCTTTGCTTTACTGCAGATACCTATTTTACAACAATTGCAGTTATCGGTAAAGCTTAACGAAGGTGCAGGTTACCCTCTAATTTAGTAGGAACAGAGATAAAATTTATATCCTTTTATCCCATAAACATAGTTTTTCCTCACCTTTTCAAAATGCAGATTTACCGCATGGAAATTAAAATCTATGTGTGCGTTCCAGGAAATTAAAATCTATGTGTGCGTTCCAGGATCATTAAAAAAAAAAAAAACGTAGACTCCATAGACTCCAATATATCTTGTCCAGAAAAAGTCACTGTGAAAAAAAAAAGTTACCATGAAATAAAACGCCCATTGACATCAATGCACTTTGCAAATGTTGGCCTTATTCATGAATTGTCCCTTGGGAAAGATTTGTTCATCAGTACCCGAACTACAGTTCTTTATTAACACATAATTATTGTTACTGTAACCTTATATTTTAGGGATGTTTCAATAACTTCGTTTCTATTGGGTTTACAATTTTGAGAAAACAAAAAATTGACATACGGGTTTTAAAGGAAAACTAAAGCTTAACTAAAAAAGGAGGGCAGAAATGTTGTACATTATGTTTCGAGTCTGTACCTTCAAAGATGCCCCAGTAGCTCCTCATCTTGCAGCTGTAACTTCTTGAGCTTAGGGACTTTTGCACTATATACTGAATATATATAATATACTATAAATGTCACAATACAAGTATGATTATTAAAGTAATTCAGATTATTGGTACATTGCAGCACAGAAACCAGCACATCAGAATTTTAACAATCAGCCTTGTAACATCAGCTTATATGACAAAACACTTCATTTTCTGCTTGATGATTTGCGACAAACCCTAAGCTTAGCTTCTCAGCAGGTGCTCAAAGGCCACTGAGCATGTGCGTGTCAAAGACACCCCTAACAAAATCCAAAATAGGAAACTCCTGTAACAATGTTGAAGGCCTACATCATAAATACTATAGAGATGCTGAATCTTTAGGCTGGTTCAATCATTTCAATATATATCATTTTTGGGGTTTAGTTCTAAACACAGATATCTACATATATGTGTTAATGTTCATTATATTATTCTGTTGCGGTTCTTAAATACAACATTTGATTTGTAATCATCGTAGTTCCATTTGCTTGAAGTTAGCATGGCCATGAGGGTCACATAAGGATGCACATTCTTTGCTTAGTGACACAGTAAATGTACTCACCACTGACAAGTACAAAGCATTATAAAATCCATCACATAGGTCAAGGTTAATGATCCAGCTGCATGATGTAACTCTACCTGCATTTTTAAGCAACTGATAGCATTATGTTCTAAAAAGTTGAAACATCTAGTTATACTGCAGTACAGCCAGAATAGATCAGCTAAAGCATAAAGCATAGATATATTGGATAACATATTTGTCAATATAATATTGTTGATTGAAGTCTGAGCTTCTGATTTGGAAACTCCTTTTACTTTAAACAGACATTTTATGCTGTCATTAAGCATTTGGAATGCTCTTACGTTGAAACAAAAAGCATTAAAAACATTTTGTAAAACCACAATCCATTCTTTCCTGTTTTAAATGGCTGCAGGAAACCAACCTATATCCTAAACCAATGATTTTCAATCTTGTAAAAGGCTTTAAGGTTGGAGCACATAACATAAGTGAAGAAATTGCATCTAAAATAGATTTTAAAAAATGAAACCTTTCGATATAATTGGATAATTTGATACAAAAGAAATACAAATTGTGTATTCAGATCACAGTCCCCCAGCTCACAGAAGAACTGATTCCCTGCTGCAAATGAATGTCATTATACCTAGATATATTTATACTGATAATGAACACAAAGTCCTACATAACTCAGTTAAGCAACAAACAAATTGGTTTTACTCAGTCATGCTGGAGGAAATCTTCTACAGAATCATACAGTTGATGTATAGGCAGCTGCATTAGTACTGAAGAAAAAAAGAATCCAAATGAAGGCATCTTCTATTTCAACTTTGCTTTCTTTGAATTATAAGCATTTCCACTGCTCATTTTGCTCAGAAGACCAGTACAGTCCTAGGTGCGCAGAATTCAACATGGGAAATTATTTGGTGGTAATTGTGCTTTCGTTGTTGTATTACAACATGATCTTTTGAGAAGCCTTTCTGAAAAAAATCCGTATTTTGAAATTGAATTCAAGCATTCCAGAATGTTGTTTTTTTAAATATCTTTCATTGCTGTCCAATCTCAGTCCAAGGTTTTACTTCTCACTTGTCAATAGTTACCGTGTTACCTAATAAAAGAAATATAAGTAGATATTCATGAGTCTATTTATACATTTTCACATATTCTTGTATTTATTACTATTACAATATAGTCAGTGTCTGTGGAAGCCCAGAATTTGCTAGAGGGACAATATCTCCATTTAGGTCTGTGAATGATTGGGACTGATCCAAGAAGGACTTATGTCTGCAGCCAAACAGGCTAATGGAAATATGGTCTGGCCATCTTTGCCTTCATCAAGAATAGTAGAATGAATCTGAATTTGAAAATATGTGCTTTATGCATACCTGAAATATTGTTATCACAGTGGCCATACTAATTACATCACAGTTGACATTAAGCTGATATAATCTATATTTGTTTACATTTCACTCCGGATACATTTCTTAAATGGACTAGGGCTGCTTAATGAACAAGAAAATGCCCACAGCAAATCTTAAAAACTCAAATTATTCTTATTCTGTTGCAAAATAAAATAAGTCCATATGTCTTTATCTTGCAAGCTCCCATGCATGTCAGAAACTGTAGCAACATGTGAAAGCAATATCCACAGGTTCCAACCTACAGTCAGTAATAAATTGGTGCAAGTTGAATCCCTAATGAATTAACTGCCTTAAAACAAATACTATTCGGTGGAAATTTTAGTTGGAATCTGTTGGAAACATATATACATATACAGTATACATACTTTCATATATACATGCAGCATAGGAAAGAAACACCGGAAAACGCATTTTCTACTCCTAACATCTTAAAAAGTAGTAGTAGTAATGTCACTGTCAAGGCAGTGCCAACACAACACTGCACATAAATATCATGGAAATCTATAAATGTGAACAGTCACTGATCTCCTTTCCTCTCTTTCTTGTTTTCAAGCATGATAAATTTCCCCCACTGAATCATCACTCCAGAGAGACATAACGCTTATTACACAATTAGATAATTGCAGAGCAATTATGTCATCCACGGAGCAGGAACAAAAATAGGCCTTGCGTTGTTTTAATCTAGAGGTGTAAGATAAAGAATGGAACAGTGTTGTGGTTAAACGTATCATTTTTTAATTATCATTGCCATGACATATTCATCTCAAAGCAAAAAATATAGTGATGTTATTTTCTTGGTTTATGTAAGCAAATAAAAGAAAAAAAATATTAACATGCAAATGAAAAGTGTCTGGCTGAAGATATCATTTGTAAAGAAAATTTAAGTTGTGAGCAAAAGTGAACAGTGTTGTCTACGAATATGGTGGAAACTTAAATATCATAGTGCTCATTAAATAAACTGATGCAAAATGCCAGTGTCTCTCTTACTTGTGTCCTAAAGAAAGCTATTGTTGCAACACACAATGGCAGATATTAATGGACCAGGAAAGGCATCATATAGAGAAGTGCTAATTTGTTATGAATCCATCTGGTAGAATAATCGCTTACCTCAGACCTCTGCCAGCCTTCCTCTGTGCTGACAAACTTGTTGGATTGTTGGATCCTCTGGATCCTTGTTGGTGACCTGGGTTGTGTACATGTGCAGTAGGGCAATTATTCCACAAAATGTAGTGTCTAAATTTCAATTTCATTCTACTGTGCGCATTCAGATGAATAGTGAGGTCGGAGGTTTGTGATTATAAACACTGGGGGTGTATAAAAAATTGTCACCCCACCTCTGTGATTAAGCATTTTGTTAAAGAACAGACCTCCCTTACTCCTGAACATACACTGGGCAATCAGCATTTTACACAGTACCCTCCTTCATCAGAAAGCAGGAAGGTGCAATTCTGGGCCCATTATGGTACTAATTGATATGCCTTTTTGTCTGAGCCCTTATGTGTTCTTACATACTGTACACGAGAATATTGGGCATTTAAATGTAGCGCAAACCAGTTTAAGGGAGGGAGAATAGTTGACAGGAGTTTTTCCTTTGTATTGAATGAAAGAAACGATTATTCTTAATAACAACACAAGTAAGAAAAGGCTACTCAGTATGTGAAAGTGCTAGGAGTGATCGTGGATAATACAAGGTGTGGAGGAACATACCTTTAGTCACCATGTCCTAATAGGAAGAATATTTATTACAATCCTCTTTAGTTATCACCACTTAATTATGGACTTCTTGAAATGCAAAATCCTGAACCATAATTATTCTGGCTACCAAAAGGCATTAACTGACAAAAATATTGTCCATCTCTATGATTTCTAACCTTCATAAAGTGGCAATCACAGCTGGCAGGCTGATGGAGTGCTAGACCATGGAGTCAGTTGGAAGAGGCTGAAAGTAATTCCCACCATCTTGACCAGCTATACCAAATAGCAGCAAAGCACAAGCTCACTTGCTAAAGTTGGTTCCACACAAGCCACAGTTCTTATTACACCTTACTGCTGAATTAATAGATCACAAACCAATTTTTTTATACTTACTGTTGTCCAATTGAGCCAAACAAGTCTTTATTGAAATGCATCTCATATACTGTGTATATATGCACTGATACAATCTTCAACTAAATAACATGGCTGTTTGGAGTCTACACAATTCCAAGCAAATTTTTAACAAGATTCAAATCATTAGAACCTATACACACAAAGCCAGACTTCACTAGAATCTCTATCTGTGTCTAATCATCTTAAAATAAGCAAATTATCTCTGTCCTTATAATTGTTTGCCTATAGTTAGTAAATCAGCATATCTGTTTGCAAAAGCCCTAATAAGTTGCATTGACTGAATGGAAGTAATAATTTTTATTGTTACACTATGGGGCAGATTTTTTAAGGGTTGAAAATTCGAATTCGAAGTTTCGATTTTTTTATGGTCAAAACTGGCTAATTCAACTAGGGAATTATCCATACTCAATTAGAGTTTTTTTAAAAATTTGAATTCGATTTTTCGAGATTTATCATACTCTGGCCCTTTAAGAATTTAAATTTGACTATTTGCCACCTAAAGCCTGCAAAATTATTGTAAAAGTGGGAGAGGTCCAGGGATCAATTTGGTGATGTTTGTAGTCTTCCAGAAAACTGGAATTGAGTTTGGTGGAATTCGATTTGAGTTTTCAAGTAAAATCTGTCTGAGTTTTACATATTCGATTCTATTAATAAATAGTCGAACATTCGAATTTCGAGTACAATTGAATTCATGTGAGTTAAAAAAAGCTCACATGAATTTGAAATTCGACCCTTGATAAATGTGCCTCTAAATATTCTAATAAAGACTGTACTGCAAGTCAATGTGAAAATATAATAAACAAACATTCACATTCATACCAAACTTTATAGATCTGTCCAATTGCAATCTAAATCTGTAATTTTGAGTTGAACCTTATAAATATGAAATCAATGAACTTTTTAATGAATTCATTTTCAGTTTCACCAGTTTGTGACAGAAATACATGTATATCTTTATAATATGATGAAAAAAGCTGTTAGGATTTCCTGTAATATTATCATCACACGTTTTGAAAAGGGCTTAACTGAATTAGTGGAATAAATCAGAGTTGGAATCTACAACAGTCATTATATGTAGATCATGTCAGTATATTTATCACAAGAACTAAATACGTTTTACATTGATTGAATATTTTGGCTTTTTTTTTTTTTTAAATCTTTACTTTTTTTCCCTTCAAATCTACTGTACATAATCTGATAACAGAATGCAGAAAATATTTCTACCAGGCTCTGTGGAAATAACATTCACTAGGGTGCAATCAGAAAACTCCAGGGGCACTTTATCTCGTGACAGCCATGCTGTTGAAATGATGATGCCTTTAAAAGTCAATATGGCTGGGAATTTGAGTATTCCCAACAGTTAGAGGTTTGGGTATAATGTGGCTCATTTTACCTCTTGAAACACATCTCTGAGGATTGTTCAAAGGAGCTTTAGAACATTCAGTCCTGAGAGTGTTGATTTTTCCTGTTTCACATCCAGATTGCTCTCAGTTTTTTTTATCCTCTTCAAGAAATGATTTAGTTATAAGCAACTTGCACCTATCTATCTATCTATCTATCGTTAATTTATCTAAAGAATAAAATGTATTATAATAACTTATTTTCAGAAGTCAGTACTGTACTAAATGTTAATTTGCAACATAGGCATTGTTTTTACAGTAATACTGAAGGATGTCACAAACCTCAGTTATGAACAGTGAATTTGAAGAGTGCAATGCCATTGACTGCCATAGATTCAATTTGCTTGTAGGGTAAGCTCCATCAACTTCAGAATCCCTAAAAACACTGATACACACACACATATATACAATATATACCCAGTAATAGAAAGGATAGAGAACCTATACCATTCTACCTCATGGCCAGCAAGCCTATTCCCAAAAAATAACAAATTACAAACTTTGGGAGAAAAAAGTTTCCTTAGCTCATTCATGACTGACTTATAGTTCAGGAATATAAACATCTTTTAAAATAACATACTGAACAAAAAATGCTGTTTTTCTTTCTAGCAGGGATGGCTCAAGAAGAATCCCAATATCTGACACATTAAATAGGTGATTATACATATAATAATTACTTTCCTACATATCTCATAATTCAGTTCTAACCATATTAGCTTCTCACATGGCTCAAGTTAATGCTCATAACACCAATGTATACAACTGTGTGTATTGGCCTTTGTGACAAGTAATGGTAGATATCCAGGTTACAGGCCCACAATCATATTGTACATCACATGAATTGGCACTGTGCTCTTTGACAAACTATTATTATTTACCTGAATTTATTTGGCATAATACATAGAAATGATATATATATGTGGGGATTATCGGCACTCACCACTCATATAGTCACTTGCTGGGTGCTATCCAAAAATATTCAAAGCAGTCCATGAAAGCACTCACAGTGATCACTGGTGATCGCTGTGAGTGCTTTTCATGGACTGCTTTTTTTATATATAAATATATATATTTAATAAAGGCTGTTGCACAATGGGGTCTTGCAAAAAATGATTATTTATTATTTAACAAATATTTGTTAATCATTTTTTTGCAAGACCCTGTTGTGCAACAGCCTTTATTCAATTTTCATACATATATTCTGTAGCACCAGGGCAATAACCCATAAATCTCATGCTTTATTTGTGCATGGATATTAATTAAACAAAAAAGACTATCATCATAGTTTTATATACTGGAAAGCAGATATGCCACCTGCTGCACCACCATGACCCTATTGCCATTTAGTATTGCAGTCTGCGGACAAGATTTTTAAATTCTTGGTTAGAGTGCTAATTTTGTTTTGGGAACTGAGATACAAATGTTATGGGGGTTTTTTTTAACACTATTTGCATGGTGTAAATATATTAGAAAGTTAGTAGCTTTGGAATCAGCATAAAATATTTGGAGTTCTCCAATATAGAGGTCGATTTTTTAGGTTTCGCTATTTTGTGTTTTCCATTGCTGTGCATAAAAGGATTTCTCTAAACCAAAACAAAAGGTTATACAGTAATATTTAAGTGATTTTTTTTTATCATTAATAGTTTTTACTTTATACAATTTAAGAGGCCACTTAGATGCAGAGCACCATTAGACCAAAAATCACATCCTTTTCCTATACAACTGCAGATCCCTTATGAATTTAAGCAGGATATTGCTACATGCATGGCAGTTAGCACCCTCTAACACAGGTTTAGTCTTTAATTTTGTCTGTGGTGGAGGACAGGCTTAGGGTGATATAGAAATATGTTAATAAAATTAAATATAACAAATCTGCAATAGATTTACCTTTGTTGTTTTGACTTTACTCCCTGAGGCACAACTCCAGCCTTTCTGATCTGGTAGAACTTTGCATTCTTCACCTTCAAGACACGGCTGCATATGGCACCACCATTTCTGCTCAACAATTGATGCTAAATTGGAATAATATAGTAAACATAATGAATATTTTTGATTTCAGATTTGTGTTGAGATTATATAAACAAAAACTCTCAGCAATATTTATTAGCCTAGATGGGTTATACAAAACAGCAATAACATTCTAGCAGCATATATTATCTGGTTGTTAGGAGCTGTTGGCCATGGGAACATGATATTTCTGAGCTGGAAAAGGTAAATAATGCAAAAACACATAAAATAGAAATAGAAAACCAACTGCACACTGAATTATACATGATAATTTTAAAATGAACAACCAGTTAAAACGTGATTCTCAAACTGTCCTACATAAGTGACTATCAATTTCAGATGACCTCCAGCATTTTCCATTAAGGTAATTGAGAACAAATCTACGGCAGGTAGGTGTTTTAGGCACAACCCCTTGTGCAATAGTTCTAAAAGAGGTTAGAATGGGAGTATAATTGTATCCATTAAAATACTTTAACATTCTCTAATTTCACAGTAGAGCCTATCTTGGTGTATAAAGTACAAGACATGCAAATCATGTACCCTTCACCTCACAGGCACATCTGAATGCTGTCCAATAATTGGTGCAAATCTTTGTACCTTCTGTATATGGTGGAAAATGTTGTGCCTGATTGCAGAAGAATTCTATTTGGGTAAAAACACTTGGCACTTTGTCATAATTTTGTTGCACTTTGTGCTCCTTTACTAAATGAGCCCTTAAATCTCTATGAAGCAAGATTGCATTACTTTTTTTAAGCTTCCATGCTGATTCTCCGATGTTGGAGATGATTTCATTCCAACAAACTTTAAATTATATAATCATGCCATTACAATGCAGTAGTGACCATAGAGTAACAAAAGGTTCATTTGTTTACAAAAAGTTAATTTATTTGTTTAATTGTTCATTTATAGAGAACCATATGTCTCCAAAAGTTTACTAATAAAGTGCTAAGAATGACTTTCCTTGTCATTAAAAATTTAATTTTGTACTATGGCAAGGGTAATTTTCTTATTTTTCTCTTTTAAGTAGTGGTGGCCTGAAACTCATATGAGCACACAGTTTTAATCTATAACCCTATCATTAAAGCTAGAACAGACTCATGAGTGTGTTGTACCATAAGGTTTCTTTATCTCTGTAATACACACTTATTAGGGTAAGGCCAGACGAGGAGATTCAGGGAGGTTTTGGCGCCTGGCGACTTATCGCCACGTCTTTTGCGGGACTATCTCCCCAAACTGCCTCAGCGTTTTTTCCCCATAGACTACAGCGCAAAATCACCTGCGCTAATGCACACGCGACGATTCGTTTTCAATAGTCGCTCAAAGTTCCCCCGAGGCAATGTGGAAAAAACGCTGAGGCAGTTCGGGGAGATAGTCAGGCGACAAAACCTCCCCGAATCTCCTCGTCTGGCCTTACCCTTAAGGTGTATGTATAATCAATAAGGGAAAAGTAGCTTACAAGGAATTGTGAAGTAATGTCTGCTGAGATGTTGTTCGTAGGAGGAAAGGCCACACTAATCTATTGTGACACAGGCATGATGGCCTCTGCATTTTGCCTATAGTTGATGTCTTCTACTACAAGAAGTGATGGCCTTTAGCAACTGGGTAGACATCTTCTGATTAAATACATACATACAGTACATATATACATACATACATACATACATACAAGTAACAACAATGCATTCTATCCAATACAACAAAGTAAATAAAATGTATGACAGCCTTGATTTTGCAAGCTTAGCAATGATCACAGCCGAATTTAAACTGTTGAAATATTACGAAGAATAATAAATGAATAATAAGAATTGTATACTTATTTTTTTCAGTGATTTGTTGCATATGTTTTAAAATTATGTCTAGAAATGGGTTGTGAACATATTCTACTTACCATCCACACAAGAAGGAGTTGCTCTCGTTGTCCCTGCCACTTGTCCTGGAAAACATGAGCACTTCACTGTTTGGGACCTTTCTTCTATCTTATTTTTATTGCAACATCTGTGTAGGGTCACAACTTCACAAGTTCCAGTTCTAACATGCTGAGCTGAGAAAAGAATTGTTATATTTATTATATTTTCAAGTATACAGCAACATTGTACAGCGTATGACATGTGCATCTACAAATTCAAGTTATAGAACCACAACACAAAAGAAAACTATTATAAATTAAGTTGAAGTAGTGCCAGCTCCAGGCTGATGATAATCCAGGTTTTCATATGTCATTAGAGCAGGCCTCAATACGGGGCAGATTCACTAACTTCGAGTGAAGGATTCGAATGAAAAAAATTCGAATTTCGAAGTATTTTTTGGGTACTTCGACCATCGAATTGGTTAAATTCGTTCGAATTCGAACGAAATCGAACGAATCGAACGAAAAATCGTTCGACTATTCGACCATTCGATAGTCGAAGTACTTCCCCTTTAAAAAAAACTTCGACCCCCTACTTCGGCAGATAAAACCTACCGAAGTCAATGTTAGCCTATGGGGAAGGTCCCCATAGGCTTGCTAACCTTTTTTTGATCGAAGGATTTTCCTTCGATCGTTGGATTAAAATCGTTCGAATCGTTCGATTCGAAGGATTTAATCGTTCGATCGAACGAAAAATCCTTCGACTTCGATATTCGAAGTCGAAGGATTTCAATTCGAGGGTCGAATTTCGAAGTATTTTTTACTTCGAAATTCGACCCTTAGTGAATCTGCCCCTAACCTTTCTATTTCAATGTACACATCATTTTGTCTCTATTTGAGTACTTTGCACTTGTTTTTGAGTGACAAACAAATGGACAGACAGACAGACATATACAGTCATATTAAAAAGTTTGGGAATCCCTCTTAATATTTTGGAGTTTTGTTTATCATTGGCTGAGCTTTCAAAGTAGCAACTTCCTTTTAATATATAACATGCCTTATGGAAACAGTAGTATTTCAGCAGTGACAAAGTTTATTGGATTAACAGAAAATGTGCAATATGCATCATAACAAAATTAGAGAGGTGCATAAATGTGGGCATCCCAACAGAGATATAAGTTCAATACTTAGTTGAGCTCCTTTTGCAAATGTAAAAAACTTTAGATGCCTCCTATGGCCTTTGATGAGTGTCTGGATGGCTGTATTTTTGACCATTCATCTATACAAAATCTCTCCAGTTCAGTTAAATTTGATGGCTGCCGAGCATGGACAGCCTGCTTCAAATCATCCCATAGATTTTCCATGATATTCAAATTGGGGGCTGTGACGGCCATTCCAGAACATTGTACTTCTCCCTCTGCATAAATGCCTTTGTAGATTTCCAAGTGTGTTTAGGGTCATTGTCTTGTTGGAATATCCAACCCCTGCGTAACTTCAACTTTGTGACTGATGCTTGAACATTGTCCTGAAGAATTTGTTGATATTGGGTTGAATTCATCTGACCCTCAACTTTAACAAGGGCCCCAATTCCTGAACTAGCCACTCAGCCCCACAGCATGATGGAACCTCCACCAAATTTGACAGTAGGTAGCAGGTGTTTTTCTTGTAATGTGGTGTTCTTCTTCTGCCATGCTTTTTGTTATGACCAAATAACAAAATTTTTGTTTCATCAGTGCAAAGCACTTTGTTCCAAAATGACTGGCTTGTCTAAATGTTCTTCCAGGTCTTTGGAGGTGATATTTCCATTGTCTGTAACCATTCTCAAAATCCTCCAGATATGCCGCTCCTGTATTTTTCTTGGCCTGCCAGACCTGGGTTTTACAGCAACTGTGCCTGTGGCCTTCCATTTCCTGATTACATTCCTTACAGTTGAAACTGACAGTTTAAACTTCTGAGTTCGCTTTTTGTAGCCTTCTCCTAAACCATGATACTGAACAACCTTTGTTTTCAGATCTTTTGAGAGTTGCTTTGAGGATCACAACTTGCAATAGGTCACCTTAAATACCTTTTCTCATGATTGGACATACCTGCCTGCTTAATGAGCTAATCCAACCAATTCGGTGTTGCCAGTAATCAGTGTTGAGCAGTTACATGCATTCAAATGAGCAAAATAAGGGTACGGCACAGCCAGTTTTTCACATTTGATTTAATTTCATACAACTGAATACTGCTTCACTCAAAATATTTGTTTAGAAAACACCCCAGATGTTCCTGGGAAATGAAAGATATACCACTTTTATCTTTTTTGTTAAAAGTGGAGTAAATTATTATGCAGACTGAGAGGGGTTCCCAAACTTTTTCATATGACTGTAGATGCAGTCATGATTTTCTAGTAGAGCTAAGGTATGAAGATCCAAATGAAGAAGATCCGTTATCCAGAAAACCCCAGGTCCCGAGCATTCTGGATAACAGGTCCCATACCTGTACATTCATTTGCACTTGGCTATTATGAGAAGAATTCATGTATCTAATTCCTACTTAGAAAGACAATCAACTTGCAGAAGAAATGGTGACCAATTTTGCAATTTACAGTAAGTACCGCGTTAGTACTGTAAACCTGTCATTACTCTCACAGGCCCCATACTCATACTATTCATAAATAGAGGCCTTCTGACTAGGAAATAGACACCCAAGCCAATGGCTCTGCAATAACCTTGCTTGCTGTAGTATATGGCAAGGAAAAAAACAAGGTTTAAAATTATTTTTAAATGGATGCTTTCATGATTTTTATGGTATAGTTTTTATTACTAAATTACACTTCGTACATTGTAAGTAATTCATTCTACAATATTAAATGTTATCCTTGAACCAATAAATGTATTTTTTTTAGTTGTAATAGAAAGAGCCAACACTTCACAATGGAACTGCTGTCAGATAATCAATTGTTTCACATGATTGCGTACACATTGGAAAACAACCACGTGTCTAGCCCAGTCAGATTTCAAAGATATAAAATATAAAAAAAAAAATCTGCTTTGTTTTTTGTAAAATGGATTTAAATGTAGGATTCTGCTGGATGAGTTCTATTAACTTATTTTTTGTAATAAAAAAAAACGTTTTCTCGTGAAAAAATTAGATGAAATAATTATAAAATGATTCAACATTTATTTTGTCCTAGAGAACTTTACATTGAAAAACCTGAAGATTAAAAGCAAAACCCTTTTTCTCAGTCATTGCATATTGCCTCTATATCAACAAAAATAGAAATTAAGCTACTTCCTATTATATGTTATATTATATATAATTTATTGGAAACCATATGCTAAACAGTTGATGATATTGAATGCACAGTACAAGCTTTGAATTTAATAAATGGTAGTTGATCTAAAGGGGCTTGATTTAAATATGTAAGACAATTGATTCTATTAATGTTACACATAGAAGCAACAAAAAAGGATGCTCTAAAATGCAAACTATTTTAAAACTTCAGACGGTTGGATGCCAAAGCTATTAAAAGAAGGATTGCTTGCTATTACTGATGAGCGAATTTATTTGCCAGTCATGAATTTGTGGTGAAATTCCGCACATCTCAGCCCCAACAAAATTGTCTTTGAGAAAAAAAGATACATTAAGAAAAAACTCCCATTGGAGTGAGAAAAAATTGTCACACGCATAAAAACTATTTTTGCTACCCATTGACTTCAATGAGTTTCCAAATTATTTGGCCATTTCGCAAATTTTTTCAGTTTCCCAAATTTTTCGGGGGAAGCGAAATGGGACAGATTCGCTCATCACTACTTGTTATCATTGTCACTGTTATGGAGTGTTCTCCATAATACACTGCATAATTGAGACACATGCTGCATGCCCTGAACAGTGTTCCATATAGTTGCACAGGAATCAATGTTTTCTGTATTGTAAATAACCCAGAGAGTTCACCGACAGTACAAGTAGAAATGGTAGAAATAAGTATTTTCTTATACTAAGCATAATTAGTCCCTTTAAAAAATGGAAAAAGTCAAAATATTTTAATGCAAATCGTAATTATAAAAAGTATGCAAAATATGTAGAACAGATGTTAAAATAGACCACATTACATTTAATTAAATGTACTTTGTTTCTTGAATATAATGTTCTCCTCTTTGCTTCTTTGCCTTGTTATAGCTTTTTTAAGTTTTGCTAATAAATTGTTTCTCTGTGCACTTCTATTTAATGTTCTACAAAGGCTGCCTAGGTCTGATCTCTAGAGGTATACTGTACAGTATATATATATATTTTACAGACCAAGCAAAAAGTAAACCACCTACATGCGCTAATAGGCATAAGAAATGCAAGCTACTCAGTAATACAATTCATTCCTGAACTTTCTAAAAATTATTTGCTGGAATAAACCAAAGTGTATTTTTGGATTAATCAAGAAAAATACAGATAAAAGATAATTTTTTTTTCTTTTTTTTTGTGTGTATTGCATAATTACCCTTATAAAACGTACAAAACTGTAGTAATATATATATTTGTACTAAACTTCATAATTTATAAGGTCTATAGCAATTAAAAAAAGATTTTTGAAGAAAATAATCTTTAAACATTTGAATTTGGATAACATGGAGTCTTTGGGAGGTAGCCTTTCTGTAATTTAAAGCTGTCTGGACAAAGGGTTATGGACAACGGATCCCATACCTGTATATGAATCAAATGTTATGAATTGTATTGTAGAAAATATATCAGAATTTGCCATGCAAAAGTGGCCATTGGCAAACAAAGTAATATAGATTTACAGGGGATTGTCAAAGTTTAGGTTTTTTTATCAGCACATTATTATAATTTAACATACATTAATAATCAATATGACATTTGTTAATAAGTTCAGAGATGAAAGATGTGTTCATAATTGTACTCAATTTAATCAAACTACTAAGTGGTATTATTACCACAAATTGCAAATGTATAGGATCCATTATCTGGAAATCCGTTATCCAGAAAGCTCCAAATTACAGAAAGGCCATCCCCTTAGACTACAAAATAACCCACATTTTTAAAAATGATTTCCTTTTTCTCTATAATAATAATAATAATAATAATAATAATAATAATAATAATAATAATAATAATAATAATAATAATAATAATAATAATAATAATAATAATAATAATAATAATAATAATAATACAGGACCTTGTATTTGATCCAAAGTGAAATATACAGTGTAATTAATTCTTACTGTAAGCAAAACCAACATATTGGATTTATGTACATGATTTGCTAGTAGACAAGGTATTGAGATCCAAATTATGGAAAGATACATTATCTGAAAACCCAGGTCCCGAGCATTCTGGATAACAGATCCCATACCTGTATGATTTTTGTAGTAGTTAAGCTTTAGTATGTTGTCCCATTCCCAGGAAACCTTGTCGGCGCTAACCCCCCTCCCCCCCTCCCGTGTATTGCCCCCCCTCCCTCCTCCCCCCTGGCCTACCCCTCCCGCTGGGCAAATGCCCCTAACTTGTTACTTACCCTTCTGCGCAGGTCCAGTCCAGGGAGTTCACAGGCGACATCTTCTTCCACGCGATCTTCTTCCTCCTTTGACCGGCGCATGCGCAGTAGGATCGTTTCGCCGGTACGATCTACTGCTCATGCGCATGACTTTTGGCGCATGCGCAGTAGATCCGTACCGGCGAAACGATCCTACTGCGCATGCGCCAAAACGCCGGTCAAAGGAGGAAGAAGATCGCGTGGAAGAAGATGTCGCCTGTGAACTCCCTGGACTGGACCTGCGCAGAAGGGTAAGTAACAAGTTAGGGGCATTTGCCCAGCGGGAGGGGTAGGCCAGGGGGGAGGAGGGGGGGCAATACACGGGAGGGGGGAGGGGGGTTAGCGCCGACGAGGTTTCCTTCCCCTTTAATGAAACAACAGGAGCCAGAAATGGTGTAAAATAGCCACAGCATTTATTCACATTTTATCAAATAAATAGGGCCTTGCCAGCCTCACCCCAAGGCAATATTCAATGCCATTATTCCAAAAGAGATCACTACTATGGTCTGCTTCTCCTTAGTGAAGTCTTGAGTCATTACATCCATCACTGAACATTAGGCTGCCTTTACCTACAGAGAGGATGGCCCCCAATGTTCAACAGCCTGTCATCTAGCACAAGCAGTAGTAGCGTCTGCATCAATCACCCCACTGTGCGGTCACAGGAGAGAACATCATTTCTCCCTCTTCTAAATTAACCTGTATAGTACTCTGGAAAGATCCTACCGCTGCTGTGACAAATACAACTTGAAATACAGTATCATATCTCCACTGTTTTGGACCAGAGGAAGGCAATAAACCCAATCAGTGGCAATTATGCCTCAAGAAGAAAGAAAATCTGACCCCTGTGGCAATCTGAAACATTCCCTGGGTCAAGCATTTGACATTCATTTAACATGAATAATAGCATGCAGACTCTCACATTTATACTGTGTAACAGTACCCAAACCACAATATAACAGTGCATGCAGGAAAACATCCACATTCGGTTATTTCATACATAATATGGGAACATAAAGAACAGAAACTTTTGACATTTCCGAAATATGCAAAAGTTGCAAATCGGGGTTGGGGAGGAAGTGTGGGATATTTCTACCTGCTCAGAAGATAAAGAAGTTAACTGCTTCTTCTCCTTACATCACTTGCCTCTCTTTGTCTGCCCCCAGCCCACCTTTCCCCTGCCTTAACTCATTCCTTCTCACCCAATCAAAGAAACATCTTATTCTGCCAGCCTTTAAACATAAACGATTGTTATTTGGCTGCTGGTCATTCTGATCCATTTTCATGCAGCCCCTGCATTTATAGCTCCAGTGCTTTCCTTTATTTAAGTCAAGGAATAATTATGGCAAGATTGATAGCCCTAATCGATTTCTTTCAGCAACTTGGCATTTGCCTAAAATTCCTTTTGAAGCAGCAGACAAAGAACAAACAACAAGGAACAGAATTAAACTGAGGACTTATTTAAAAAAGCTTAATTTGTACTTGTTAGTGGCCATGTCAAAATGACTACTTCTTATAATTTACTAGTATAGCATAATATAAAACTGTATTTATATAAAATTTTGAATGTTAATATGTGCTACAATTTTTTTAAAATATCGAAAAGCCTATTAAATATAAAACAAATTATACAAAAGGATTGGCCGAAATGGCATCTGCATTTGCAATTCAGATAGACAGCCCAATAAGCAGGACACCAGCTAGTAATAATACATTTAAAAGTAAGCATTGTTTAGAAAATTAGTGCATCGCTCTTTTGCGGGAGGCAAAGGTTAAATAATGAATAAAGTAAATGGTGATTCCATGCCAATTTTTTGGCTGCGCAATGTGAAACATAAAGAATGAAATTGGGTCATTTCAACAATTATGCTTCAGCCAGTAAAATTTTCATTTTCATTATTGTAGTCATGCCTGTTCTCAGTTTGTTTAGTTATTGTAACCCTCCTACAATGATAATTAAAAATTGTGTCCTTACAAAGGATGCAATTGTTTTTACAAAAACCCTTTAAAAATCAAATAAATATAAGTTACAAAAGAACCATGTCCTTTGCTTAGTGTAATCAACCAGAAACACACACACAAAAAGTATACACATAACAAGCTTTTTACAGAATATACTAGGAGTGGATATATCAGTTGTTTGGTTTCATTAAAATTATGCATCAAAATATGGAAAAGGCCATTTAGTCTAGATCAAAAATAACAAATGTAATGTTTTGTTAATTTAACTTACGGTATATAGAATTAAAAATTCTACAAAATTTAACAAATGTATATGGAAACATGGGAAAGGTGGCTTGCAAAATAGTATCCAGTAAGCGGGATAGCTTGTCCTAGAAAAGAAAACTTATTCCCAGGGGCTAACAAAAAATTCATAACTTCATACATGACAGAAGCAATGCAAACAGATGCTAAATAAGGCTTGTCTTTTTTTACCATAATTAAAATTGAATTGAATTGAGCTGAAAAGAGTAACATGCCCTTGGAATTAAAAAACTGCAACTACCCCCCTTAAAACAGCGCATGTGTAAGATTTACTGAAATCTCTGCAATCCAATATTCTCTGTATTCCCTCCAGCACACACTTTAAAACACAATACCTTTTTAACAAAGGTACTGAATCCTGATGGTTTGAAATAATAGCAATGCACTCCAGAAGGTACTCTGCAGAACAACCTGTCACTATTGGACATGGACATTAGCACACAGCAAGAGACCTTAGGGCAGAGTTAAAGTCAGCTGCCAGAAATTTAAAAAAAATATTTCCAGCATTAAGAACATATACTAAAATTGTGTCTGCCCAGCTGAGTGAATATCAATCAAAATAGTCACTGCGTAGCCCTTAGCCACTCTGTAGAATATATATAGAAAAAGGCACAAACGTTCTTTGGTGTCTGTGTTTAATATACTTCTGCATCTAGTGTCCTTAAATTCTCCGTACTATATGGTTCTGCACTAGTGATGGGTGAAACATTTTGCCATTGTTAAATTCGCAGCAAATTTGGCATTTTCACAAAAGTGAAATCGCAGGAAAAAAAATAAAATGATAAAACCCAGCAAAACTTTTTTTTTTCTTTGCCAGAGGCTGAGGCTGATGGGTGCATGCGCAAAGGTGTCCAAACTGACAATGCTGGGGAGATAGTGAGTGCGGAATGGGAAGGGAATTGACACACAGAAACCGAGAGAAAAAATTCTAGCAAAGTGGCACCAGGGATCTGACACCATGATATACAAATGCAGGGCAACAAAACAAGCCACAAGTAGGTGCAGAATGCTTCTTCTTGCCTCATGTTGCACAGGGGGGCTTTTTCTTTTGGGGTGTCCAGCATTGTCTGCCTGCCTGGGTGCCAACTCCATCCTTGGGTCATCAGGGAGCCAGGAAAGATGGAGCAGCAGCACTGCCAAGTCTGGGGCTTTGCTCACAGTCTGGCTCGAGCAAGTTAATGTTGCTTTGGGAGGCTGCTCAGCTGACAGAGTTGCGGTGCCGCTAGAGGCTGCCAATGGTTGCTGTGGGAGCGGCAGCTGCCTGGCATTCCGAAGCAGAGTGAAACGGAATGGCTTGCATTAACTGCTTATCAACCCATTGGGTTAGGGTGGGCAGAGTTATATGGGGACAGGTCCAGAGATGTTACAATGTAATTGCCGGGGTTTGTCAGCCTTATTCCCCATTCAGTAGGAGACTTAACAGTTGCTATTCATCATTGCCTAACCCCCTGAGCTCTAATAGTGGAAGTGGGATTATTGCATGACACAACTCCAGACATCTTCAGTATGCTGGGGTATATATCAACCAGGACTGTGAGCATAGGACAGACACTGGACATTTAATAGTTTGACTTCTATTCAAGGAATAAAATCACCTTTGGATCTTTAGGTTTCACAACAAAAATTGTCTGTAAGCAAATATATCTGGCAATATGTGGATCAAAAATTATGCACGACAAAATCAAAGCGTGAGGCAAACCAGTTTTTCAAATCTTTTTCCATTTCGCAAATTTCTCTAGAACTTTGCAAATTATTTGGCGAAGCAAAACGCAACAGATTCGCCCATCACTCTTCTCTACAGCATAGTTTTGTAAAAGTTCTCAGTTCACAAAGTTCCAAAGTTGGATCAATAAAGGTTAACTATTACATACTCCTAAGCATGTCTATGGTTAGTGCCCTCTGCCCTGTGGGAAGCAGGTATTCCCATTAGCCCAAGCATAGTTCAGCAATTCCTTGTTCCCCTAGTGTATATTATCAGAGTGGACTATGCTCAGTAAGTGCAATAACCCATTGCAACCAATCAGTAGAATTTACTGGTCACCTGTTTCATAGCAAACATCTTGTTGTTATTGGTTGCTACATGTTACTAATGGTGCTAATAGGCAAATTTAGTGATATCAAGATACAACACAGGAGTGGGTGAGTCGTCAACTCATAGGGGTATATTTATCAAAGAGTGAAGTTAAAGATCACCACTGTTTGCTAGAGTGAAATTCTGCCACCTCTATTCATTTCTATGGGATTTTGAAAGGCGTATTCATCAAAGGATGAATTTTCACTTTCACCCATTGATAAATACTCTTTTAAAAATCCCATAGAAATGAAGGAGAGTGGCAGAATTTCACTCTAGAGGACTGCGGTGATCTCTAACTTCACTCTTTGATAAATATACTCCATAGATTGGATACTTGATACCTTAAAAACCATACATAATTTATCTACAGGATACAATTTCCTGGAAATTATTTTTTTTTATACAAAAACGAAAAGTATTTAGACAGTACATCCACACAATCCTCCTTGGCTGACCCGAAATAGTGGATTCGGTGCATCCCTAGTGGTAAGGTAGGAATAGCCTCAGTTTACAGACTTGGTGCAAGAACTTTTATAGAAGCGATGCAAAAGTTTATGTTGTCTCATTTGATTCTACAGTAGATCTTAGGAGCTCCAAAGCGTTGACAGTATTGCTTCAACTCTCTATCATTTTGCCCTGTCTTGTTTAATCTTGTCCCTGGTCTTTAAATTTGTTAATTTGTGTCCCCTGCCCTGATATTTGGATAGGATTAGATTGGATTGGTGTAATAATTGTGAGTTGTTCAGAGATCTCTTGCAGTGGCCTTGTCAGGACTTTCATTTTTGATACTGTTTATAGAGGTGCTTAATTGTTCATCTACTGTAGTTTAAGCAAAATGCTTTAATTTATTGAACAAAGGAGCAGAACTTTAGTTTAGTTTTTGGATTCTACTCAACAGATGTGTAGTTAAGCTGGAGCAGTCAAAGACTCAACAAGTGCTTCTCTCTGAACAGCACTAGATGGGAAGAAATGATTACCATGCTAGTATTTGGAGCTGTTTCAATCTGAAAGGAACAACCAGTATTTGTAAACCTCAAGACAGTATCACTTTCTGCACATTTTAAAGTATAATGTTTATTTTATAAAACAGACAATCCTATCAAAATTGATATATACATCTTTTTCCTTGCTTATAATGTTTTTTTCATTGTACTGGTGTTCTGTGGTGCCGGAGTAATAAGAAACACTTATAGTTTTTCTCTTTACAATTTATTGTGTCTAAAATTCATTATAACCACATAAAATAAGGACTTTCTTTCCCGTTATCTCAATGATAACACTAGGCCATTACCCTACTAAAGAGGTTAGAAATAATATAGAAAATAATACTAATAACTTAATGGAAGAATACTTTTAGAATTCATGTAAAAGAGTAAGGCAGTTACATGGAGGCTGGAAGAATAACAATGGTGTTAAATAATTAAAGAGTAAAATTTGGTGCTTGGACAGTGTAACGGAGAATGCACACCATTATAAATATGTAATTTATTTTATGCCTATTTTTATAGTTTTTCAGCATAATTTATTTTACACTGTTTGATAAATAGGTCCCTTTAGAGTATAAAACGAATTAAAACACAGCTAAAAAATATGATAGTTTTGAGAGAGAGAGAGAGAGAGAGAGAGAGAGAGAGAGAGAGAGAGAGAGAGAGAGAGAGAGAGAGAGAGAGAAGAGCACATGTTCCTTAGTACAGTGCACGGTTTTAGCAATGTCTAGAACACCTCCAGTCTAACAAGGGCATAAAGGAAATCTATATCATCAATAGTCAGGCCTTTTTCAGTTTTCTCCTGATATTTAGAAATATATTTTGTGCTAAGTAAGGGCACTGACTGGTACAAACATTTAAAAGCAAGATTTATGAACTAGTAGTAACCTCTTCAGCTACTTACAGTGGCTACTATGATTCCTTAGACATCTGTTTTGTATGTACATTTTGGTCTATATATGTCTTATATGTAAATGATTGGGAATCTATATCAACCTAACAGTTATAGATACAATTGGATAATCCTAAAGCATTATTAAAAGGAAAATTGGTAAGGAGATTTTGTCATAACTAACTGGCAATGTATATAGTGCTTAAAAAATTATATTCCTGCTGGCCCAGAGCTCTGGAATTCAAGTGTGCCATTATTTTGTGGTTATCACTATATTTATTACATTGTATTATAAAAATAGAATGATACATTTCTTACCTTTGTTATGAATTACACCAAATGCCAACTTCGCCCACAGAGTTACAATAAATATAATTATAAGTAATTTTCCTTTAATTGCTTTCTGCAGATATCTTTTATTCATCCTGGAAAAAAAAATCAAAATACAGTATGTTACATACAATACAAAAGTACATTTTCAACTGCCTGTGTTTGTTACTGTTTAGACTTCTATAATATCCTTCCCTTAAAGGAGAAGGAAAGCTATGGAGGCATTTTATTGCCAATAGATTAGCTGCAATAGTGCAAGCTAGAATGCTATTTATATTCTGTAGAATGTTTTACCATACCTGAGTAAAAAGCTCTAGAAACTCTCTGTTTGTTTAGGATAGGAGCTGCAGTATTAATGTGGTGTGAAATCACTTCCTGCCTGAGTCTCTCCCTTCTCTGGGCTCAGATTACAGTAGAGAAGGGAGGGGTGGGGGGAGAAGAGCAAACTGAGCATGCTCTTGTCCAGGGCAATGAGGTTTAAGATGAAGGCAGGAAGTCTGATACAGAAGCCCATGTGTACACAATAGAAGGAAAGAAATGCAGTATTTCTTTTGACAGGGGACTCAGAGCAACATTACTTGGGGGTTTAATGGTATATTTAGATGGACCTTTCTGATAAGGCTTACTTAGTTTTAACCTTTCCTTCTCCTTTAAGTGGCTGAAAAAGCTTCCAAATCCACATATATAAAGTGCAACATTGAAAATCTATAGTCTGTCCTAATTATAAACATACAATGCCATAAAACGCACAGTTTGGCTGGCAATACCAACATTTGGAAAGGTGTATTAAATGAATAAATAATAATAATTTAGCTGGAAAATGAGACTGGATAAACTACAAATTGCTGAAGAGAACAGATGGCTAAACAGGTATAGGATCTTTTTCTGTAATGCATGGGGCCCGGGGTCTTTTAATTAGGACACTGTGCCTTAAAAAAAAATAAAAAAAATTGCCTATTTACACAGGATGCTAGGGGTATTGGCAATGATGTATTTCGGGGCTTGCTGGGTCAGAGACACTGTATATACTCGTAAAGGTATATCTAATAATATAAGTCTTAATTATGGCTATGTACATATGTATTACAACAAAACTAATGGACTAGTCCCTGCTCCATACAAATAATTCAGCGGCCAGTTATATATGGATGACCAAATTGCACAATGTTGAAATGCAAGGAGTTGGCAGATTAAATAAATCATAAAGGGTTAGAGTGCAGTACAAATGTGCGGCAATAGTCCAAGTCTGCAAAATTCTTCTATTGGGGAGTGAATATACAAAGCAATAGGGTATCAACAAAAGAATACCCAGCAGGACTACCATTAAGCAATTCATCAGTGAGCTACAGTTCAATTTATATTTTTGAGATTAAATAAATGACAGACTGCAACAATAATTTTTTATGGAAAAAAATAGACTTAAAGCTTTATAAAAAAAACCTTGTAAGTGTACCACCTTCTGTCTTGTCTTGCCTCTGTCACATGTAAATATGGTCTTTTTAATACAGTTGGTAGAAACAGAAAAAGGTATAGCATAACCAGAGCAAATCACAAGGCCAATGGGTGCTTAGCTTTACCAAATCCTCACTGAGCAAAATCTGCCAATTGTTAACTAGACATCTGCCATTAACTTTTACATGTTCTCGGCAAGTCTGAGTTGGAGTACTTTTTTCATCGGACTTTTAACACCATCGGACCGAAAAAAATTGTTTTTTTACTCTGAAAAAATTGCAATTTCCCTTTTAAAAGTCTGACTAGAAAAATTCCAATCTTAATAAATAACCCCCCTAATCCCAATTCAACAAAAATATAACGACAAATATGTTAATTAGATAAATAAGGAAGAGAAGGAAGAGATCCTTGAATGAAGTTGACAAAATTGTAGGTATGACAATTGAATGTGTCATTCTTACTGGGGGATTTTGTTACTGTCTGTCAATGACTGGAGATTAATCACATCATTGACATTCATTATTGTTTAAATATGTCTTTTTGGTGGTGTATACCCTATGAAAATATTTACATTAGATACGTTTATTTTAAGTCGTCTGTAGGCTCTTTCTAATCCTCAGTAGGGATGGGCGAATTTGACCCATTTCGTTTCGACAAAATTTCGCTGCCGGCAAAATGTCACTGATGCCCATTAAAGTCTATGAGCGTCAAAAAAATGTTGTCACACGCGCGTCTTTATTTTTGGACACATGACGCCATACAAGTCTATGAGCGTCATTTTTGCGGCAATAAGGCAAAAAAATTCGCCCATCCCTAATCCTTAGTTAAGTTCATCATTTTCTTGGTCGAATGCTGCATTTAGAGTCCAAATTTGATCCTCTGATATTGTTTTCATCTGTAGGAAATGACATAGAACTTTTCCCAAAATACTTATTTAAATTGTGATGTATTGCAATGTAGCAATCAATGTGGGTACATATTTGCTTTCAGTTGGTCAGTGGCAAGGAAAGCCCCTTCCACCAAACAATTGTTCTATGTATTTGATTTTACTCTGAGGAGAAAAATGTCTGGCAGATTCTGCAACTGAGGTAGGAATGCATTATGGCATAAGGATTGTTTGGGAATTAAAACAGGAGCCCTGATGATGCTGTACATACAAGACCTTGAATGAAGTTGCATCCACATATCCAGTGTTGAATATGGATTTGGCCTACAGTACATGGACAATTTTATAGGCCAGTGTAAAGAGATTTTGAACTTTTTCTAAAGTGCAGAACCATGAATATGATTTTTGGGATGCCAAGTAATAAATGTAATAAGTGTAAATTTAGGAGTGCATTTCCTCTCATATCCTGGTGCCAGTAAGAGTTGTTAATATATGTATTATAATAATGTATTTATTGTATATGTTTCTTCTAACAGGAGTTAGACTACCTCTTCCCAACAGGACATGGGCTGTAAATTTGCTTCATTTTTTGGAGGTTGTTGAATATTAGACATCTCTTTATTTTGACATTTAGGAGCTAGCATTCCAAAACATGACTGATAGCACAATTACCATTTATGAAAATATTGCATCAGGGATGTATAGGAATGGTATCTTAGATAAAGCCTGATGCTCCATTACTTTTCTGTTACTATGTTTAATGCTGATGCAGACAGCAGAATTTTGCCACAAATCCGTCTGGAGAAAAAATTGCTCATTACTAGAATTACATTAGTTACAATTAAATCTTAAAATATCTACCCACCTTGATATATCCAACCAAACTGGAATGGCTTTAACCTTATAATTTGGCAAAATTTGTGTTGGTCAGTTGGGTCAGTTAAAGATGTCTAAATATTTAAGTCAAACACTGTGCTGAAGAAGAATATCTTATATCTGAAAGCATTAAATGCAGGAGAAAAAAATGGGAGAGGGTCAGGGAGTGTCAAGTTTGTCTCACTATCTGTAATGTAATAAAAGGTACTATGTTTGCCCAGGATCAGTCACCATTAGCAACTAATCAGCAAGTAGAATTTACTGGTCACCTGTTAAAAAGCAAACATCTTATAGGTTGCTATGGGTTACCGTGCCTGGGCAAACTTAGTGCCTTTTGGGGGAGGTTTGTAAGGAGGTAAAATATATTTTATTGTAGGGATGCACCAAATCCACTATTTTGGATTTGGCCGAGCCCCCGAATCTGACGCTAAAGATTCGGCCGAATACCGAACCAAATCCTAATTTGCATATGCAAAATAGGATTCGGATTCAGTTCGGCCGGGCAAAAGGATTCGGCCAAATCCTGCTGAAAAAGGGCCGAACCCCGAACCGAATCCTGGATTTGGTACATCCCTATTTTATTAATGCAGAGCAGAAAGCAGAGGGCACCAAACCATAAGGTTTTGCCTGTAGAGGAATCCCGCCGAGGAGCATATAAAAGTCAGTACTTTGCTGAAGCACCTCCTTTGACCCAACACCATTGATAGGAAAGACAGACATTTCTGAGCCAGACCAGGAAGGTACTAGATCCTTGCTAGGAATAGGTAGTGATTTAGATAAGGCTAGCAAGCAAGGGCAGTCTGCATCCCAATATAGAGTTTAGATGCGGGGCACTGCCCTGGGGCAATTTTGTGCTAGATAGGGAAGAGAGCATGTAGGGACTAGGCTAGTGGCAGCCTAGTGGGACTGTTGTGACCAGCAGAAGCTTGGGCACAGTATGCAGACACTGCAGAGAAGAAGGGGGCGAGTCATTTGGAGAGTAGGCCCCTTTGAACGGCTAACAGCTTTCTGTCTGTGCATGTCGGCCTTGGATGCTTCAGGGAGACACTTTAAGTGTGTGACAGGGGAATTGTGAGGATTTCTTGAAATATTAGAATAATTTATTAATTTTTGAGTAAGTTCCTGATCAATTGTGACTGCGGCCTGCCCCTTGAACATGTGAAGCTGTTAAATGTCTGCCTGGGTTCATCTCAACTACATGCGTCATGCTTTATTCATAATCTAAAGGCCAGTGGGTGTCCTGGCTGGGAGTGTGCCAGTTATTGGTTATCCCATTACAGGTTGGTTGTCTGGAAAAAAGATGCCTGCGAGGGGATATGGTTACTCTTTACACGTACATTAGAAGACATTATAGACAAATAGCGGGGGATTTTTTTTACCCATAAAAAGGATCACCACACCAGAAGCCACCCCTTCAGACTAGAAGAAAAGAACTTTAATTTGAAGCAACGTAGGGGGTTCTTTACAGTGAGGTTGTGGAATGCACTGCCAGATGATGTTGTGATGGCTGTTTTTTTTTAATGCTTTTCAGAGGGACTTGGATAATTTCTTGAACATGTATCATAGGCTATTGTGATACTAAAATCTACAATAAGTATAGATATTGGTATATATATATATATATATATATATATATTATGTGAGTATATGGAGGGGTCGGTGTTAGTATGTGTATGTATGGTTTCTGGGTTTCATTTGGAGGGGTTGAACTTGGAGAGGTTGATGACTTGATGGATGTGTGTCTTTTCAACCCAACTTAACTATTTCTGTTGTGATATCAGCTCAACATCTCAATAGAGTAGAGAATAATCTTTTAGTGTTGTGATAAATGACTCTGAGCTTGGCAAGAAAGATTGCAGAATACTATATATTAGATTCCTGAGAACCTTCCTCACCTGAGAGAATTTGCACAGTTGCTGCTGAACCTTTGCGTAGCACTGGTGAGGGGCATTAGCCATCACAACCAAAGTTCAGGTTCTGGACATAAAGAGCATGATGGATTGGTTGAGTTCCCAAAAGGTTTGCTCTGCTAAATGTGCAGTGAGTGCTTTCTACCACCAGTAGAAGGTAAAATGTAATACTTTCTTTACTTTGCCAGTTCCATCTGCTGCTTTAGTTCTCTGATAGTTTTAGGAACAGGCCAAATGCAATCCCCAATATCTCTGACTCTGCACTCAACCTCTTCCCTTTGCTCTTGCAGGGATTGCTGATCATCCCAGAGAAGCAAGATGTCTATTTTGAGTTGAGAGACTTTAAATCTACTTTGGTCTTCATAGCTTGACTAATCTGTTTTATACTCTAAGTGGTAAATGAAGAGATAGCTCTTCTGAATCTAGCAAAGTCTGAGGCCCATCTCTACACTTCAGCCACCATCATAGCTATGCAACTTTACAAGTTGCCTCAGTTATCTCATATAGCTAGGTTAAACTCTTGGGTGCGGGTTAAAAGTTGCTCACAAAGACTGTTGCTCACAGAGGGAGCTACTCATGTCTGCACACATTGCTGGTCTGGCTTTAGACTATGAAGGGGCATTATTAATATAGAGAAAGTCCTGGGAAGAGTAAGTAAGCCGATAAAGGCATGGAAATACTCAATTCTGAAAAAGGCTGACTGAGTTGGGACAGGCATACATATATAAAGGGAATCATACAATACATTCTCTGATACCTTAGGTCCTACTAGAGGACATAGTTGCTCCTCTTGAGATTAATCGTGGCAGTGATAGTACTGGCAACCAAATAAAACAATTTAAAGAAAGGTTTGGATGCACTTTTAGAAAGTGAGAAAACACATGATTACTCAAACAGACTCCTTAGATTTGCCTGTGCTTCTCTTTCTCTAGATCAGCTAGTTTAGGCAGATTTTCTTTGCAAAAACATTGTGAATTAATGAAATTGCTCTTGGACTTGCAACAGGCTAGTTGTTAAAATGGAGACTTTATAAAACTTTGATTTGAGCTACATGTCTAAGCAAATGTTTTATTGTAAAGATTGGGTAGCGTTCTATAAGCAAAAAGTCTAAAAACCTCTGCAATGAGAACATTTTGATTCTAATTGTATTATCTGGACTGATTATCTTGTAAGGAATGGGTACAATTTGAACAACACAACTTTCAGGTTCACTTTGGCTGTCTTTAACCACTGTGATGAGAATTGTGTTAAAAAGGTATCTGGTGAATTCTACTTCACTGTTAAATCAACAGTGCCTGATGTATTTAAGCTGTTCCTCTGCCAGCTCAGGAGCAGTATATTCTGATCAGGCTTCTACTTATTTGAGCACTTCCTCTATCCCACTTTGAGGCCTGAGTAATAAAACTATATCCCTAGCTCTAGTCACGCATTCTAGAATAATATACCTTCTTCTTATTTTCTCCTGGAGTCTAATCTGCTTTTTTAATCAGTGTTTTTCTGACCCATTGTTGTTGTTTTAGTTTCTGTTCATGTTTCTGCATTTGGCCATAAATGAAATCCTCCTTAATCCAGATCTTGAATTGTCTAAATCCATTTGAACATTACAAAGTATTACCAGTTCAGTAAAGGATGATTTGAAATGTGTTGGCACATTCATACTCACATATGCTATTTTCTTTTGAATTTCTTTGGGTTTATTTTTTTAAGGTTTATTTAGGACTTCACCATCTGTGTCCATTTACTCTGCAACATAATGAAAAAACATAAATTAAGGAGAATGTAGGAAGTGGAGCTCACCGATTCAGCATCTTCGAAGCGGGATGCCACCTTCCAGTGGCATCCCGCGAGAACTCCACAGGCGCATACACTCCCAATTCTGCACAGGACAAGATGAGTTCAGCACTGCGGGCGCTCAGCCGGAGAAAGTAGGAGGCGTATGTTGCTTCATCCAATGTGGCTTTATTAACGCAAACAGTGTGACATTCAATGGCATACAATAGTGCAGATCAGTCTACGCGTTTCGTGCCCAGAGCTACCGGCACTTCATTAGAGCTAAACTCGTAACACGTGAACACCCCTTTATATAATGTGTAGATTACACACCTGTGTCCACTTAAAGGTGTATTGTATCAAAAATAGTATACAATGATCAAATACCCCGTATTGTTACATTAAAACAACGTGAATCGTAAAAAAATATAAATTTCTCAACATCTCCTTCCAGTGAAAGTGGTGAGAAGAAAAGGAGATGTTGACAAATTGATATCTAGGAAAGAGATGAAATGGATGTTTACTCTAGATACTGTTAAACCATTAGGCTTGAATAAGGATTTGAAGTAAAAACATATACAGACTAGCAGAGATATACAGGAACCTAAAACAATAAGTATTAATGGATAATTAGGAGGGAGTACCTGGATAGGACATACAGTATATTATTATGTAACTTTATTAGAATATTGATATATATTATATGCTGAAAGTCCCAGATATAGTGAAACATTATTTCTTTTAGCAATTTGTAAATATGTAACAACATCATAATATGCAGTTTCCTTTAACAATGTTTTGCAACTATGTTGTAGTGATGAGGATGAGTAAGAGAATATGGAGTGGTTTTATTGAGATAACATTGGGAACAAGAAATAGTAAATATGGAATGGTGTTTATATACTAACAGTGGGGATGAATAGATACCATATACCACATTATGATAATTGCACATTTATATACATTTAATATAATATTATTCACTTGTTTGAATGAAATATTTATTGCACATTGTGTATTAGTATTTTTATCATTCTTATATAGATTCTATCTATTTATACACAAGTTGGGATATGTATTTAATGTTTGAGACTAGAGCATGAGGGTAGTGTTTTTACGATTCACTTTGTGTTAATATAACAATAAGGGGTATTTGATCATTGTATACTATTTTTGATACAATACACCTTTAAGTGGACACAGGTGTGTAATGGGTGTATCTACACATTATATAAAGGGGTGTTCACGTGTTACGAGTTTAGCTCTGATGAAGTGCTGGTAGCTCTGGGCACGAAACGCGTAGGCTGATCTGCGCTATTGTATGCCACTGTATGTCACGCTGTTTGCGTTAATAAAACCACATTGGATAAAGCAACATACGCCTCCTACTTTTTCCTGCTGAGCGTCCGCAGTGCTGAACTCATCTTGTCCTGAACATAATGAAAAAACAATGACAAACATTAAATTGTATCTTCTTATACTCTCTGTTCAAAATAAGTCTCATTACACCAATGATCTGATAAATGTAAGTCTGCATGGTACTCATTTGTAATGCAATCAACTTTTTATATGATGCTAGGTCTTAAATGCATTTCCACCTTTTTTGCTTTAAGTATTGAAAAAATATGTAATCTTATACCATCCTATTCCACATTTTCAACAAAAACCAATTGTTCCAAATGGGCAGTTTAATGGGCTTACTAAACATTAATTAAAGTAAATATATATTTTTGGCCCAGCCTTGCCAAATGAAAAACTGGTCTGGGATGTAAATTTCCAGAGAAGGCTATGGGCACCCATTTTCGTAAGTTTTTTTTTTTTTGTTTTAATCAATATCAATAGATTTAATCAGCCTCAATACGTAGTAATTCATTTCCCTTGAACAAGGGTTATGATAAAATTTGATTGATCCATAATCAACCAATTTGTTATGTACTGTTTGCTGCAATGATAATCATCAATTAGTAAATCAGCTTCTTTTTTTTTAAATTTATGCACCATAATCCAAATAGATCTTCAACCTCAGACTGTAAATGGAGTACAGTTGACAAAAAATATAATTTCTTCATAAGCACTTTAGTATTCTCAGAAAATTACATTCTTTAGTAAGATGCCTATAGCTCTGTAGGTAATTCAGAGGAATATTACCTCAACATTTTGTCATATTGGTCCTTTGAATGAGATCCAATGAAGGAGTTAATTTTCACCCTTTATGCATAGTTAATTGCCAAATAAAAAATACTATTATGCTTTTATGCTTGAATTGCCTTAACATACAGACACTGATCCTCAATCTTTCTTATCAGTACTACTCTAGCGTCCTGTGTACAGGATTCCCTGCCTCACAGATATTTTACATCAGTGTCAATCTGCCTCCTTGCAGTGGGAACCCTCTAATAAATATCACATCTAATAAAAGATTCTTCACTCCTTCAAAACCCATCACTCCCTTGGAGCAGTTTTTTAGGCTTATTCTATATTAAGAGAAAATTATTTATGGCATTTTTATCCTGAAAGAAGAACTGCTGTCAGATACAGTTAGCATGAAAAAAAAAAACTGTCCAGTTAGCTTTCTGCAGAAAAAAAAATATGTCACGTTTTTCACAGCAGCTTGGAATTTTACTATATTAGTTTTTCTATTTTTTAAATGTTTCACAAGTCAATGACTTTATTGTGATGTACTCGAACAGCTAAGTATAAGCTGTGCCAATGGCAGTACACTTATATTATAGTTATGTAAAATATATAATTATCTGTTACAGAACAATGTGGGTTTTGTACCCCTTTAACACTTTTCCTGCTGCAGAATGTAAAATATGTGATGCTAGTTGTCATGGACCAGATACTACATGTCTGCTTTCCATTCTCCCCCATAGTGAAATGCATAATCGAACAAACGGTTGATGCCGGCACAGTTGGATCTAAAATGTTAAACAGGGAGGAAAATGACATTTGCCTGCTCCTAGTTTAATGTTTATGTAAAATGTATTCAAAATTTGTTAGGTTTGTAACTGTTGTTTTTGCATACTATTAAAAGAAAAAAAATCACATTTGTGTCTAGTATTGATGCAACACAGTGCCAGTGTAGAAACCTTTATCAAACAAAAACGGCTTTCATAAATAATACAGATTACCAATAAAAGTTCCTGTTGTAGGAGATACTGCACAGGTGTGGATTTCAATACAATTTTGTCTCCTGCAATCAGTGCACATAGAGATTTCATCCTTTAGACGTGGCTGATGTCACCTAATTTCGGTTCCTTATTAAGCATGCACAGAAGAGGAAGCCCAAGCCCTGCTTATTCATGCTTTCTTTGCCAGTACATCATTGCTGTCCTAAATCTGACTCTATCAGCCACTCCACCAATAGGAAATAATACATCTTGTTTCCTAGGTGACACTTGGTTGCTAAGGAACTCCCCGCTCAGTTTAATACATTGAACTTTGTGAACAGCAGGTGAGCAGCCTGGCAATGATTGTGTCACCCTTGTGTGCGCTTCAATAAACTAAACATACAACGCACTTTGAGTTGAGTAACTTGATTCTGTAAATGTATATTTTGCTGCCTGTTACACTTTTTGTGTCCTCATCTTAGCTTGTGAAAATATTTGTCAGCACAAAATATTTCTGGGCACACACTAGTCACTAGTGTTTAATGTAAAGGTTTAATGTAGAGAGTGGAGTATTTAGGACAAAACAAAGCACTCCTTGCTCCTCTCCCAATATTATAATTTTGCAAATAATGCCCATATTTAGAGGCCAGAAAAAACGTTGTGCTGACAGATATTATCACCAAGCTCTACTCGTAGGGAGAGAGCACTGATTCATAGACATAATAATCAACTTCCAAGTGAAGTCACTACTTCGAGCAATGTATATGCTGGTATAGTAAAAGTTTCCTACATAATTATAGCCTTATAGGAGAACAGGATGCTTCTAATCTATGTATACTAAACTTTCTTTCTATAGTACCTTTCATTCTCCTTTAAGTGATCCGCCGAACCAAATCCAACCCCTATGGCCTTGACCAAATCAAAATCCTGCAAAAAAGTGTATCCTGGACTGCATCTTAGATTCTTTGCATTTCTAAATAAATTTAAATTCTTCTTAGAACCATAATTTAATCAACTGAAAGAGTTCTTCAATGTATTCAACACAACCACTTTAAAGAGATACGGTGAATTGTGCAGACAAAGCTACTATAGAACATTAAAACAAGGGACAGTGACAGGGGTAAAATATCTGAGGATCACTTTGCATTCATTTTTTGGAAAAACATAGCAAATTTTAGCTGTGAAAAAATGCTGCAATAAAGCGCCATAGAACACAATGTATTTTGCACAAAAATGACACCAGAAGAAAATACAATAATATATTCTGCACTGAAAAAGTTGCCATGAAAAAATGTTGCTGTGGAAAGAGTCACTGCAAAAAATGCCCATACAGTCCAATGTATTTTACATAAAAACGTTGCTGCAGAAAAAGTCACCCATTGACTTTGAGGCACATTTGTCAAGGGTCGTATCTCAAATTCATGTGAGTTTTTTTATACTCCCTTAAATTCGAATGAATTTGAAATTTGATGTGAGGAAATTTAAAACTCAGATGAAGTGAAACAACCCAAAAACTTGAATCAAATTAGATTTGAATTCTATCAAACTCTATTCAAGTTTTTTCTCTGAAAAAACCTTGAATGTCAGACTCAGGAAGGCTGCAAACATCTCCATATTGATCCCTGGACCTCTCCCATTGACTTAAATAGTCTCATTCGAATTCTTAAAGAGAGTATTATAAATCTCGAAAATCAAATTAAAATTTTTATAAAAACTCGAATAGAGTTTGAATAATTCCCTAGTCGAATTTGACAGTTTTGACCATAAAAAAATTAGAAAATTTGAAATTAAAATTCTAATTTTAAATTCAACCCTTAATAAATCTGTCCCTTAGGGGGTTATTTTCTAAACTCCAAATGCAAAAATCAAGAAACATTTGTGATTTTTTTAATAAAATAGGACTTTTAAAAAATCACGACATTTTTCGGAATTTATTAAACTCTGAGGATGGAAAAGTCCAAATCTGAAAATCCGGGATCTCAGACCTGTCAAGGTTGCATATAAGTCAATAGGAGAAGTCCCAATGATTTTTGGATGTACTCTGCAATAACCCAAAGTTTTAAAGCTTTCGGGTGAAAAGTCCAAAGAAATCATGAAATTCATGAAAATCAGATGAAAAAATCCGAAAACAATTGCAAAAAATCTGATTTTTACCAACAAAGCAAATTTTCGGGAAAATGTAATAATAAATAAGTGTAAAAAACCCGGATTTGTCTAAATTTATTATCGAAACACATTCGACCTAACTCCCAAACACGATCTAGCTTAATTTACTAAACATTTGGAGCAAAAATTGTATGTGTGGGAAAAGTCATGGGAAAGTCAAGACAAAATTGTGTGACAATTAGAATTGTGTGACTTTTTCAAATTGTTACACAAAAAATTCAAGATTATTGGACAGAAACTGAATTATTCTCAAACAAAACCAGCATCAAACAGCCTTAAACGCTTGAGAATCAGGAAGGCAAAAAACATCTTCTAATTATTAAAGGTTCTATTTGCCATTGACTTTTCCATGACTTCAACAAGTTTTAGCAGGAGTATTTTCAGATTTGGATTTTAAGTAGCTTCAGAGAACATTAAATCCCAAAAAATTAGGTTTTTTTTTCTTCTTAAAATTCAGATTTTTTCCCCTTTAAAACTCAACCAGAAAAATTCAAGGCTTTATAGGCCCCTAAATAAACTCAATAGCATTGTTTTGCCCAAAATATGGGTTCATGCAGTTTAGATACCATCAAATACAATTAAAAATTACTATGCTGTCGGTAATTTTTATTATTACCAAAACTTGATTTGCTGAAAATGTACTCTCTGGGAAATATCACATAATTCTGGACTTTTGTGATATCAGGTTTTCAGAAACAGACCCATACCTGTAACTCTTTTTCTATATTTTTTTTCTTAGCATATCAGTATTTCTTTTCTATGAATACAAGAACTGGCAAAATGTATTTTACCATGATCTTTATAATCACTGGAATAAGTGATCTAATCCATATTAATAACCTTACAGTACAAAAAAGACATATAATTGCAAAATTTAAGAGGGATTTAGAGTTTGTTCAAATCGCAAAAATATACCTTTTCTGTATAGAGATGAACATTTTAGGATATGTAATTTTTTTAGTGTTTAAGCTGAATTTTTTTTAAATCTTTATTAGTCACCAGCAGAATAAGTACCAGTACTATTTTTATACATTTTACTATTTTAATAGTTTTATTACATATTACATTTTAAATCTAGCTTAACTTCAGGGATTTTCTCTTCCTTCATGTACATTATTACAATATGTCTTTCATCTCATCCAGTTTCTTTGCAGATATTTTTACCCCTTAATTAAATAATTCAATGATCAGCTTGTTTTGGTATTTGGGTATATATTTAGGTATATTTTCATTAATACAAAAAGTAGGACATTACATTTTACTGTCAAGCAGGCATCAAGGTGGTTCAGGTGTCAGATGTTTGCTAATACTAGCCCACTTATGTCAGACCCTGGCTTAGATACAAGCAATACCCCCAGCAAATGGGCAAGTAATTTGATATTAATATATAAAACCAAAATTCCCTTAACCCATACCTCTCCTAACGGAATAACATTTACAGAACCTCCTTGGAATGGATATATGAAGTACTAATTATGTGGTGCCTCTTCACCAATTACTTAGTCACCCCACAGTTTCCCAGACCACAGACCAATTTTTATGGTGACCTCGGCATTACTTCTCATGAGTAAGATTATTTATTTTTTAGACTCCATAAAAAAATATGGCTACAAACAAAAATTGGAGTTTTGCATGCTCAAAGGCTCAGCTAAAATTTAATACAGTTAAAAAACCTCCATCAAGCTCAAATATTAAATATTACAGTGATAACAGGTGCCACTAAAGACAGCTCTCAACAAAACTTGCTGTAGGTTCAGGTTCCCATACCCCAAACCTCTCCATCGGTTAATTATTAAATTTTCATAAAACAAGCAGGTCACTCACCGCTCCTGATCTCTGGTCTGGGTGCAGTTCCCCAAACCTGCAGCAAGGGGAGAAGTCTGTCAGTCAACTTCACACAGACCCACACTCAAAGGCCTTCAGGCTGTAAAATCAATCCAGCTTTATTTTCTCATAAAATCCTCCTACGTTAGTCGAATCAAACCTGAGTCCTTGAGTGCGAGCCCAAGTGAAATTGATCTTTAATAAATATCTCTGATATAAATGAAAAATATAGAGTATCTTAAGGTCATCAATTTATCATTGCTAAGATAGGTAACTTAACAATGGGCCCTTTAACCTAATTTTGAAAAAAAATCTTAATAATCCACACCCATATAGGGGCCTGATATCCCATGTGTGTAATTTTGAAGCTTACTGTCTTAAGTAGCATGGCCATAAAATATGACATACGACTGCATCATTTGTTATTACAAGATCCTCACTTTTTTATTATTATTAATGTGGACATATTTGCTATACTATGCTGCCAGTTTCTTGCTTCTCTTATCTGGTTGTCTATGTTACTTTTTGTGATTTCTTTGTTTAAATAAAATAAAATAAAATTAAAAATTGTATTACCCTTGACCACCCAATCTTCTTTTCTCCATTTCTGTTGTGCAAACGTTTCCCTTTGATTTAAACTTAGGACATAAAAAGTATAAACTCGTGTTTTTTTTCATACAGGTTGTTTTAGAACTTGAATGGCAGTCCCCCTGACAACGTAAACATAATTACTTATATCAACTTTAATACGATTTCAAAGCAAGCGCTCTCTAGTGCAGAGTAACAATACATAAACAAAATTATTAATAACACTTACACACCCAGGCTTTTAAGTTAAACTGAGTTTAATTGCTTTAATTATCTGAAATGCTTCTTATTCTGTGAAACAAAATTGTTTAGCATGCTCATGATTTTTTTGATTTTTTTTCTGTTTTTTTCTATGTCAGTATTTCTGACAGAAGTAATTAAGAATTTAATATTTGTTTTAGTGCAATAACAACCATTTTTGTAAATTAACTTTTGTAAAAGAAAAAACAAAAACTCTGTGTTTCATCTTAGGCAACTACAATTTTTTAGTCCTTTTTAGTATTTAAGACAAGAATACACAACATAAATTATATTAATTATATTAATTTCTTAGTCCTTAATTGTCTTGCATTATGTATTAAAATAGAATCAAGTCCAGGTTATAGGATACCTGGATGATAGGCTAGAAGCAAATTATATGTTCTATACATTGTGCACTTCAAGGATAACTAAACCACCCACTCACCCACCAAGAATAAAAAAAGGCTTTAAACATTCTATATAGAGACTTTGTGGCTAGATTAACAGCCATAGTAAGAATACACTTTTGCCCTGTCCTGTCTCTTGCAGGCTTCAGACACATGGAGGTTTTTACCTAGGTCTTTTAAGACTTGTTTAGCCAGTGACAATATTAGTACAGTGACTCTGAACAAAGTACAATATAGAGACAATTCTATTAATGGAACTTGCACAGAGAAGAAGGGATAAGAGAGGAAGTAGTCTTGGGTGAAGACTCTGAAAACGGCAATCACCATATGGTGGTAGTTCTGAGACAGTATTGGAGTGAGCTTGGGCAGGTCTACATGTCTGTGCTTCTTTCTATTATCATGTACACAACGTACCCAACTTTTTACTTCAGAATTGCCTCGCTCAGAAAAATTTATGCGTCAAAATTATTCGGACGCACATTGACTTAAATGCATTTGGAAAAAAAGTCGCCATATAAAAATTGTAAGCCCATTGACTTCAATGGAATTCATGAATTTTTTCAACATTTCGATAATTTACGGTAAATTCTCAAATTTTTTGCTGAAGCAAACAACACAGATTCACCCATCAGTACCACAAAGCAGTTAATTTATACACAACACTGATTTAAACCTGAATTACAATGTTGTGCCCAGGTCTAAATCTTAACAGCTACCTCAAACTTATAAAGTCATCCCTACCATCTCTTACAGCGTTTACAACAAATTCTTCCCATACTGCATGTTATACTCATTCCCTGGCAGATTTTAAGCCATCAGTCTTACATTTTATTTCTATGTTCTTGCAGTGCTGAGAAATCTATTGATATAATAATATACAGGTGTAGAGAAAAACAAGTTTAATGTTTCAATAATGTTTTGTATCACATTTCCTTGTATATGTTTTAACCAGATCATTTTTCTTATTTAAAAGATAGAATGACTATATTGGAGAGATTGATTATGTGTTGCCAAACCTTCTAGTTTGCTCAGGAATGAGATCTGTACAAGATGGTCACTGCAATATTGCTTCCACAATAACATCCAACAGATGAAAGATGAGCTCTCTAAGAGGTTGATTGTTTGTGTAAAACATCTTTTTTTTGTTTTTGTCAACTTTGTATCAATGCTTATAGAAGTCTGAAGAAAATTAATTTAAAACTGTTGCCCGGAATTTTTTTAATATGCGATAAGAAATAAGACTGATTTGTAGGTAATACGCAGAGGTACTGTCAGGTACAGACAAACACATCATGCAATGTTTAAAGGTGCCTGGCATGCCAAATGCAAGTACCATTAAATTTGTACAAAACCTTATACATCATAATACAGGGCATATTATCCCATATGCCATTAGCTAGAATCTGCTATGACATTTCTCCTAGCATTCAAATAACTGATTCTTTATTTTCCGCTTAAAAGATATAATAACATAAGTAATAATAATAATAAACCTAACATGTCAGACAATCTGCTTAACAAATATCAGAACATTAAAATACTGATTTGTAAGACAACATATAGCAAGATTTGTTAAATTTGAAAAATACTGTGTTGTTTTCCAAAAGCTACAGTCTGCAATAAATAGTATGGTGTCAGTCCTGCAGATGTGTTTTATAGTCTCTTCTCTTTTAGTAATATATCATTCATATGAGCAGTTATACAGTATTTCATGACCAAACTTCTAGTCACTGCTCACATGGCTATTTGAAGATACATCATGGTTTACCTGTAATTAGTCATCCAAAAAAAGTCTTATATATTATAGTTTATATTATTAGATATATATTTAGGTTATTCTATTTTCTGGCATAAATGTGCAGATTGCAGAATCTCTTATACTTTAAAAAGACAGTCTTTTTTTAATCTGATGAAGTGTACACTGTATTCTTTGATTCAGCAGGAAAAGTGTACCACACCAAATAGAATACTGCGGTGAAACAGTGATTTCCCAAGAGAACTCTTGGGAAGGATAGATTTCAGCAAAGTGCTTGTATCCCAGTAGGGGAGGAAATGTGTTTTCATCCTGCTCTGACTGATGCACAACCTAGATCTTGCAAATCTTAATCAACAGAAAAAGAGCAAGCATGAGCAATGTTTTTTAAAGACCAAGTATAATCCTCATCTTATCATTCATACTTTTGGGAGATGTTACCAACACACACTGATGTGAAAATAAATAAAGCATAACTCACAATACACCTTTTCCTCTTTAAAGAGGATTCTTTTACCAACTTAATAAAATATAACACATTTGTGTGCACTTTTTTTCAAGGACTGTCTAATTCAAATGCATGGAAGTTGGCAGAATTATTTTGCTTCTGTATTGGTTGTTATAAATTATTTTACTGTTTTGATTTGCTTACATTTAACACTTCAGATAGAAAGGATGTTAACTGCTAAATGTAATGAATTTGCCTTGGTGTTTAATTCAGCTTCTGCTGAAAATTCTTTGATATGAAATGTGATTTTAAATATATCATAGCATTGGCCTTGATGATGTTGTATAAATGGATAACAGTCAAGGTTATGCAAGCAACATAAATTCTTGGAAAATGTCACAAAATAACATCACTATCTACTAATATAACAAATTAGTCAATGGTAGCCAGCCATCAAGAAATCTGCAAGCAACATAAATTCTTGGAAAATGTCACAAAATAACATCACTATCTACTAATATAACAAATTAGTCAATGGTAGCCAGCCATCAAGAAATGTTATAGTAACAGGAATAGAACATGCATTAGAGTTTTTAAACAGAAACAACAAACAGCTATGTGGTTGATGCAACAACAGGTACAATGTTTGCTCTAGGGCTGCTAATCTGAAGAACCAATCAGTGTTACTGCTCATTGGTTGGTGTAATCCCAAGATGTACCTGAACAGTTGGAAGATCTTATTGCCCTGATCATTAAAATAGATACCAGAATACGTGAGCATCAATCTGACAAAAAAAGAAGCAAGAAATTTCAACCCTTGCTGGCTCCACATTTTCAGAGACCTTTCCTCCCCAGCACGCCTGCTCCATCTCCTTCTACCTCTTCTTAGGAACCCATGCAAATTGGCGGCGCTCGCCTTTCTGAACAAGAGAAGCTTCCGAGACGTGCTGCCGGGTTATGTTTATATTGTGGGGACAAAGCTCACAGCGCTTACAACTGTCCAGTGAAGCAGGGAAACTTCCATGTCTAGGTAAGTTTGGGGAGACTTACCTGCGCGGAATTGATGCCTATCCCCACAAATCCTCTCACCGGTTTCTACTTCCTGTACAGCTTCAAGTCACGTCAAAGATGATCATGACTCAAGCTGTCCTTGATTCCGGGGTGGCTGGGAACTTCTTGATCATTCATTTGCTAAAATCCATGGTATTCCTCTGCAACCCTTGGCTGTCCCTCTGTGGGTTCTGAAGATTAACGACATACCATTATCCACTGCCTTCATCTCACACCTCACAGGAATTTAACTGTCACAGTTGGTGCTCTGCATTGGAGCCCTCACTGCCAGCGGAATTGTCTTGCATCTAATTCCTTACAGAAGATGTTGTGTGCCTGAGTGGATCTTCGCTATCTTCCCCTTGCTTATCAGGACTTTGTTGATGTGTTTTGTAAAAAGTCTGCAGAGACCCTTCCCACTCATCAAACCTACGACTGCCCCATTGGCCTACTACCCGGCACTATGTCCCCTCGTGGTTGTACATATCTGCTTTCACCATCTGAAACAAAAGCTATGAAGGACTACATTCAAGAAAACCTACAACCTTGCATCAATTATCAAGGCCTCAATAAAAACACCTCAAAAAATTACCCTCTACCCCTCATTACTGAACTTTTTGATCAACTCAAATGGGCCTGTCTATTCTCTAAATTAGATCCAGCGGTTCATACAATTTAATCCGAATCCAGAAAGGCGACGAGTGGAAGACTGCTTTCAATACTCGTGATGGTCATTATGAGTACCTCGTAATGCCATTTGGGCTCTGTCAACAACATCTACAGAGACTTGCTTGGATTCTGTGTGGTAGTTTATCTGGATGATATTCTCATCTTTTCCAAGAATCTGGATGAACACCAAGTCCATGTTCGGGAGGTCCTGTCTTGTCTAAGGAACAATGCACTCTTCGCCAAATTGGAAAAATGGTCTTTCAAAACCTCTAAGATCCATTTTCTGGGTTACATCATATCCCAAGTAGGCTTTGAGATGGATCCAGCCAAAATCTCCGCAATTCAAGAGTGGCCACTACCTACTAGTACCAGAGCCATACAAAGATTCATCGGCTTTGCCAATGATTACAGAGAATTCATCAGAGGCTTTTCTTCAAGAATTGCTCCAATATTGGCCCTCATCCACAAAGTCCTGGAAGCATTTGAGTCATTGAAAAAATCTTTTTCTTCTGCCTCTGTTCTCAAACATCTGGATCCTCTTCTCCCCTTCTTTACTGAAGTTGACACCTCCAATGTGGGTGCTGGTGCAGTCCTATCCCAAAGACAACTCAGTGACGGAAAACTTCACCCTTTTGCCTCTAAAAAATTCAGAACAAAACTATAATGTTGGCAACCGAGAACTCCTGGCAGTCAAGTTGGCACTGGAAGAATGGAGGCATCTTCTGGAAGGCTATATGATACCAGTAACAATCTTTACGGATCACAAAAACCTAGAGTACATTCAAGCTCTTCAACGCCTTAACCCCAGGCAAGCTTGATGGGCACTCTTCTTTTCTCATTTTAATTTCATCATCACATTCCGACCTGTTTCCAGGAATAGGAAGGCTGATGCATTATCAAGGAGTTTCGTTCCTGTGGATCCTTGCCCTAAATGATGACCCTATTGCTCCTCCAGCTAAAATTGTGGCTGCATCGTTTCCTTCAATGGCATCTCAAATCCTATCGGCACAATCTTCTGCACCACCCAATAAACCGATTGGAGTGGCCTACATACTGGATCTTCACCAGTCTGTTCTTTGCCAATCACACAATTACAAACAAGCAGGTCATCCTGGGATCAAGAAAACGACTGATTTATTGTCTCATCTTGTTTGGTGGCCTTCTATATGGAAAGATGTCAAAGATTTTTTAAGATGCCATATTTCTTTGTGTCAAGATGACTGGGCTGATCTCCTTTCTTGGGCCGAATTTGCTCATAATAATTCATTACATGCCTCTTCCGAGAGATCCCCTTTTATTATGTGTATGGTCAACATCTTTTGGCATTCCCTCAAGATTTTCTCCTCACCAATGTACATGCAGCCAATGATCAAGTGTCCCACATGTCTGCGATCTGGCAAGCTACTAAGTCCAACCTGGAGTGGAGTTCTGTTTCTTTAAATTTTATGCCCATAAGAAACGTTCTCCTCCTCCTCCTCCTCAGTACTCTCTTTGGGACAAAGTTTGGCTTTCTACCAAGAACATTCACCTCAAAATTCATCTCCTAAGTTGGGCCCCAAATTCATTGATCCTTTTCCCATAATTGAACTCATCAGTCCGGTGGCAGTTTGGCTTCAGTTACCGTCAGAGATGCAGATTCCAAACGTGTTTCATGTATCCCTTTTTAAACTTGCAATGTTCGATCATTCTTCATCTTCTCCTGCTCCCGTAATTGTAGATGGTCATCAAGAGTATGAAGTGGAGAAGATCTTGGACTCTCTCATTTCCAGAAGTTCCCTTCAATACAATGTTGAATGGAGAGGTTTTGGGCCAGTGGAATGCTCCTGGATAAAACATTCGGACATCCATGCTCCACTTCTATTACAAAGGTTCCATAAGCAACTTCCTTCAAAACCTATTCTTGGTGGTCCCAAGGCCCCCTGTCAGCTTCTTCCGGCAGGTTGCGGCACCCAGGGGAACCACATACAGCATCAAGATGCAACGTCAGTGTGTGACATGTGACGTCATGATGCACATTTTGGCGCAAAAATTTGCCCTTTAAAGGATGCCAGAGGCCTACAGACATTGCCTGATAATAGGTTCTACTCTGTGTGTTCCTGGGTGCATTATATTTGATATTCTACTGATTCTGATCCTGACCTTGGCCTGTTATACCGTCTATTGAACCCTTGCTGCCTGAACTGATCCTTTTGCCTGGACTTGACCTTGTTACTCACTTAACCTCCAACTGTGTTTGGTGCCAACTGCTTCCTCCTTGGTCCATAATTCCAACCTGAGCCTTCAGGCCCTGCCAGTTGGCAAGGGTTACTAGAAATTAATCAAACCATTACATTACTCCAGTCTTAACACTTTGCTTTTCTTTGGTCCATGCCGACAAAGATAAAATGAACACTGAAGTGAGTGGATTAATATCCAGCAGAATAAGCAATATCATCAAAAAACTAGGCATGCATATTTAAAAATGAAGACTAGCTAAAGGAAACATACAAAGACACATCACATTTGTATTGTTTTCAGCAGAGAAGGACTAAGGATTATGCTGAATGCTCTACTCATCCTGCTGTGGCAATACATATTGCATCTATATTAGAACAGTTGGGTTCCTGCATCTTCTGCATTTATTATAGTCTGCCACTGAATATTGCATGTAAGATACACAACAACTGCTTGCCAGTTTTTTAACTAGGCCCCGGGGTTCACAGACAATGCAAAAAACACCATGACAATATAATAATTCTTAATCCTTATAGAACCACCAAGAACACAAGTCTGAGAAACATATGTTTCTCTAGTTATGTTGAGAAAATGCAAACCCCTTATGGGGCCTGACATTCTCTTCTCCTCTCCTCCAAATATTTCTCAAATCATTTATATACATTCAACAACAGCAGTTTTTACATAAACTGTAATTTCTTGCATTGTCGAGTGACTACTTTACACACCATTCTCAGTGTGCAGTCTTGACAATTAGTTCATCCGGTATCAACTGTAAATGCATTCAGCAGTCCCACATAGGTAGAATACACTGAGCATTGAGCAAACTTAAATTAAACAAAGGATATAAATTTAGTGTCAGTCTAGTTAATATGTGTGCATTTGCATTTATCTCAGAGGCTACAATAAGCACATTTTTATATTTTTTTGTTTTGTGTTTGTGTGTTCTTTTTTTTTGTTTAATCTGTATATACAATATATACACCAATTTATCGTACAGTGCTGCTGAATATGCTGTCATTAATAATAATAATAATAATAATAATAATAATAATAATAATAATAATAATAACATGATAGGGTTTTCTTTATAATCTTTCTATATGCCCTCCTACATATGTTAAAAATGCAATGCTATGTGTGACAAAATGCCTATCAATTTTAATCTGTAGAATCTATAGAATAGATTTCTTCTCTTTTTATTTACAATCTGGCTTATTGCGTCCACTGTGTTTCCATGACAAAAAGCACTTCCACATTTAACAAAATCTATAAATACATTATGTATTTTTTTTTAAAAAAAAAGTTTTTAATAGAGATGTCGCGAACTGTTCGCCGGCGAACTTGTTCGCGCGAACATCGGGTGTTCGCGCTCGCCGGAAGTTCGCGAACGTCGCGCGACGTTCGCCATTTTGGGTTCGCCATTGTTGGCGCTTTTTTTTGCCCTCTCACCCCAGACCAGCAGGTACATGGCAGCCAATCAGGAAGCTCTCCCCTGGACCACTCCCCTTCCCTATAAAAACCGAAGCCCTGCAGCGTTTTTTCACTCTGCCTGTGTGTGCTGAAGAGATAGTGTAGGGAGAGAGCTGCTGCCTGTTAGTGATTTCAGGGACAGTTGAAAGTTTGCTGGCTAGTAATCGTTTTGATACTGCTCTGTTATTGGAGGGACAGAAGTCTGCAGGGGTTTGAGGGACATTTAAGCTTAGGTAGCTTTGCTGGCTAGTAATCTACCTTCTACTGCAGTGCTCTGTATGTAGCTGCAGTGGGCAGCTGTCCTGCTTCTGATCTCATCTGCTGACTGCTGCAATAACAGTAGTCCTTGTAAGGACTGCTTTTATTTATTTTTTTGTTGTTTTACTACTACTACTACTACTACTACTATAAGAGCCCAGTGCTATTAGTCTAGCAGTGTTGGGGAGTGGGACTGGTGTGCTAATCTGCTGCTCCTAGTAGTTCAGCAGCACCAACTTTAATTTTTTTTTTTTAATATTAATTTTTTTTTTATTTTACTTTTTTTTATTTTACTACCGCTGTAGTAGTGTATAAGTTGACCTTTTAGGCATTATTTGCCCTGTAGGCATTATTTGCACACTGTTTTCTTCAACCCGCCATCGAGCTGTGTGACCTTGTTCACATTCTGTCTAAATATCCATAATATTACCGTCTCCAGAAAAAACACCGGAGTCACTTTTTTCAAGCAGCCATAATATATTTTACGTAATCCGTATCCACCGCTGTAGTAGTGTATACGTTGGCCTTGTAGGCATTGTTTGCCCAGTTTTTTTGGCCGCAGCCACTGAAGCACAGAGGCCAGAAAAAATATGCCATATAAATGCTGAAAATAGTCATTTTTTGCCATACGTTGACTCAACGTATATGGCAAAAAATGACTATTTTCAGCATTTATATGGCATATTTTTTCTGGCAACTGTGCTTCAGTGGCTGCGACCAAAAAAATGCATATTTTCTGCATTTATATGGCATAATTTTTCTGGCCTCTGTGCTTCAGTGGCTGCAACCAAAAAAATTTATATTTTCAGCATTTATATGGCATAATTTTTCTGTCAACTGTGCTTCAGTGGCTGCGACCAAAAAAATGCATGTTTTCTGCATTTATATGGCATAATTTTTCTGGCCTCTGTGCTTCAGTGGCTGCAACCAAAAAAGTTTATATTTTCAGCATTTATATGGCATAATTTTTCTGTCAACTGTGCTTCAGTGGCTGCGACCAAAAAAATGCATATTTTCTGCATTTATATGGCATAATTTTTCTGGCCTCTGTGCTTCAGTGGCTGCAACCAAAAAAATTTATATTTTCAGCATTTATATGGCATAATTTTTCTGGCAACTGTGCTTCAGTGGCTGCGTCCAAAAAAACTGGGCAAACAATGTCTACAAGGTCAACGTATGGCGAAAAATGACTATTTTCAGCATTTATATGGCATATTTTTTCTGGCAACTGTGCTTCAGTGGCTGCGTCCAAAAAAACTGGGCAAACAATGCCTACAAGGTCAACGTATGGCAGTTGTTTAAAGAGAACAGTAGATTACTAGCCAGCAAAGCTACCTAAGCTAAAATGTCCCTCAAATCCCTGCAGACTTCTGTCCCTCCAATACAGAGCAGTATCAAGCAGATTACTAGCCAGCAAACTTACTATCATCTGTCCCTGAAATCACTAACAGCTCTCCCCCTACACTATCTCTTCCAAGCACACACAGGCAGATTTTTCAGATACATTTTTGCCCTTGATCCCCCTCTGGCATGCCACTGTCCAGGTCGTTGCACCCTTTAAACAACTTTAAAATCATTTTTCTGGCCAGAAATGTCTTTTCTAGATGTTAAAGTTCGCCTTCCCATTGAAGTCTATGGGGTTCGCGAACCGTTCGCGAACCGCTCGCGTTTTTGCGCAAGTTCGCGAATATGTTCGCGAACTTTTTTTCCGACGTTCGCTACATCCCTAGTTTTTAATAATAAATTCAAAAAGTTACCATGATAGGCATTGATTTAAATAGTTCTGATTTGTTTTATGCATGTCAGCTTTCATTGTTGTTAAAGAAAACAACAAAAGCTCTACGTGCACCAATGAGTGGATTTAGCTTCCCTACCTGCCTAAATTGAAATTACCTCAGTGTTATTCATGCTAATCCGCAGCAGGTGCTCTGCATTGCAGAAATAGCACTGATGAAAGTGCTTTGAATATAAATCAGTAAAGGAAATAAAATTGGCAAGAGTAAGCAAGTGGAAAATGCACAGTCGCACAGCTAGTAGTTTGTCTTAAGATGTATAGTATTTTACAGGCAGAACTGATTGTACAGAAGGCCATTTTCTTGCATATTATGGCAGCAATATTGTAAACATGCTTGTATATGTTAGCATGCTTCATTCAGCATAAGAGGGAAATAATATGTGTACAGTAAAAGCTAAGCTTTAAGTTAACATAAGCAAAGCAATTGTTCACACCATTACATAAAAAGAATCCATATTTGGATTCATATATGGATTCAGCATATACTAATAAATAGTTTTATGAACAACCATTTTGAATTCTTGCAACAGTTATTAATAAACTGTATGATCAATATCTAATAAAACGTTAAGATTTTCCTTTTAATTATGTTTTATAATTTGGATCACCATTTAGGTTTTGCCACCAATATAGATTTGTGCATCTTAGTTAGGGTTAAGTACTAGATACTGTTTTATTATTACAGAGAAAAAGAATATCACTTTTACAAATTCAAAATATTTGCTTAAAATGGACCCTCCTTAAATGGGAGATGGTCTACCACAATGCAGCTTTCCAGATACAGGATCCCATAGCTGTACCATCAAAACAAATGTGTTCTCTCACAAAAGGTTATAAGAAATGTAACAGAAACTGTAAGTATAACTTAAGCAGAAAACAATATAAAAAGTGTAGCGGTTGTTTATTAGGTTTTAAGCATCCACTTGGGTTGATAAACATTCTTTTCAGCTTTAAATAAGAGTGTGTGTGGACAGAATTTTTAGTGTCTATGGTATTTAAGCACAAGGATTTAAACATGCTGGTAATGAAGTTGCTCGATATAACAGGCCATCCAGTGATTTGTGGTCAAGATTATGATAGTTGAAAACTGTAGTCATATGGGTCTAATGATAAATCACAGAGAGGGGCATTTATCAGCACTAGGCACATTTGCCCAGGGGTAGTAACCATTGGCAACCAATCAAATTGTTGCATCCATTATTCTACTTGCAGCTGGTTTTAAAAAGCTAATCTCTGATTGGTTGCTATGGGTAACTGCCCACGGGTAAATCTGTCCAGTGTTTATAACTGAGCCCCACTGTGTCTAAACAATTGCATGGTGTAATCTTAATTTGCCCTACATATTAGTGTAACTGCCAATTTTCCAAAATTAGTTTTGAATAGAAAAGTATTCTACAAAAATACACCTGTCTAACTTGAAGATCAACTAATATCAATGCTTGTGCATAGTAGAACTCCAGCAGTGATTACCAAAATCAAGGTAACTGGCTGCAGCATTATGAATGGAGAGATATTTGAAGACGTTACTTTAAGAAGTCTATTGGGAGAAAGAAGAATCATTAATAAGTAAAGCAAAAGTCAATTATGTGTGCCCTAGCCTTTATGCTTCTGAGAAAGCTAGAAGAAGTTTTCTTTTTCAAATTAAATATATGTGAAATCTGTGAAACTTGATATTAGACTGTGATTCAGAAACAAAAATGCATGATATAAGTTATTCCGTGCCTACATTGAGATGCAAGATACAGTATAAACCCAGAAAACAATGCCGATGTATACTGTATGTACAGTGTGTATACATGCATGGAATCTATTATCTGGAATACTGGGAACCAGAAATGTTATGAATAAGGGTTTTTGTGTTATTTGGAGAACCATCCTTGAGGCTACTAAAAATATTTACACTTTTAAAAGATATAGTAGGATTGAATTGCCACCAACATGGATTTATGATATCTGCCATCAACTAAAAGGAAATGTTTTATTCTTACAAAGGAAAGGAAAATGAGAAAAAATGTTTTCTTAAATAAGGGTCTATGGAAAATTATATTTTCATCTTTTAGAGCTTTCTGCATAATGGCTATGGTGGATTATGCACCCCGTATCTGTACGTATATATCTACAGGGGTGAAAAAACAGCATGAAAAACAGATACACGAATTATATTTGCCTGATTAGAAATAAATTATAGCTCGAAATGAGGCATGAAAAATACCAATTTTATGTGCAAATTTCCAAAGAAAATGGTTTGAGCATAAATGGCAGATGTATCAGTCACAAAAGATGCAAAATGATGTTAAGAAAGACAGTCTCAAAAATCATGACAACAAATGTTAAACAAAGAAAAAGCTGTATCAGCAAATAAGAAATGTCGTTGCAACTGACAGGGATAGACTGACACTAAGCAGCATAGTTAGAGAACACCACAAAGTATCAAGCTCATTATGAATTAGCACCTCTGTTTGCCCATGTCAATCAAATCATATTTATTGTGCGTTTCAGAAAGCTGGAACATATCCTCAGTTCCTCAATTTGGAAACTACATATATCCCATGGCAAATGACAAAAACGAATAACTTGGTGAATTGAGCACAAAACAGTGAACCTTGAGCAACAAAAAAAATAATATGTCTAAGACGAGAACACCAAAGGGCCTTCAACCCAAAATGTCCCTTGATAAGCATGATGGTGGATACACCATTGGTGATTATGGATCATGACTGCCAAGGAATGTTGGTTTGTTTTACAAGGCACATCCTATGATACAAGTTTTCTATTTAATGTTACCACATTTGAAAAATCAAAATGCATCAATGCCTGCTACAAAAAAGAGCAGTTTTTTTTACACCAGGATGAAATCAAATTGCTTTCAATGGCCTCACTAATCACATATCGGACAATGGCAAAACACTGCAAAATATGCCACTAATTAGATATTTTTCTTTTTGCTTTTTAATTTGGAAAACTTTGGTCTGACACAGATGTATGTGGATTTAAAACGATGGAACCAAATAATTAGATTATGTTTAAGATGCAGTAAATAACACCATTTGAAATGTAACATATTGGCATTGGCAATATCAGTTTAAGCTGTAATAAATTCAAACAACTGACTTGTGTGCTGCCCTTACTGAATTCTTCTTATTAAATCTGACCGACTCTGACTTCTAACTTCATAAAAATGGTGACAATGCCAGAATTTATCTATCTTAAGATGCTTACCAAAATGTACATTCATGCTGGGGCATACGGAGAGAAGTTTATTCTAAAAAAACAAAACAAAGAAAGTACAAAGACTGGGAATTCTGAACGATAGTTGTTGCTTTGCTAAGCCATCAACATCGCCTCATTTATTTATTACTGCATTTTGTAGAATATTTTTTTTTGTAAAAGTGTAATATCCACATTTATATAGAGTAGATCCCAAAAGACTTACCCCCATCATGATTAACAATAACATCTCAATTGTTTGAGCATTTTGGTAACCTGTGATAAGCTTGTTTAAATAAAATCACTTAGCAAGCATCTCATTTGTTCAATTTAATCTTATTTACAGGATTATATTGCCTTAGATGAACAATTTAAAAATCGTGCTTTAAGTTTACTTACTGCATACATTATTTTATAGCAGGATTTGTAGGCTTTTAATAATTCTAATGCATTTCTTAAGTGCAACTGCTGTGTTCAGGAAACAGTTTTACATACTTTATAGGTGACAAAAGTCATTATTATAGAGACTTCATCGTTTTTTAATGCTGCTTATTTGTTGGAAACTTTAAACGCATATTTCATTTACAAGTTAATGCCAAGTGCATGCAGGTATGTCCTTACAAACATGAGCATAGACAGCCAAAAACATAACTTTTGCATCAGTATACATTTATGGAGACTGGCAGTTCTATTTCATATAGAAGCAAGAACCTGACCTTCAATTTAGCAAAGTGAGAAAGGTCACGAGATATTTCCCGCTAGATGCTGAGCAATTAGAAGGAGTGGCTCACCTTTTACTTAACTTTTGGTATGATGTAGGCATTCACATTCTAAGATGTTATGCAATAGGTTTTCATTTTTTATAGTTTTTGAAGTATTTAGGTTTTTTGTTCAGAAGCTCTCCAGTATGGACTTTCAGCAGTTAGCAACCAGGCAGTGTTTGAGAGAGTTGAGAGACTGGAATATGAATAGGAGATGGCCTGAAAAGACAAATAAAAGTAATAAAAAGTAACAATAACAACATGGTAGCCTCACAGAGAAATAGCTTTTTTGGCTGGTGGGGTCAATGACCCTCATCTGACAGCTAGAAAGAAATTGAAGCAGAAGACAATTCAAAATCTAAAAATAAAAAATTTCAGCCAAATGAAATGTTGCTAAGAATTGAGCACACTATAACATACTAAACGTTACTTTAAAGGTGAACTACTTCTTTAAGCAACAAAGTGCAAAGGGGAAAACACACTGGAACTCTTCCTTTAATCACTGTGTCTCCCATTCCTGCTTCCCTAAAAAGCTTTAGCATGTCTTCTGATAAGCAGTGTATAGGATCACAAAAAAAAGATTTGCTGACAGTAAAATGTGTAAGTTAAGCACATACTTTCTCTAATTAATATGTTAGTTATATTTGCCATCTATTAGCCATCTGCCTGATTTAAAATTACTGTAATAAATGTATTACATTCATTTTCAGCGTCTTATTTTTAATGAAAATTGTTTGGTTCACGGTTTGTGTCATATTATCAGTTATGAAAATCAATAGCTATTTGGTAATTTACGAAAAGCTACAGTTTTTCAAAATGCTCTAACCTAATCTGACCTTTAGACAAAGTATTACAGGGAGCTATTACAAGTGCACTAGTATAATTCATATAATTATTAACACAATTATATATTTTCTACTGGGTATACTGAATTGCTTCTCATATTCCGAACATTTTCACTTTTTGTCTACAATAATCAGTCTCTCTCGACCTAACTTGCTGTAACTGGATGCATCCATTGTTTACACTGTTTTGGCAAGAATAGAAAGGATCTTGTTTTGCTGAACATCGCTGCCGAGAAACAAAAGAGTTGTTTTGTCCTCTTAATTCCATCACGTTGAAAGGGACACCCTAAACTATTTTCATAATATTCATTCAATACATTTCACATGGATGCAAGTTTTATAGTGCGTGTATTGCTGCTTATTCTTTTTGCACTTTTGTTAAAGCCTCAAAATTCTATGTTTATGTTTTGATTACAGGTTACAAATTTGTATATTCCTCTTAACACTTTGTTTATCATCTAAAGAAGAGGCTTGCACACAGAGCAACAAAATAAGGGGTCAGTTTAGTCTAGTTTTTAGACTCCCCTTTAGACTCTTTGGTTTCAAGCCACAATCCAAAATCATAGAACATTTGTCTTTGACCTTTAGATGCAAGTTTTAGTGAAAGTTTTTACCCCAAATTTTGTCCTAATTTGGCAATCACAGGTATTCGCCACTTACAACTAGGCTTCCCTAAGACAGCCAGTCCACAGTAAGAAAATAGATCTTATATGTTAAATGCTCCTTTATTTATCTTAATGTGTCCATAGGTGCCAAATGAGTTGTTTATTAATCACAGTCTATTATTATTATTATTATTATTAATTATTATTTTTATTATTAGAGTAATAACGTACCAAAAGCTGTTGTTAGAATGGCCAATGTGTTCTGGATAGCAATGATTTTCAAGAAGCTATGATTTCTGTTAGTGGACTCATTAACATAATTGAATACCTTAAAGGGGTAATGCAAAACCATACAAAAGTAGCTTTAAATAGAATTAATAGTAATGACATTTGGAATGCTGTTACAATCAAAAAATATTTTAATTTCTTCCTTAAAAATCCACCTGGATGCACACTAGACCAATAAATGCAAAATATTATCCTACAATTTATACAGTCACTATTTTGAGACCACACAGGAATGACTTATTTTGGTCATCAAGAATATTAAACAAAAATACAGTAAATACATAAACATTTCTATTATGCCAAGTTTCCTATTATATTTTTTCTATTGTTAGTGCTTTATTACAATTTTCTGTTTATTGTTTCATAAAATTACATATCTGAAAGCTGCTGTCATCCTTTCATATACCTTGCTAAAGGTAAATAACCCCAATGGGTTCACCATCAGGACCTGTGATTACCATGGTCTAAAATTATCACAGATAGTTAGAATCTGCACAAATACATTTCCTTCTCTGGTGTATTTCACTCTTAAGTAATGATTGGAGCGAAGGTGGTAGTATCTCATTTCAGCATCAAAGACAGTAGTCTGGAAATATTCTAGATTAATGAGAATTGTGGTCATCATGTATTATACAAAAGAGAATCGTGAATATAGGTGCATAGTTTAGCTTTACACACCTTGTATCTGTTACCCCATTCTCTTAAAATGACTACATTATCATGACATCCTTCCCACACCTTTGTCATTTAAAAGTCACCTCTCTCTCAAGTAACTGGGTGACTTCATACCTATTGTCAGGAACTTCCTGATTTCAAACCAGGGACCGTTGTATTTTGGCCACTGCTCCTCCTGTGTTGGCAGCTTGACCCTCATAGAATATTTTCTGTAAAGCTGCCTCCAAGTCCATCTTCCCTCAGCCATGCCCCTTGTCCAGCAGTAGGCAAAAGGTTTAAAACGGCTATTTAAGCCCACTTCCCTGGCTCTCCAATGCTGGATCATTGGCATTCCTGCCGACTCCAAGCCCTGAGTTTCTGAATATCCTGTTCCTGATCCTGTGGTTCTGACTCTGTGGTTCTGGACTGTGCAAGTGTTCACAGTTAGCTCTGGTTCTGACTACACGGGTTGACCTTGGCCCTTTTCCTGACTGCCCTTGACCGTCGGCCTGTTTTACGGGCTTGATTCTTGCGGTCAGCCCTTGACCCTAGGCCTGTTTCAAGAAATTGTTACTGTATGCCCCCCCCATTTTATTTGCCTGCAAAGGTGTGAGCACATTTTTTTCTTTATTTATTTCTTTGTTACACAACACACGGGCTCCTGTTTGTTGATCACCAGCACTATTCCTAACACCTATATGGTAATATCTGCACAAGGCTTGAGCTGTTCCATGTAACATATGAGGCAAATAGATGCCCTAGACAGAAAGTAATGTGGTGGGAAAAATATTTAGAGAGACACTTAGTCTCTAGGGGACTTAGGCTGTAATTATTCCTTTCCGTTGACAGAGCAGAAAGTGAGCTTTGGGCACAATGGGAAGAAATCTTGACAGACTGCTCATTGATATTAATGACTCTCTTTTTGAGAATTTATTTGAGTGAACTAGTCCAAGTGAAATTACATATTCAGACAGAAAATAATCATTAGAAACAATTTATGGCCAATCTAGCCTTTCGAATAATTGGATTAGAAGAATAGATTAAATATAGAAGAGGTAAAATATGGGCAAAATAAAAATATATACATAAATACTTTTTTTTTTATAAGAACATCTCTAACTTACTCTAATTATTAATTCAGCAGCTGTGGAAATGTCCAACAAGTCTGCAAAAAGACTGGCAATATGACATTTAAAGAAAAGGTAGAATGCTAAATCAATCATAGATGTGAGGCTCTAAATGGACCTCTGCAGCAATACCTTTTCTGAACAATATTAATATACAATGTGTAGTTATACTGTATTTTTCAAAACAAACTCATCCAGCTCACACTATGGACATAAAATATAAAGTGCAATGGTGTATGCCAGAAATCTAAAGCATTGTATTTCATTAGCCATTATAAATATTTTAATGTAGCCTGTTTTAGAAGAATTTTGCAAACAAATCATTTTGCAAATTATTTTGGCAGGACCAAGGCCTTGTAACTGACCATGATAATCAGGTGTGGCCTTACTGGATATATACTGCCAAACAATCATACTGTTTTCAACAGAACACTTTCTGGTTACTTTTAACACACTTCTTTGTCTTTTTCTTTTTTTATATACCGTATTTTCTTACTGTATATAATTCTACAACACATTTCACATTTATTGCACCCATATTAAATGTATGGCTATGGGAGGGAAACAGGTTTTGATGAAATCTAAAAAGACCATCAAAATATTATTCTGTTCAGTCACTTCCCTGCAAATATAATCTAGTATGCCAGTATTTAAAAAAATGTATAATCTCATGAAAGGCAATGACAATTGGGGAGCATTGTAGTTACTGCCCCCTGCCAACGCACTCACACTGTCATTTGAAAATGCTAAAATTAGCATTTTTGATCAATAACACAAGTGCACCGACATGGGTACAGCAAGTAAATATCCCGTATTACATTACCTTACCTTTAACATATTCCATTCAGAAAATATTCAAGAATTGCTAAAAATGTAAACCTGCTTAGTAAATATGTATGTACACTGACAGAATGATCTGGTCTGAAAAATTATTTTTTTTGATAAATAATGGCATTGTTGACTACAAAGTTGCTGCTAAATTTGACATTATTTTATGACTTTTTAAATACAGCATTTTGACATACTTTGCAAACTATGTTACAAAATATCCAAAACACTGAAAACAAATTAGTGGAATGTGAACTTTGGACATGAGATATATAGATATAGATAGATAGATAGATAGATAGATAGATAGATAGATAGATAGATAGATAGATAGATAGATAGATAGATAGATAGATAGATGATAGATATATTGAGCCCGAGTTCTAGCACTGTTTGTATCTGTTTGCTCCTAAAGCAGAATAGGTTTTCACTGATTTATTGGTTTTTGTAGAAATAGGTACAAAATAAAGCATAAAATTACTTCTGCAGAAAGAAAGCAGTCATGCTGTGAAAAATGAATTACAGTATGCAGAAAAATACAAAAGTTCCAAACAGAAAATATCCAAGCCTAGTATGCTCTGAACTGTCTGTTGTAAAACCTTTATATCTTGTCAGAATGTCACAGTCAACTCACAAAACACATACCCAGCAATATGGATCTCAACATTTGTTTAATCCAAAAGATAGTGTTTTGGATCAATCATGCCAAAATCTGGGGCACCTGATGCCCATGCACTGGATACACAATTAGATGGTGAGGAGGGAGGGGGAAGTGCAGAATAGAAAGCCTGACCCGCCTCTGTGCGAGGTCTTTCTGAGAGCTGCTGACTTCGGGAAGGAATGGATGTTTCAGGGGCCCTGAACACCAATTTTCTTATAATGTGGGGGGGGGGGGCCCTGGCCACCAATTTTTCTTTTCTCATGTGGGGTCCTAGCCACCAATATTTTTTAATGGGGGGGCCCTGGCCACAAATGTTTTTTTATGGGGGGCCCTGACCACCAATATCTTTTTATTTTTTATTAACATGTGGGAACCCTAGCCACCAATATTTTTTTTGTTTTTTTACTGTGTGGTGGGGGGGGGGACCTGTGGGGAGGGCGGACCTGTAGGTGGGGCTTGCGGTGGGTGCAGCCCAGGGGGCCCTGCGATTTCTGATGGCGGTCCTGACCAGACATAACAGTTTTACCAATACAGACATAGATACACAGTTATATTTGCATAATGTTAGTAAGATTGGATCGTAATGGCAAGTGTATAGTGAAAAACCAAAACCAGAAGTTAGTGTTTGTGAGGAGTAAGGGGGTTGGAAACCTAATAAATTACCTGGCCTGAGTGAAACGTGGGTTTTAAGTGATCATTTGATAGCCTGGAGGTTATGTTGGGTATGAGGACAGTATCAATCAGTATTTTGATTGTCTCTTGTGTAAGGAAGGGTTGGATATGAGAACCATACTATGCTTTTGGCCAATGCCCTATAGATAGTGATGAGTGAATCTGTCACAGGGGCAAATGCGCTCAGACTACGCCAAACGCTGGTGAGTTTCTGCTAGTGGTACTTCGGCAGTGCGAGCATTTCATAGCTAAGGTGCACTAGCGTTCAAAAATAATTTCAATAATAAATAAACCCAATAGGATTCTTTTACCTACAATAAGGATGAATTGTATCTCAGTTGGGATTAAGTACTCGGTACTAGTTTTTGTATATAATGGAGTCTATGGGGCAAATTCACTAAGATTCGTAGTTGTACCAGCGTCCGCTTCGCCGCACTTCGCCAGGTGTATTTTCGCCAGCGCTACGCAAATTCAATAAAATCCGAAGTTGCGCTCAGGGGAAGCGTAAGGTTGCGAAGTTGCACTAGTGTTAATTCGCCAAGCAAAGCGAAGTTACGCTAGCCATGCTTAATTTGCATACGGCGCCAAATTGAAATAACAATGGAGGTATATGTAGCATCACTACACAAGCCTGGGAAACCTTCAAAACAGCAAATAAAATTTTTATTTTGCCCTACACATGTGCCCACTGTATAGTTAAGGTGCCATGAGTTAGGAAATGTAGGGGGGTAGGAGGGTAGCCCCAAAAATATTTTCGATCTTTTCAGCCTATCACCCATAAAAAAAGAAAAAACGCCAGCGTTTTTTGGGACTTAGAAAAATTTTAAACTTTTTTGGAAGCAATCCCTATCTACTCTATTGAACTTTGCCTGGTCTGAGGTGTCGAAGGAAGTTTGCGTAGTTACATCCGTTGCGCAAATTCGCCAGGAGTAAGAGTGCAAAGTAACACTAGCGAATTTATGCCAGTGTCCATTAGTGAATCGGCAAATTAACGAAAATGCGCTACGCTAGCGAATTAACGCTAGCATTAGGCGCTTCGTCCTTTAGTGAATTTGCCCCTATGGGAGATAGCCTTCCTGTAATTCTGAGTCTTCTGGATAATGAACAGATCCCACACCTGTACTAATATACTTATATAAACCCTTTACACTAATATCACATGTGAAGAAGACAGGGTGGTGGAAGAGAGATGAGGGAGCATCGGAGAGGCATATGCTTTGCGTTCTAGGCACATGCCTCTTCTGGCTACCCTTAGTTCCAGCCCTGGTAAAAAATGCACATCAACAAACTACAACCAAATGTGTATGTCATGTATTTAAATGAGTCCACTGTTCTGTTTCTAGTAGTAGGTGTTTAGTAGTTGGTTCAAGGTTACATTCTAATATTAACTAGACAAAGCCTAATGAATCCAAAATGTAAAGGGACAATAACAGATTTATTTAAAACTAGGCTTGAATATTTTTTTTATAAATAGGTTCCTTTTATTGTAAAATTCATGTTGACTGTGGTTTGTGTATAATGAAGCTCTGTGGCTCAATGATAACATATTATTACATTTATTACACCAAAGGTATATAGTACATTACAGTACAGGTATGGGACCTGTTATCCAGAATGCTCAGGACCTGGGGTTTTCTGGATAACAGATTTTTCCTTAATTTGGATTTTCATACCTTAGGGGGCCGATTAACTAACTTCGAGTGAAGGATTCGAAGTAAAAAAACTTCGAATTTCGAAGTGTTTTTTGGGCTACTTCGACCATCGAATGGGCTACTTCGACCTTCGACTTCGAATCGAAGGATTCGAACTAAAATTCGAACTAAAAAAACTCTTTAAGAAAAAACTTCGACCCCCTAGTTCGCCATCTAAAAGCTACCGAACTCAATGTTAGCCTATGGGGAAGGTCCCCATAGGCTTTCCTAAGTTTTTTGATCGAAGGATATTCCTTCGATCGTTGGATTTAAATCCTTCGAATCGTTCGATTAGAAGGATTTAATCATTCGATCTAAGGAATAATCCTTCGATCGTTCGATCGAACTATTTGCGCTAAATCCTTCGACTTCGATATTCGAAGTCGAAGGATTTTAATTCCCAGTCGAATATCGAGGGTTAATTAACCCTCGATATTCAACCCTTGGTGAATCGGCCCCTAAGTCTACTAGAAAATCATGTAAACATTAAATAAACGAAATAGTCTGCTTTTGCTTCCAATAAGGATTAATTATATCTTAGTTTGGATCAAGTACGAGATACTATTTTAATATTACAGAGAAAAAGGAAATCAGTTTTCAAAATCTGGATTATTTGATTATAATGGAGTCTATGGGAGATTCCCTTTCCATAATTGGGAGCATTCTGGATAATGGGTTTCCACATAATGGAACCCATACGTGTACATGAAAAATTACAAACTCTGTATAAACCAATATAATAATTACAAATTATTACAAATAATGAAGTTAGCGTATAATAAAATGACATTAAGTTAAATATATTTAAAGTACTGGTTTATTGATATTTAACACATTATAAAAATGTTAATTAATGTCAGTGAAGCTGTTGATCTCTATTAAAATGCTTATAATGTGTGACTTGATCATATTTCTTCCAATTTCATTTATATCTACTGTTGGAGACAATGGCGTACAAATTTGTGTGGTTAATATTATTCTAAGCATCACCTGTGTATGAACTACACTGTCAATAATTATTTGCTATTTTTCAAACTTGGGCAAACCTGTCAGCGCCTTTTTACGAATGTAACATTAGAAAACCAGTGAGCTGAAAAACACAGTAATGTAAAAAATGTAAATGATTGAAGGAAACGTATTTTGCCTCAATTGTTGTGGTTGCTTTAAAATGGGTTTTATTTATTGTGTAAATTATTTTCCTATAGTTCTGTGACTGCATAATCAAAGATTGTAATACAGCATGGCATTTTCAATAATGCCCTTGAAAACAAATGCACCTTGCGCCCCATAACCCCGAATATGATTTAACAAAGTAAAGAACATAGAAATATTTCTGAACCTCGTTATATCTGAATAATGCATTGTGCTACCTTTTTCTAAGGGGTAAATATTCATTTTGAGGTTTTACACAGAGCATGCACTTTATTCTTTATAGTAATTTTTGGAAATGAGGTTTCTTGTTTTAACATTTTAGTTGCTTTATATAGTATATTTTATGTATTAAGAATTCACATTTACAGAATAGTGATTGTGTTCTATTATTTAGTTGAAAGGGAAATATTTAAAGTTTCACTTGAAATATCTATGTTGCACATCTGTTAAATTGCACCATCCTACCGTAATTCATCACAGTAATAACAACAGATCTTCAGCCAATTGCTCAGCTATGGCCTACTGAGTTTTGTCTACAAATGAACAGTGCACGCCATTGTGCTCTTCTATTTATGTTACATGTCTACTAAAGTATCAAATGTACTGTATATATTTTCACTATAAATACAGTATAGCATATTTATATATCTTTCCTTCAGTTTCCAATAAAATAGTTAGATATTGCTTATTGTCATACCCATTCACATTGTGTAAAAATGTGTATTACTTCATCCTTAGATACAGTAGGATGTGGCTCAAAAGTATGGCAACTAGGTACTTCCCAGAGGCAGTTTCTTGTAAACCATCACATGCAACATTGCATCCAATTTTTATTTATGTACGTTTGCTTACCAGCTGTCAATCTTACCCTAATCAGACCTCCAGCAATTACTTCAGACCTCCAGCAATTACTTACTACTTCGTTTTAGGGAGGTGGCAGACGGGGGAAATTAGTCATCCAATGAAAAAACGCTTCTTCTTCGGACGACTAATTTCCCCTAAATGCCTTCCTGCCGGCTAAAATGTAAATTGCTGGCGGGATGGCACTCAGATCACTTCGGCTTTCTGAAGTTTCGTTGTGAGGCAACTTTGGGCGACTTCAGAAAATGAAGTGTTCCACCACCCTTAATAGAATAGCACCTGAATAACACTTGAACTGGGAACTGGCACTTATGTGACAGTCCCTCACACTGTAACCTACAGCACTTTAATACCCCTCTGTCAGGCTTCTCCCTTTCTCTGGGAGGAGATGTAACTGGTCTTTCGTGGGACTGGCCGTAATAGTAGTTCAGTCGGGGTCAAGGCAGGCAGAGTTCAAGCGTAGTAAAATAAGCAAGCAGGAGTCAAAACCGGAATCAATTCAACAGGATACAAGTTCACAGGAGCAAAGTTTATAACCGAGCACAGAACCATTCCCTGAGCGTCCTTTTAAGGAGGGCGTTTTGGCTCCAAACATAACGATGCCTGCGTCCAGCAGCACGCCGATGCGCAAGTTCACGTTAGCGGACATTAGCGTGATAATGCACACGTCTACCTCGGCGCATATCTTGATGTGTGCATCCGCAAATGCGTGCAGGCACACACTAAATCCTTACACCCTCTGACTTATGTCTGTAAGTTACCCTCCCATTTAGACTGTAAGCCCTATGGGGTACGGTCCTCCATCCTTTTGTCTCCTTGACACTGAGGGGCAGACAAGAGTCAAAGTGAAAATTCGAATTGGCTTTTTGAAATTTGTCATGTACTGGCCCTTTAAGAATTCGAATTCGACTATTCGCCACCTTAAACCTGCCAAATTGGTGTTTTAGCCTATGGGGGAAGTCCTGAGATCAATTTGGAGCTGTTTGCAGCCTTCCTGAAAATCTTGTTTTTTTCAGAGAAAAAACTTGAATCAATTCGATTTTCATTTGAGTTGGCGAGATGATCCCATTCACCAGATTTTTAATGAATTATGATTGGCCATTTTTTTCCAAATTTCGAGTTCATGGGAGTTTATACAAACTCCCATGAACTCTAAATTCAAACCTTGATAAATCAGCCCCTGAGTGTAATATTTTTTATTTATGTGAATTGTATTTCTAATAATGCACTTATTGTTGCTTATTATTGCAGTGTCCCCTTGTTTATTACTAATTTATTGTTTTGCTATACAGTGCTTTGACCTCAAGGGGGCAAATTCACTAAGCAGCAAAAATGCGCTAGCGACGCCTTCGCCGCACTTCGCCAGGGCGCCGCTAATTCACTAAAATCCGAAGTTGCGCTCAGGGAGGCGAACGGTAGCGAATTTGCACTAGCGTTAATTTGTCAAGCAAAGCGAATTTACGATAGCAATGTTTAATTTGCATACGGCGCCAAGTTAAAGTTGAATGGACGTATATGTAGCAGCAAATACATTACACTACACAAGCCTGGGAAACCTTCATAAAATAAAATAGAGTTGTTATTTTGCCCTATACATGTGCCCACTGTATAGTTTAGGTGCCATATGTTAGGAAATGTAAGGGGGAAGGAGGGTACCCCCAAAAAAATGTACGGTCTTTTTCAACCTATCACCCTTAAAAAAGGAAAAAACGCCAGCGTTTTTTGGGACTTAGAAAAATATCAACTATTTTTGAAGCAATCCCTATCTACTCTATTGCACTTTGCCTGGTCTGAGGTGGTGAAGGCAAGTCTGGCGCAATAGGTAAGATTCAGTAAAATGCGCAAGTTAGTGAATTAGCGGAGTTACATTGACCCTTCGCCAAAGTGCAACTTCGCCTGGCGTAAGGGTGCGAAGTAGCGCTAGAGTAGGTCCACTTCGCTAGCGAATTTACGCCAGCGCCCGTTAGTAAATCGGTGACGTAACAAAAATGACATGACGCTGGCTTCGCGCTTTAGTGAATTATGAGTGCTATAAAAAATAAAAATATACATACATACATACATACATACATACATACATACATACATACATAGAAGCAACCTTTACAAATTGAGCATTTGAGTATTTATAGACCTTAATCTGCCTGTAGCTGCTAATGATAGGTAATTTGCATTAAAGCCAATGACAGACTCCTGAGAAGGATCTGGGTACTCACAACTGAAGATATACTGTATTTATACATTGGCCCTATAGTAGTCATCCTTCCTTTTACTATTTTTGTGTTTGTCCCATCCTGCTTGTATGGTGTATTTTTATATAATAATATATTATATAATACTTACACTGTTATAAATATATGATATATTATAATAATAATGCTTTTTTGCAGTGTTGTCTGTTAGCTAATAATACAATCATAGTTCTGATCTGTCCTGTTTTGTCCTCTGTATATATTTACATATGTCTGACAATTAAATTATTCCTTGTGCAGAACAGCCTGGTGGAAGCCTTACAGGGTGCATACTGTAATGTTATGTTTGTGTGTTCCTGAGAACCTCAGCTCAGTATGGCTCTAGCTATTGATTGCCCTATGTGCCTGCACCTACTCTGAGTCCTTTGCCTTCAAAGCAGGCTCTACTTGCACAGCTCGGCTAAAACTTGAATAAACTGATATACCTGCATTTGGTTTGTGTAAATTGTGATCCTGTGTGATAAGAAGACCGTTTTTGGCAATACCAGGCAATTCATTTTGCTGTTATTTCACAAGTAAAGCCCTCAAAATACCCTCCTAATTTATATAAATGTAATGTCCATTAGAACATGTTAAAAAGAGAATATATTAGGGCTAGGTATAAAATACAGAACCTGTTTCTAAAGGGGAAATGAGTGAAGAGCAAACACATTCATTCAAACACAATTAACGTGTTTCTAATCCTTGTTCCCACCCCAACTCTGTCCCTTGGTGTCAGCCTATACTATAAAACACCCAGAGCTCCAGAGCTGGATTTTGGTGAATTTTTGGAAGAGCAAAAGGAAAACAACTCTTACGAGACCATACGATCATGTCTTGAAATACACGTGCAGAAACAAAGGTGAGACGAAGGTCACAGGTGAGTTCAAGCTAAAATAAAAATCTTAAATGCAAGTGGATATGAAACTATCAGTTGTAAATCACAGATCTAGAATTACAGGAACTCCTTGAGCTGACAGAGATTTGTAAGGTTATACAGTTCATATAAAAGCAATGCAAGCAATGAGCTAAACTGCTTCTGGGAAAGACCCAGAATATCTATACAGCATGACAGACAGGTGCTAGGACCGAGCTGTAAGGTAACTATGATCTATAGATGTGTGGTTCTAGCCTTAATTAGGAACCCTATACTGTAGCTGTGTCACATTTTGATGATTCTTTTGTCATTTCAACCTGCTTTGAACAGAATGATATAGGGACAACTGGTAACTTAGCTGGAAATGTATAACGATTAAGTGAGTTGTTGGAATCAGTTCAAATGACTAGATAATATTCTTGGTTGAATCTGCAAGTGTTTCATAAGTTCAGTAATAATTGGAAAAGCTAGGGCTCATCTCACGTCTACAATTAATTTGATTTTTAAGGTACATTTCAAGATTTTATTTCTCTCAGATTTTACCTTTTTATGCAGCTACCTCAAGCACATACAAAGAATTATACTTTAGCAGCATTGCACATCCATTTCTTATTACCCTGGTGACTTTAAGAAATTGAAATACATTATCCAGCCTAATTTTCAACAACAAATTAAAATAAATTTTCAAAGGTACCTGCTGTACTTTTCAATATTTTGATTAAATGGAAACTGTCCCTATTAAAAAATGTTAACCAAACTGCTGGGGATGTTTAAAAAAATTCTTCCTCACTCCAAATGCCCATCAAACTAGTCCTTGCATCAACTTGTACCTATAAGAAAAAAAATAAAACCCTCTTTGTAAAAAGCTATATATGACAAGATCATCTGGACAGGTATTATGCGCATGTATTATGTAGCCATGTATTATGTATATTGGTTAGTTTAGGGATCAGGCAGGCTTGAAAATTCCATCTACTGATGCACCATGTCAGCCAGTACGGACGAGGAAGTGAAAAGGAGCTGTACCATGTCTCTCATATGGTCTAACTGTTCAATTGTTCCAGATCAGTCCAGGTACAATAAATTAGCCAGCATGTTGCTGATTGAAGATGGTTTCCCCACTTTCCTCCATGCAGGTGCTTTAAAGGGGTGGCTCAACTTTAAAATAACTTTTAAAATGTTATAGAATGGCCAATTCTAAGCAACTTTGGTCTTCATTATCTACTTTTTAATATTTTTTTAATCATTTGCCTTGTTCTCCTGACTTTTTCCAGTTTCAAATTGGTGCCACTCAAGCCATCAAAAAACAAATGATCTGCTAAGGCTACACATTTACTGTTACCTTTTATTTCTCTCTTCAGGCCCTCTCCTACTCATATTCTAATCTCCCATTTAATTCAATGCATGATTGCTAGGGTTATTTGGACCCTAGCAGCCAAATTGCAGAAATTGCAAACTGGAGCACTGCTGAATAGAAAGTTAAATTACTTTAAAACTTTTCAATTGACCTTCAATTTTTTTTTATAGTTTTTGAATTATTTGCATTCTTCTTCTTACACTTTCTAGTTTCAAATGGGTCTGTAAAACAAATGCTCTGTAAGGCTACAAATATATTGTTATTGCTTCATTTTATTACTCATCATTCTCTATTCAGGCCTCTCCCGTTCATATTCCAGTCTCCCATTCAAATCAATGCATGGCTGGAAGGGTAATTTAGACCCTAGCAACCAGATTGCTGAAATTGCAAACTGGAGATCTGCTCAATAAAAATCTAAACAACACAAAAACTAAAATGAAAACCAGTCTCAGAATATCACTCTCTACATCATACTAAAATCTAATTTAAAGTGAACAACAACCTTTAAATAACATAGTAATGTAATAACATTGTAAATTAGGTTGAATTTAGAATGAAAAGACATCCATACATCAAGTTCCATCTTTTATGTCTAAATCAATCCTGCCTAACTGTTAATTTGATCCAGAGGAAGGCAAATCTCATCTGAAATTTATTTACAAATTCCTTCCTGACTTCAAAATGGCAACCAGTCCCTGGATCAAGAGATAATTTAAGTAACCCTATATTTTCTCACTTGTCCCTTCTTTAAGCTATTTAATGTATCTGCCAGTACAACTAATTGAGGGAATTCCACAACTTCACAGCTCTCACTGTAAAAACCCTATTCATATGCCTTTCTTGTATAAATAACTTTGAAGAAGACATATAACTGAATAATGTATTATATATGTATTATATATTAGTATATAACATGTACAGCAGAAGGATGTGCCTTAAAGTATTTAATAAAAACAATGGTATATGCTTGTTGCCAAAGTGTTGGCTAATTTGCATACTGCGTGCAGTTAAAGTACAATGGCCGTAAATGCTGCAGCAAATACATTACACTACACAAGGCCAGGGAATCTTAATAAAATTATATAAAGTTGTTATTATGCCCTACACATGTGTCCAGAGTATAGTTAAGGTGCCATATGTTATCAAATGTAGGGGGGGAAGGAGGGTATCCCAAAAAAAAAAATGTACAATCTTTTTCAGTCTGTCACCCTTTAAATAGGAGAAAACGCCAGCGTTTTTTGGGACTTAGAAGAATTTTCAATTTTTTTTTGAGGAACTCCTATTTACTCTATAGCACTTCGCCTGATTTGAGGTGGCGAAGGCAAGTCTGGCGATAGAGGTAACGGTCATTAAAATGAAAAACTTAGTGAATTTGCGTAGTAACACTCTTTCGCCAGACCGGAAATTCGCCTAGCGTTAGAGTGTGAAGTTGCGCCATAGTCTTTCCTGTCAAATGATTTGCTTCATAGGAAAAGATCTTTTCCAAATCCCTATTGCTTACATTTTCTGTTTTAGAAGATTTGGAGAGGTGTTAGAGCTCAGGTGCGGAATTGTTTTGAAGTTCAGTACATTAAAAACTTACACACCGGTTTTCTTTAATAAACTTGCCCAGAGAAGCAGCTCTTTACACTCCAAGAATGGATTACAAAGCATTGCACCACTGTATGCAGAGTGGGTCTGCGTACAGAAATGTTTGTAGGTACTGTAGGTGGCTGGCATATGGGCATCCCCTAGAATGGCTCTAGTTTACACAGAACCAGGGAACCTTTTTATTACTGACTTTCCTACACAGACCAAAGTGAAGCCCATACCCCCCAAAAAAGATCCTTAACTGTCACACACTCAAGAAGTTTCATATTTTTATTATTTAGATCTTTACTAGATAAAACGGATTATATCCCTCTGAGAACATTGGAACAAGTGACACAGTGAAAGCCTGTTTTACGGTATTACACAATTTCCTCTGTACATAAAATTATACTAGTAAATCCCTTATGTGCTACCAACAAATGTGGTGAGAAGGGGATAGTGGATTGGTGTGCAGCATTGTTTGTCCAGCATAAACAATTACCTAGGATCACTTGAGAAAAGCATTCTGGGTTGCTATATTTTGTATTCCATTATATTCAGTGTTTAACCTTTAATATGGCATAATAAACTTAAAACTTAAGTGATTTAGAAGCCAGTCAGCTGTTAAATCTGTATTCACCCAATAGTTTGTATAAGTTATTCTACTGTTTACCACTATTCAAATATAACAGATTATTTTATAACCATTGCATTTTCAGAAACACATTTCTTTACCAATATTTTCTGAAAAATGTAAACAAAATTATATTGAAAAATGTTTACATTATCTAGAATGGGACCTGTTATCCAGTATGCTCAGGATCATGTAAACATTAAATAAACGCAATAGGATTGTGTTGTTTCCACCAATAAATATTTATGATATATTTTTGGAGATAAACTACATGGTGCTGTTTTATAACTGCAGAGAAAAAAATAAAAAAAAATGTAAAATTTGAATTACAACTGAGTTTATGGGAGATGGCCTTCCCATAATTCAGAGCTTTCTGGATAATGGGTATCCAAATAATGGATCCTATATCCCAAACTAGTGAGAAAATAGAGGCTAGATGGCATGTTACAACCTGCTCAAAAGCATGGGAACTCAGTTCTCCTTTGCTATACAGTTTCCCACTATTTCGTTAATTCGCTACCCAGCCACATCATCAACTCAGTTAACTCTATGCTTCTCGATATAGATTTAAGTAAACATCATCTCTGTCAGCTGAGAATACAATTTGTTTGATCTGCCTGTAGGTCATTCAGATCCCATGTCATACTGCCACTGTAGATATAGCTCCAGGGTTTTTTTTTCCCAGCTCTGCCTACATTTCACATCAGAGTAAAGCTGGGAATGATGCCAGACAAATAATACTCTGTTTTTGCAGATAACATTGTTATCCATGATAACACAAAACAAAGCGTACAAAAATAGCAATAACTGTTCATTCTGGATTTGATTAAAGCCATTAAATATGACTTTTCAAAGAAAAGGATTCCCTTTCCTCTCTCATTAAGGTATATGATAATGCTATAAAAAGGAAAAATTTTAATTTTCATCTCTTCCAACACCCTATAATAAATACAACATATGGAGCCTCTATAAAAAAAGGAAGGGCTAAGCGATGTTAAGGAACTCTAAGCAAATATAAAAGAATATAAACATTAGTTAATGTTTAAGTTCTTGTATATTTTCCAAACAGAAAAACCCAAGAAATGATTGTCAGTAGTGCATAAGAGACATACACAAATCATAGCTGCAGTGATGCAGGTTTACCTGCTGAATGAAAATATTGTTTTGCACCAAGACCCCTGTAAAAAGATTCAAAATACAATTTAAATCCTTAATGCTGCATTTTGTGAGAGAAAATACCTGTTTCTGCTTTTTTTATTTAAAAAAAATCTATATATTTTTATTTTTTATTGTTTTGTTTTCTACCCTTAATACCAACCACTACAGATTCTATAAAAATGTTTTATTATAGGAGGGGTATAACCTGAAAGTGTCATTTGATTAATATTTGTCTCTCTCACACACCTGTAGATTCAAGGAGATGGAATAGATTATAATTGAAACAAAGAGCAGAATGCATGTACAACACAAGCCCTCTAATGATCTCATGTTAAACATGTTTACATTGCCCTTAGTGCTCCTAAACTACATTTTTTGTGGGAGTTAATTAAGGGTCCTATTTATTATACTGTGTAAAACAATATTTGCAGAAAAAGCAGTGGAAAAAGCAGTGGAAAAGCAGTGGAAAAAGCAGTGGAAAATAAAAGTTATCAGGGTGTATTCTATTTTACACCATGCGAACGTCAGATTTGCCACCATTATTTTACACGGCTTCAGAAATTTGTAAGAAAGTTCAGACAGTGAGTAAAAAAAATTAAGCCATTTTAACAACATTTTTTTGACATGCCTGGCTACGTGTGGCTAATTATTCTACCATTTTACACATAATAATGTAATCTTAATGTAAGAGCAGAACCTGGCATTCCCAAACACAATAACAAAGAGGAGTAGTGGGAGTTGTAGTCTTGGCTGGATCTGACTTCCGCGAAAATAAGAACAAAAATTTTTATGTCATACTATAATAATGCTCCCTACAAAGTTTAATGCATTGCAGATTTTAACTGAGCATTGTACATTTTTAATAGCTACATGGAAATGGCCTGTTTTATTACATATACTGCACACTAGCATGAACAATGAAATGTGCAATCTTTTTTCCTTTGGCGACAGAGTCACAATGAAATGTATTCGCAAGGTATATATCTTAGCCGTGCACCAAGGAAAAGAAGGACAATAGCAAAGGACAAAAACTGGTTTCAGTTATAATTTCATTTACAAATCACATTAAAGGGGTAATGTTATAATGGTCTTAAAGGGATACTGTCATGGGAAAACATGTTTTTTTCAAAACGGATCGGTTAAAAGTGCTACTCCAGCAGAATTCTGCACTGAAATCCAATTCTCAAAAGAGCAAAGATTTTTTTATATTCAATTTTGAAATCTGACATGGGGCTAGACATATTGTCAGTTTCCCAGCTGCCCCAGTCATGTGACTTGCACTTTAGGATGGATGTACTTTTTGGCAGGCTATTATTTCGCCCATACCTCCCAACTGTCCCATTTTTAGAGGGACAGTTCCTCTTTAGACAGCTCAACCCGCAGTCCCTTGTTTGTACTGGAAAGTCCCGATTTTCTCTGCACTGAACAGGCAGAAAAAGAAACAATGTTTCTAACTTAATTGGCTTTTGGCAGAGAGCCCAGAACAAACACTGCTTCAGATAAGATAATTTTGAGATAAGCAAATAAGTAATTGTAACAATATAAGATAAACTTGGGAGAACTTAGTCTCACAGCTTAAAGGGCAATTCACCTTCATTAGCAAAATGACTAAAAAAAATATGTTCAAACTTTCATAACCTGCCAAATTTTGTAAAATGAACATGGTAATTAGGGGGTGTGGCCACAAAATAGGCGTGGTCAAAACAATTTGCACTGCAACTTTTTTGTCCCTCTTTTTATTTCCAAAATGTTGGGAGGTGTAATTTCGTCTACTGAATGTAACTGAATCAGTCTCAGTGGGACTTGGCTTTTACTATTGAGTGTTGCTTTTAGATCTACCAGGCAGCTTTTATCTTGTGTTAGGGAGCTGCTATCTCATTATCAAATACATGGGTTATTAGATGTGGGCAAACTTAAAGGCCCAGCAACATCAAAAACATTTTTTTAAAAAAAGAATCTCCGCTTGGGCTCCTCTTCACAAAAGGTGACATGAAAAAAATATTTAGGGGGTTATTTATCAGAATCCAAATTTTTCTGATTTTTCAAAAAAAAAAAAAAATGTCAGACCAAACTAGAATCCACAATTTGACATTTTTTATTATTAAAAAAGTTCCATTCCATCGGTTCAGGTAAAACTTGATAAAACCGATCGAATTCGAATCATACGATTTGGAAAGCCTGAATTTTTTGGATTTTTGCCTGAGAAGCCTGAAAAGGTCTGTGCTAAATCCAGCACAGACCACAGAAACTTCAAAATAGGATAGGGACCTCTGGCATTGACTACACAACCTTGACAGGTCTCAAAATGGCAAAATGTTTTTTTTTTAACTAAAAATTTGAGTTAAAAAAAGAAAAAAGGGAGTTTTGCTTTAAAAAGTCAGACCGGAGTTTAGTAAATAACCCCCTTGATGTTTAAAAATGCATTACTCAACAACCTCACCAACCAAAAAGGTTATAGAGCACCATTACTGGCAATGCAGTTTCTGTAACTTCACTACATGTGAATTGACATTATCTTCTATATTTGACGTCAGTCTTCTGACTTAGAGATTAAATGCTTCTATTGCAACATGTTAAATGTTGTAATATAGAAAGCAAAACAAAAATGTGCTTTTTTAATTTTAAGTACACTATTATTGACTTGTTTAGTAAGCGGCTTTTTTTTTCCCATACAGCTTTTATGAGGAAACTATAAAATAAAAATGCGAGATAATAAAAATTTATTTTACAAATTATGTTTTTATCTCCCTTCTGATTAAAGAGTGTTCAGGCCAGAATCTCTTGTGGTTATTTGTTTGTATAAATCATTTCCATGAGTGCATTATGAAAGAACATTTTGTTAACTGTTCATAACATTTAGGTGATAAAGCATAAAACAATAGAGCTAGTATTGTGTTTCCTTTTCTTTTTCTTCTATTTTTCATTTTTGCAAACAGGATATTAGTCTCAATGTCCCTATAGGGCAAATATCAGGCACCAACTGTGGCAAAAAGAATAGCAGGGCGATCTGTAAAAACTGCCAGTCAGCCCAATTAAATAAATAAGCCAAATCTGCAGGAATCTGACTGCCAAACCTTATATAGCTCTATGCATAGCTACTTATAGCCTGTAATATCTTATGTTTTGCACAGATACGGGACCAATCATCTGGAAATCCATTATCCAATAACATGCAAATAATTATTGGTTTTTTTCTTTGTAATAGCGAAACAGTAACTTGTACTTGATGATAACTAAGCTGTAAGAAGTCAGTGAGAATACGGTTTAGTATGTATGTATACATTTGTATAGTGCTCCTTGAGGGCAAAACACTGTACAGCAGAACAATAAATTGGTAAAGCAAACGGGGTCATTGCAATAGTAAATACAAATACTGTAAGTACAAAAATACAATAGACATAAATGTAAAGTACAGTTACAATACATATTAAGTGCTTAGCGTCAAGGATACAAAAGGATCATCATCATTCATCATCATTATTTATTTATATAGCGCCGACAAGATACGCAGTGCCTCAACCTTAGTTATAACAACAGGGAATACATGGTGGATAACAAACAAGGGTTACAATAGGATTAGAGGGCCCTACAAATTAGAGTTTACAAAGTAAAGGTTAGGGTACAATTTATAAAGCAATGATTGATTAATTAAGGTACATTAAATAAACTTCTTTAAACAGGTGGGTCTTTAAGGAGCGCTTGAAAGTTTGGAAAGAAGGAGAAAGTCTGACAGCTCAAGGCAGAGAGTTCTAGAAAACAGCAGAAGCCCAAGAGAAGTCTTGTAGACGAGAATGGGCAGAAGTGATGAGAGGAGAAGCGAGGCGAAGATCAGAAGCAGAGCATAGGTTTCGTGAAGGAGAGTATTTGGAGATCAGAGATGAAATATAGGGAGGGGCTTCATTATTAAGGGCCTTGAAAGCGAGTGTTAGTAATTTTAATTTGATTCTAAACGGAATTGTGAGCCAGTGAAGGGAAATGCATATGGGAGCAGCTGATGTTTAGCAGCGAGATAGGTGAATGAGTCTAGCAGCCGCATTTAGAACAGATTGGAGTTGTGAAAGGTGATTTGTTGGAATACCTGCGAGGAGTAGGTTGCAGTAATCAAGGCCGGAGATGATGAGAGACTGAATCAGTGTTTTAGTTGATTCTGAACTGAGATATGGTCGGGCAATGTTGCACAGTTGAATGTGACAAGAAGTGTTTGAATGTGTGGTGAAAAAGACAGATGCAAGTCTAGGATAATTCCTAGGCAGCGTGCCTGTGTGGTAGAATGAAAGGTGGTGTTGTTTACTGTGAGTGATATCTGAGGGACAGGGGAAGATCTTGGAGGAAATATAATGAGTTCTGTTTTTTAAAGGTTCAGTGTCATGTGGCGCTGTGACATCCAGGAGGAGACAGCAGAGAGACAGTGATATTGAAGTCCAAACGACTGGATAAGTTTTCCTAGCGAAATTGTATAGAGCGAGAACAGCAGAGGGCCTAGAACAGAGCCTTGAGGAACTCCAACAGAGAGAGGGAACATGGTAGAAGTAGAGTTAGAGAAGGCAACTTTAAAGGAACAGTCAGACAGATACGATGTAAACCATGAAAGAGCAGTGTCACAAATACCAGAGTGTAGAATGTCTAGGAGGAGTGTGTGGTCAACTGTGTCAAAGGCTGCAGAGAGATCTAGAAGGATTAGAATGGAATAGTGACCTTTAGACTTTGCCAGTAGAAGATCATTGGTTACTTTGGTGAGTGCAGTTTCAGTCGAGTGTGATAGGCGGAAGCCAGATTGCAGGGGGTCAAGAAGGGAGTTGTGAGTCAGATGCTGGATCTGGTGTTTGTAAACAAGCCTTTCTAGTAATTTGGATGCGAATGGAAGAAGGAAAACCGGACAATAGATAGCGGGAGAGATGGGATCAAGGGAAGGTTTTTTTTTTTTTAACAGGTGTCTTTTTATTGAATTTTCAAACAGGGTGGGATACAGAAAAGAAGGGGAGGGGAAGAAGACAAAAAGAAAAACAAAGTCACAGCAGCAATTATGGCATCACATTCTGTACGTATCCAAAGACCAGAAATATTTGTATCACATATTTATGGCAAAGTTAACATATGCGTCTCCATCCAAACACCCCATATCCTTTCAAATTTTTCTGGTTGCCCTCTGGCCTCATATGTCAACTTTATTAGCGGCAGCATCTTATTAACATGGCAAATCAGATCCCTTTTTTGGGAAGAGTAGGGGCCATCCATTGCATTATCAGTATTTTTTTGCATAGAACAGCAGTGTCTTTACTAGTACTCTGGTGTTGTTGGCCGGTATCACATCATCTATCAGACCCAGAAGGCTAATTTCTGGTGTTTTCAGAGGGGGTTACACCAGCGTATCGACAATATAACCTACCACCCTGTCTCAGTATCTAGAAATTATAGGGCACAACCATATAATTTGTCAAAGTGAACCATTATTGTCTCCACATCTCTTACACACTGGAAGGGGTATTTTTCCCATTTTATGGAGTCTATTAGGGGTCAGGTAAATCCTCATCAACAATTTGTATTGAATAAGTCTATCCCTCGTACTTATGAGAAACTGGTAACTTCCTCCCATTGTTCCTCCCTCAGACTGGGGATATCCACCTGCCATTGTCTATAAAGTGACTGGAATGGGGGATATTTGGTGGATTGTAGGCATGTATAGAGGAAGGGGACCATTTTGATAGGGTCCTCTTTTTCTCAGTTGGACCAGAAGGGTTGGTTCCCCCATCTTCTGTAAATAGCGGTACATAGGAAGATCCGGAATTCCCATCTTGAAGGGAAGGTTTTTTTGAGGATAGGAGTGATAAGTGTTTGTTTGGTGTTGATGTTTGATGAAGGCTCTTGTCCCATAGAGCTTATAGTCTAAATGAATCATGTGATCATCTCAATTTGAAATGCAGTTCAATTCAGATAAACTTCTCACGGTTTATCAAGTGAAAACTCTATTGAAGTCTATGGGGGAATACAAGGAAATAAATTATGAGAAAAGTTTTTCTCCTCAAATTGAATTTCATTCATGAGATATCACTTGATAAATCGTGAGATAAATTTTTCTCACTGAACTGAATCTGGCCTGATGCGTTAATTAAATAAATTGTGTTGGTATTTTAAGAGAGAAGGGGACTTAATCATAAAGTCTGGAGGGGGAGCGGTGTAAGTTAAAATCAAATTGCAAATTTTACTTTAGCCTTGAATTCTATCATTTAAAAGGTCACTTGGCTACTACTTTTTTATCTCTTATAATATAATAACTCCCTTAGAAGTAGAAAGGATGGAGAGTGGCTTTGTGGTGTGGGCTGTAATATAATATACCAGGTACAGCTGCAGCAGGAATACTGCTCCTAAGTTTGCCTTCTAGAGAGACACAATAAATCTATTCCAAGATAGTCATGCACTTGTATAAAGCACAGTCAAGCTGGAAAAATTTAATTTATACAGGTATGAGACCTGTTATCCAGAATGCAAGGCACAGTCAAGCTGGAAAAATGTAATTTATACAGGTATGAGACCTGTTATCCAGAATGCAAGGGACCTGGGGTTGTCCGGATAACAGATCTTTCTGTAATTTGGATCTTCATACCTTAAGTCCACTAGAAAATCATGTAAACATTAAATAAACCAAATAGGCTGGTTCTGCTTCCAATAAGGATTAATTATATCTTAGTTTGGAAAATCAATTTTAAAAATCTGGATTATTTGATTATAATGGAGTCTATGGGAGATGGCCTTTCCTTAATTCGGAGCTTACTGGATAATGGGTTTCCAGATAACGGATCACATACTTGTATCAGCTTTCAAATCAGCATTAAGGCTGTTGTTGACTCAGATATGTGATGACTACATTAACTTGTTCACTTTGCAGTTAAACACTTTATTCGCTTTTATTTCTACTCTGTATGTTTGTATTCTCAAGGCATTTAAAGTTATTAATGAAACAAATCAAAACTCGACAAAAAACAATGCAGCTAAAAGCCTTAATATTATATCATAACGTATACAGCTTCTATATGGTCTATTAGCTTTGGGAATAATGAGTAAAACAATTCAACCTAAGTCTCTGTAGAATCAGCCTGATGTGATGCAGTAGAAATTCTTTGGCATACATAAGGTTCTTACACAAGGCAATTAAGTAGGGATGCATAGAATCCAGAATTTGGTTAGGTTTTTGTCCAGGATTTGGCTCTTTTCAGCAGAATTTGACTGAATCCAATTGCCTGGCTGGACCAAATCCAAATCCTTAAAAGCACTTGACTTTTTCTGTGATTCTTTTTCACCCTCCCTTACCCTAATTAGAATATGCATGGCATGAAAAATTTGGGAAAAGTGCAAATCCCAAAATAGTGGATTTGGTGCATTCCTCAAATTAAGTACAGTAAATAATTTTTCCAGCATAATGATCTTGGTTCAGTTTAAGCCTAAAATAGATCTGCCATTCATTTTCATTACTTACATCTGTATCTCCTAAAAGACTGGGGGGTCCGTTTACTAAAGTGCGGTAAATTTGACTTTAAGTTTCCAATGAGAATATTTTTCCGACAGAATAATTACAGCGACTAAGTTTACTAAACAGCGATGCGCTCAGAAGTCATTGCGATCACTTGCAGTAACTATGTTAACGAAACAGCTTACGTTAGTGGTAATTCTAGCGAGTTGTGAAATTTCTGGCAACAAATTAAGTCTTTGCGAATATTTACGCTATAAAATAGTCTTGTTTTATGGGGGCTATTATGGCAATTTTTACTGTGACATTTATGGCCAGAAATGTATCTTCAAAACTCAAACTTTATTGACTGATGATAACACCATCCAACAACATTACCAGAGTAACAGGTATCAATCATGAATGCATCATATACAGTATGTAGCCAATCACAATGAAACCAAAAAAGCGTAGAAGCTGACGAATCCTTGACTGTGATGCCCGCTGCCAAAAATACGCCTCTGAGCTAAACATGCTGCTGTTGCAGCAAACAGAAGCAGAAGCCAAAACATCCTGTCAGCTACAGATCTCTCTCCTGTCAGCAATGAATGATGGGTAAAAAAAAAAATAATAATAAAGGATTATGGGATATTTCCTGTCTCTTGAGAATTTTCTGGCGAAAAAATACTTTTACGCCACTACATAGGTGGCTGTAAAATTTTGCAAAGATTGTTGCGTAAATTTCGTCTTTTGCACATTTCGCTGTTTAGTAAACCTGGTGTTAATGTGTACATAGCGTTATTTTAAGCGAATGCGATAACTGGCGAAAACATATTTTTGCACAAGAAAATGCGCAAATTTACCACAGGTTAGTAAACTGGCGAAAACATATTTGGCGACAAACTTGTCTATATTTTGTGCGCATATTTTTACCGCGCTTTAGTAAACGGACCCCCAAGTCTTAAAATTTGGGTCTTTATGCCTTAAATCTACTATAAATTCATTTAAACATTAAATAAACCCAATAGGCTGGTTCTGCTTCCAATAAGGATTGATTATATCTTAGTTGAGATCAGGTACAAGTTACTGTTTTATTACTACAGAGAAAAAGGAAATCATTTTTAAAAATTTAGATTATTTGGATAAAATGGAGTCTATGGGAGACAGCCATTCCGTAATTCAGAGCTTTCTGGATATCGGGTTTCCGGATAAGGGATCCTATACCTGTAACTAATATGTAAACATACAATGCACTGTTGTCATTATCTCTCCCTACCCTATGGTGCCAGCTGGGACTGGACTTTAATGCTTATTCTACTTTGGCTGATTAAATGAATGTTTAACCTTCAGAAATCCAAAGAGACCCAGTGCAAAAAAACTAAAGTTCACCACCTAGACAATCAGTTGAACAACAGGTTGTATCAGTGCATTCATGATACTAATTTGCACATGAAATTTGCAGATTGTATGGCTGCGTAAATTTGAAAAAATCCATACTTCCCTTTCCAGCCTGAGTGAAACCAGGCAATGAATGGCCCTATTAACTGAAGCTTAAAGGATAAATAAACCTTAAAATAAGTGGATGTAAAATTGATGAGGGTGCTATTATAAATACTTTTGCAATGTACATTCATTATTTATTTATTTTTAATTTAAGATATTAAAGGATACATGTGCTGTTAATATGAATGAATTTTGTTATAACAGCACCACCTCCTGGTCAGTTTCCCACCAGTCTGACCAGCAAGTAGTCAAAGAAGCTGTCAGGAGAAAGACAGAGGCTATTTTGATGTTCTTCTGCTTAGGAAAGATTTAAGAACAGTTTCTAATTTTTTCCTAAGCAGAAGAACATCAGAGCTGCCTCTTTCATTCTCCTGACAACTTCCTTGACTACTTGGTGGTCAGACTGGTGGGAAACTGACCAGCAGGTGGTGATGTTGTAGCAAAATCCATTCATATTAAAAGCACATGTATCCCTTAAAATCTTGGAATAATAAATAAATAAATAATGAATGAATGTACATTGCAAAAGTGCTTAGAATAGCCCCCTCGTCAATTACACATTCACTTATTTTAAAGGTTTAAGCCAGGTAAGAACCTGGCATATAAAGGGCACAAAAAACACATGCACATTATGCTGGCAACATTTACACCATGGCCTGCAAGAATTAGCACCAAGTCTGATGTTTCCAACTGATAACCAGTAAATGAAATAAGAACCATTAAATTAACTATTATAGCACAGGAAATATGTAAGGATCTCCTTGAAAAATAAAAATGTATCTCAGTGATTTGAGACATGACAAATAAAGAAGGAAATGGAAGACAAGCAAGAAATAATTTTTCTTTTTTTATTCTTCCACCCCTAAATTAACACTTGTCTTCTCTGTATTTGCCCAGGCAAAAGTTCTGCTGCTAGTTGAACTCATATAATTGCATCAGGTTTGAAAGCAAAACTGGAATACATTCTAATTACTATATTTTTATGAATTAATTACTTAGCTTTCATTGAGGAAATTTTTTTTTACAATTTAACAGAAAGATCTGTCTCTAAAGCACAAATCTGGCTTCCACGGGTACTTGGTACAGTCTGCCTTGCAAAGCTAAATATAACATTAACATAATGAAAGCAATTAAGTTAGCAATTTTCCATTAGTTATGCATTTTCTGTTTCCGACTCAACTACCCACAAGGCCTTGCATACAGATCTGTTAACATGCAAGGTAACTCTGGCCACTTCTCTATTGTTCTCATAACTTGGGAAGACAGTCTGAACAGCTGGAAGTAAAGGGGAGATGTGTCTCACATCCCTATGAGAGACCGGGGAAACCGTTGAAAAAATAATTATCTATAGGAAAGGAATACTTTGTATACTTGTTCAAGTTTTACAGCCTATACTTATATTATTTATGGCAGTTGATCTATTTTTGGAAAGGCTAAGTCCTTTTAAGACTTACTTATTCCTGCCTACGTGTCAAGCAATGGTACAGAGTGTAATAAAGTAGCTGGAGAATGATAAATGAGAAGTAAAGTTAAACCTTCCACAAGCTTATCAAAGGATCATTGAAATCTTCACCTCAGCAGCTTCATTGCAGAAGCCATTTTCACTGACGATGAGGGGGTTTACAGGGTCACCCAGGAATCATCAGCAAGCAGAAGCTGTACACCAAACAAAAGGCTTTGCATGAAGAAGAAGCTACCAGTGCCTGTCTGCACTGAAGAATACTAAGGGGGCAAAGTAATTAAAAATCACAAATGTTAATAATTGCATTTTTGGGAATGTTTAGTGCTGCTCGCAATGTAAAATCATTTGCTGGCAAATAGGGATGGGCGAATTTTTTCGCCTCGTTTCGCTGAAAAAATGACGCCCATAGACTTGTATGAAGATGTGCGTCAAAAAAAAGACGCGCGACAAAATAATTTCGCCGCGCGACAAATTTTTTTGACGCCCATAGACTTTAATGGGCGTCTGCGACATTTCGCCGGTGGCGAATTTTTAGCGAAACGAAGCGGGTCAAATTCGCCCATCCCTGCTGGCAAATACTACATTGCCCATTATCACTAAACAAAGGTTAGCATTAACACCTGCATTGGAGATTCGTTAAATATTTTGTCACAAATAACACTTTGCGATTGAGAAATTTTATTGCATACACCTGTTCACAAAAGCCATTTGTTCGCAAACATTGCGATGAAGTCATTGAGGTCTGCAATCAGTCAAAAAGTTCACAAACATGGTCCCTAACCTACCTAAAGGTGTTTGTGCTAATGAAACATATAACATTCCTCCATAAGAAGATTAACTCTGCACTATTTCTTAATCAAGAACTAAATGAGAGTTTTGGGCCGGCTTGGACACATAAGGGATCTTTTTGTAATTTCTAAATAATAATAAAAGGGGGTGTTCACCTTCAAACATGTTTTTTAGTTCAGTGGGTTTCAGATTGTGCACCAGAAATAAATACTTTTTCCAAAAACTTTGTGTTTTCTATTTGACACAATTTTTTCTAATATTGAAGTGTAAAGCCGATTTTTTAACTGTTTTAAATGGATACATTTAGGGGCACATTTATCAAGGGTCAAATTTCGAGTTCATGGGAGTTATTTAAAACTCCCATGAATACGAAATTCAACCAATTGCAATTTATTCAACAAAAAAAAAATAGAGTTTTTGGAACTCTGTTTAATAGGATCCACCCACAAATTCGAATCGAGTTCGAATTAATTTGATTCAAGTTTTTTCTCTGAAAAAAACTTGAATGTCAGGAAGGCTGCAAACAACTTCAGATTGATCCCAGGACGTCTTCCATAGGCTAAAACAGCAATTGGGCAGGTTTAAGGAGGCGAATAATCAAATTCAAGTTCTTTAAAAAAATTTAATTTTAACAATTCCCTAGTCAAATTTCACAGTTGTAGCCATAACAAAACTTGAAAATTCGAATGCCATGTTTTATATAATAAACATACTGGACCAGTCTAAAGGTTCAGTATTTCTATCGTAGCAGTTTCCCATCTTGGATTTTGTTAGGAGTGTCTTTATTATACACACGCTCAGTGGGCTTTGAGCAGCTGTTGAGAAGCTAAGCTTAGGGGTTGTCACAAATCAGCAAGCAGAAAATGAGGTTTGCCTGTCATATAAGTGCTACGGTGTTGATTAATAAATTCTGATGGTAATTGTTCCGGTTTTGAGTTGCCCTGTACGAGAATTAATTTTCTAATTAGCGTCAGCCTTATATTATAGGCTGCTTAAAGGGCTGTGGTTGCCTTAGCTGGTATACAACATTTCTACCCTAATTCTTTAATAAAGCTTTAGTTCTCCTTAAGAAAAGAACTGTTTTCTATGCTTCCATGTAACGTGAATCTGAATTTATCAACGACTTCTCTCTCTGTGTATTTTGTGGTCACAGCCTCATTGCACCCCCGCCTTATGGTTTTAAAAATTAGTGGTGAGCACAACTTTCCCTTGTTTGTTATTCATAGATATAGATATAGATAGAGAGAGAGATTATATATAGCGATAGAGATATATAGATATATAGAGAGATATATATATAGAGATAGATATAGAGATATATATATATATATATATACACACACACACACACACACACACACACTGTGGTGTACACAGTGTTACATGTCTACACTCGTTCTTATTTTAGCTTTAGTACTCCTTTCAGCTAGGAGTATGATGAAACATGTTTCCATGTATAAATGAATCGATATGGCCTTCACTTTGGTTCTTTCTATTCAGCTTTGCAGTTATTCCCCATCAAACAGTTCTGCTTTGATTCAGAGCTCAGATATTGTTCAGCTACAACTACATACAGTTCTATATAGTATATTTATAGCTTAAAGTTGTCTATGCACCAGTTATGTGGAGGTAATTGTTTGCATTTCACAGTGTATTTCCTATTTGACAGACTTTTATCTAAGAAATGAGATTATAAAATGAATTAACTTGGATTTGACAGCATCAGGCGGTTAAAAAAAATTGCGCCGGCTTCAATTTCTCCAACTTGATTACGTTGCAGTATTAACTTCAAAGCTTAAGCAAATTGTGAAGCCTGACAGCAATAAAATTATCGTGGACAATTATGGATGCTGGTTTATATGCTAGAGAGCTGATATCTGTTTCTCCTAAATTATGGAACAGATCGGACAACTGTTATAATGAACTCAATTAAAACATTTTGTTTATTGCATTTCCAATATATGTCATTAGTTGAAAACCAATTTGTGCTAATTGTGAAAAACAAAGATTTTTCAAGTGTTTTTTTCCCTATTTATACAAGAAAACATAAGGCATTTAGCATAGTTAATGTCATGCTTGGATGTGCATAGAATGATACACCGAAAAAAAAATTTTTTTTACCTACAAATAAATGCTGGTAGTAGCTAAAATACACAGACATGGTAGGGTGCATTCATGGGCAGAGTGCATAGCACATCTTTAGCGTTTGAGCATGTTGCAAAGTGTTTAATGCATGCAAGGGTACTGGGGCCCTCTATGCCTTTCACATCATGTCAGTAAGCAACTAGATGGGAAAGCAGATAATTCTGGATGTGCTCCATAAGTGGAGACTTTACTTGCACTTTATACATTATTTTATTTCTACCTTAGCCAACTCTGAGTAATGGTCCATAATGTTGCCAATCCTGCCAATGTTCTTACAGGCAGACTAAAAGCCAAAAAAAATTAAACCCATTGGGTTTGGTACTAGTACAAGATGGGCCATGGGCTCATAAGAGAAACCTTCATGATGAGCCTCAGTGTATAAATCATGGTTATTTATTGTATAGTTGATATAAGACATGATGGAATGATCATAAGGTTGTATCTCTAACTGTAACAGAGGCATAAATTTAATACAGTACATGAAACTCAAAGAAATTGGCCACGTGAAATAACCCTCTGGCCATCTAAGTCCACAGTTATGGGGGCGGGGAGAAGTGTTATCAGATTTACAACAACAGGTTTCAGGGAAAACATGTAATTTAGGCTACAATGGGCCCACAGTATCTCTGACTCACATCTCAGCAACTTCAAGTTTTTATCAGCACCCCTACCAAAGGGGGGTGGGAACATGTACTTAAACTGCAACAAGTTGTATCCTGCTGTTAAGAAACATTTTTGGTCATGTTGCTGGTTGAACAGCTTTGCCTGTAGCAAGGACAGAGTGAATTTCACACCTGTGAAGTTCGTGCACTATTTGAAAGTTGTAGAATCCTTGCCCACATAAGGACACAGAGCACAAAGCCAAATACACTATATATGAGATGGTAGAAATGTACCGGTGTCCTTGAATCTGACTAAATTGGAAAACTGGGCATCAAACTGGAAAATGAGGTTCATTGCCGACAAATGCAAGGTTATGTGAGTTATACACTAAATGGCAGGGTGTTGAGGGTTTGCTTAATTGAGATGGATATGGGGATTTTTGTAGATAACAAGTTGTCTAATTCCGGGCAGTGTTATTTTGTGGCCACTAAAGCAAATAAAGTTCTGTCTTGCATAAAAAAGGGCATTAACTCAAGGGATGAAAACATAATTATGCCTCTTTATAGGTCCCTGGTGAGGCCTCATCTGGAGTATGCAGTGCAGTTTTAAACTCCAGTTCTTAAGAGGGATATAAATGAGCTGGAGAGAGTGCAGAGACGTGCAACTAAATTGGTTAGGGGGATGGAAAATTTATATTATGAGGGTAGACTGTCAAGGTTGGGTTTTAAGGTTTACAAGAACATTAGAGTTCCTTATAGACAGATAATGGGGGGGGGACTTTTTCTTCTATAAAAAGGATCAACGCACCAGAGGCCACTCGTTCAGAGTAGAGGAAAAAAAAAACATTTTGAAGCAGCGTAGGGGTTTCTTCACAGTGAGGTCATTGAGGTTGTGGAATGCCCTGCCGGGTGATGATGTGATGGCTGATTCTTTTAATACCTCTAAGAGTGGCTTAAAACTACAATTAGTATAGATATTGGTATACAGTATATATTTTATATGAGTGTATGGAGGGGTATATATGGATGCTGGGTTTCATGAGGGGGTGAACTTGACAACTTTGGCCTTTTTTTCAACTCAACTTAACTATGAAACTATGTAACTATTTAACTATTGCTCCAGCCCAAGACACACACTATCTATCTATATTTTTTTTATTATTTGCCAGCACCTATAAAGGCTCAATATATATTGAAAAATCACTCAAATTGTATCATAATAAGGCAGTGATACCTAAGGTAGCTTTAAACAGAAAACTGAAATACCAAAAAAAACCCAACAAAGCACTCTTCATTTCCTACAGTCTGCTTACATAGTACTCCACGCAAAATGCAGACATTGAACTCACACACTATTCTCCTCTAGATACACAGTTACACAGTGTGTGATGTACACATACAGTATATATATACAGTGTGTATATATATATATATATATATATATATATATATATATATATATATATATATATATATATATATATATATATATATACACACACACACATACATATGCATACATACATACACAAATAATTTAATGATTCTATCTAGGTATAAATAAAACATTTTTTTCTGTTCTTTGTTGGATTTATGTAGTCACTGGATCTGTCACTGAATCCATTGAGACAGTTTTGTAAGCTTTTAATATATCTGGGAAACACTGAGATTAGAAACAGAGTGAGGTAAATACATCCTTTCAATTGCAATAGAGAGATTTGCCTCTTGTTATTATTTTACCTCATGTCTTTCTATATAGCTTGTAGGAGTGCCAGTAGATTTGGTGTTCTCTGTATACCATCTGTGCTAATAAATCATATCCATCTGTGCAGCATGTGTTACCAGTATAACCAAAGCCAACATTGTGCATGTTGAGTTTTATTTTATTTTACATTTTTTGCATAATCCATGCAATTTAAAAAATATTATCTGCATTTTAATGGTTCCCTTGGATTGAGTCTCCTTGATATACTGTTTTCAGCAGTCAATATGAAATATTTCAATCCACATAGCAACTTTATCAATGATTTCTAGCATTGTAAAGGCTAAAAGACTCCAAGAGAACATCACAAACAAAAATGTTCTAAATTATGAAAAGGACTCATTTAAAAGAGCAAAGCATAGGAATTGTTCGGTATAAAAAATAAAAAGTAAACAGATAGCTTCAATATAGTTACTTACTCAAAAACGTCATGTATAAAGGCTGGAGTGACTGGATGTCTAACATAATAGCCAGAACATTACTTCCTGCTTTGCAGCTCTTTTGGTATCTACTGATTGTTTACGAGGTAGTAACCCCTCCAATTAGGCTTATTAATTTTTGTGTTTTGCATTTTACCTTTTTTTGTAAGATTGTCTTAATATATAGAAATCAGCCAAGATGTAGATGAAGGAGATGCCTGTCCCCATAAGCTATATGGGGTAGGTATCTCCTTCCTCTTGTCTCTTTGACACTTACAGTCAGGGTCGGATAGGGCCGGTGGGACATCCGCGTTATGTTTTGGGTAGCCGAGGATGAGGAGAGTATAACAGTGCTTTATTAGCACGGTTAATGCAGGCATTACACAACAGTAAGCTTTCACTTTTAAGGAAGTATGCACAGTATAAGTATGAGCACAGTGACATCTACAGGCCATTTGCATGAACACCACATATTCCCCCTATAGTAGGAAAGCATTTGGACAACTATAATAAACAGCAACATTAAACAGCATGCATTTTAAAGCAATAATAAACATTATTCACATCACAGTCCTTGGTCCATGCAGGTAGTTTTATGATTCTCTCAGTACGCCTTATAGGTTCACTTTCCTCAGGCCTATTGCCTAAATGTCCCCCACCAAATGGAGCCTCTCCCAAGTCATATCCAGCAGGCGCAAGACGACTTGCATTCCATATGTGTCCATCAGATAGTTCATATATGTATGGTCCTCGCTGACGTTTCACTTCAAGTGGTGCACTAAATTTAGATTGTCCTTGTTTCGGTATTCCTGGTTTCTTAATTCTGACTAAAGATCCAGGCTGAAAGTATATTTCTCTTGCACCACATTTTCTGTCAGTATAAGCCTTGCATTTGGCTTGTTGACATTTCACAATGTCAGCAGTAGATTTTGTAGGCACAGTATTTTGTGGAAGTTTGATGACTGCAACATGTAACTTAGTGCACATCTGTCTGCCATGTAATAATTCAGCTGGAGATGATTGAGTTGTTGCATGGCACGTTGCTCTGTAGTTATGTAGGAACTCTGTTGTAAATACTTTCCAAGATTTCCCAGTAAGATTTGCTGTCTGTAGTGCTTCTTTCAGACTTCTGTTGAATCGCTCGATTACTCCATTTGCTTGTGGGTAATACACTGAAGATTTTCTATGCACAATATTCCTCTCTCTCAGAAAGGATTCAAACTCATATGAGACAAACTGTGGTCCGTTGTCTGATATTGACTCCTTTGGATTACCTTCGCTGCTGAAGACTGTAGACAGAAATGGTATTACTGTAGCTGATGTTATATGAGAAACAATTGCAATTTCAGGCCATTCACTGTAATAGTCTATCAAGGTTATAGCAAATCTGCAGTCTATAGGAGCATCTGTAAAAGGACCGACAATATCAATAGCAAGTTTTTCCCATGCTGAATCAGGCAATGGTTTTACATCTGGTCTCAACTTAACTTTGTGTACAAAGTTCTTTGCACAGCCCAATGAAGTGTTGCTTTGTGTTGTGTTGCAGGCACTGGTGCTGTAGTAATGAGACCGTCAACTAATTGTAGATTTAATGCAGCAAAGAGATCCCTTCCAAGTAAAGCAGTACCCTTATTCACAGTAGGAGTAATGTAAGATTACATTATTTATTTCTATTTATTATTGTAATGAACCCTATTTCTTCTATTTATGTATAGTTATTCTGTACAGTGCTGGGTACATAAGTAGTGATATATAAATAAAAACATACATACAGACGAATGCAATTGCTGCAAATAAACACTATCCAGGAAAAAAAACATGATTTTGTTTTTTTGCTGAAACTTACACACTTTACTTGCACTTGCTTGTAAATTTATAAATCAATGAATAAAGTGTTTCTCTATTATGGCACACAACCGCTTTGTTATGTCATTTACCAATACTTTACCAGTAAATCCAGTTCAGCAGCCACTTGCAGTCCTCAGGAAATTGTTTCCATGTCGGTCAACAAGCACGACAGTTATATCAGTCAGAGATATAAATAAACTCACTTGGTTTGAAATTATGACCTGCTAAAAAATCTCATGAAGGCTGGTAATGAACCGGAAACAGTTCATTGCTGTCTAGCAGAATTATAGCAAACCACGGCAAACTGTTCTTCAATATAGAGGGTAATTTCTATAAGTTTTGCTCTTGATATTTATCAGAAAAAATATATATTTGTTATAATCTAAAAACATACAAACATACACTGAGGGGCAGATTTACAAAATTCGAGTGAAGAATTCGAATGTAAAAAAATTCGAATTTCGAAGTATTTTTTGGGTACTTCGACCATCGAATTGGTTAAATTCGATCGAATTCGATCGAATTCGAATGATTCGAACGATTCGAAGTAAAAAATCGTTCGACTATTCGACCATTCGATAATCGAAGTACTGTCTCTTTAAAAAATACTTCGACCACCTACTTCGGTAGATAAAACCTACCGAAGTCAATGTTAGCCTATGGGGAAGGTCCCCATAGGCTTGCCTGTGATTTTTTGATCGAAGGATTTTCCTTCGATCGTTGGATTAAAATCCTTCGAATCGAAGGATTTAATCGTTCGATCGAACGAAAAATCCTTCGATCGATCGATCGCAGGATTTGCGCAAAATCGTTCGAGTTCGATATTCGAAGTCGAACGATTTTAGTTCCCAGTCGAATATCGAGGGTTAATTAACCCTCGATATTAGACTATTGATGAATCGGCCCCTGAATGTCACTTAAAAAAAACAATATTCTCATTTTAGTAATTTTGTGCTGACTAAATACCTTGTCAGAACTCAATGGGTTTTTATAACCCCCATATAAAATTCACAGCGACAGTGTATTGTTATCCGAAATGAACATTCCCTCTGCATGACACTGTCTGGGAATAACATCAAAGAATTATCTCAGCTTTAAAATGGGCAGTTGTGGGATGAAATTCACTCTGAATAAGTCTCACTGTCTAAAAACACATTTTTAGGCTAACACAATCTGTTCTTTAAACCATAAGTTGATTAACACAGCTTGCACTTAGTTTAATACATAGCCCATAGTCTGCATTTGGGACGATATGAAAGGGACAGATCATGGCAGTGTCCCAGTGTTCTCTCCTGATTCTGCATTTATTTCTTGGTATATCCCATTTTTTGAAGCCCTGTATTTTTCAAGATACATGTGAAATGGGTACAAATGGGCAGCAATAGAGATGCTCTATCAAAGAGATGTAAACTTTTGGAGCAAAGTAACATCATTTATCATTAAGAAGTTTTATTACATACACTGCACATTATCGCAAACTTTGTGAACATTTATTCGCATCGCGAACAAATCGCAAATACACTTTGCGTATTTACATACCCCTCAATAAGGTGTAAACTGGAAGAGCCTGCACAGCTCTAAAATAATGATGTATTTCCATGTTTTAGTTACTGTTATTATTAATTCATTGCTTATGATATTTAACCTGCTGCTAGCCCACTTTTAAAAGTCAAGCATCTATAATCATAGGGACATGTGACAAGGATCTGAATGACCTGCAGCCATGCCACAATTATAGTTTCAAGGCTGGCAGAGGTAAGATTACATATGAATCAAAAGTAGGAAGTAAGGAATAATAGTATAGAAAACTAGTGGAAAGCGGATTGGACTAGAACAGAGTTTTTGAGCAACATCAGAATTAATATACAGGTACCAGCAGTGGAGTAATTAAATGTCACTGGGCCCCACAGCACATTAATTTTAGGCCCCCCAACATATCCAGAGATTGTCCTATTTTACCAAAATATGTTGAAATCTCTCTTTATGTGATGGGTAGCAGGTTTATTCATGTAATGTTATTTTCCAAGTGTAAATTATTATACCCTTATAAATATAGATATGTTTTAACTTATTGTACCATTAAAGTGGTTATTGGAAAGTTAAATTGATAGGACAAATGTTAGCATAAATAATTTATGCTTGTGTTCGTCATCGTTTACAATGTTGCCAAGAACAAAGTTCAAAATATATTTAAAGGGAAGACCAATTATGGTCCTTTGTACATTTTTTGTCACTGATACAGAAAAATTCAGAAATGAGAAAAACGTGCCCACACCTGCATTTTTAGGGTAAAGCAATTGCTGGGGTACAGATAAAACATGCAAGTAAAGGCTTCTTCTATTAAAAAAAATATTTAAAATCATTGAAAAAATGAAAGAATCATTACAAAAGAAGTCTAATCAAAATAATGTAAAATCTCTTTAAAATACATGCATCCCAAGCAAAAGTAATCAATATTATCACGTGGTGTTCTGTAACAATCACCATAATGAAGTAAAAACTGTTTTGGTCAATGAAAGCACACTTAGTTTGCAATGGAAACTGGCTTTATACCATTCCCTCAGCAACATGCTATGGGGTAATAATAGTTTATAAAGAATTTAAGCTAACAATTAACCATCTGGCTGTAGTTTGGCAATATCAATATGGAAAATCAACTGGCAAACTTGGGGAAATTAATAATAATTTTTAATAATAAAAACGGGGGGGATTTTCACTGCATTTTAATACCATTTAAAGGTCTCCCATCTGGACTCAATGTTAAAACAAAAAAGTCTCATATCTGGCCCCACCTTTAATGCCAAATAGCAAACCATACAAAGATGGTTTTATGAATCAGACAAAAACAGAATGTGAATATAATAATAATGTTTTCCAGACCAAAACGTATACATCTATCAAAGCACAAAGAAATCATTTTCAATCTAACAAACAATAAATCATTTCTTTGTAAACTTAGTATAATGATAGCATGCAGAGTAGGCAATGCATCAAGCAGCTTTGGTTAATGTCACATACTTCGTCACTGTCCTAATATTTTTGTTTACTTAAAATACTCATTATTTTTTGTTTTGTGTATTCTTTTTACTGAAAACCCCACTCCCAAAGACAGCAAACATAAACAGTGTAATTTAGGAAGTGTGAGGCTGAGAAATAAAAAGAGAAAAGAAATGAAAAAGAGACAGAAAGAAGAAGAAGAGACAATACATGGGGAGTACTCTTCCTTGGGGTTCAAGATACATAGACAGATATAGAAGAAGGGCTATAATATACAGAACATATGAAATACAATTTTCTTACATATTAATCACTGTGCACCAGCAGGTGAGCACCTATAAGGCAGGCACAATTATCCATTTATGAAGATGAGAATCTTCTGTGCTATACATGACCCAATAAGCAGATGAGAGTCTTCCATGTTCTGGGACATGGCATGTTATTAGGAAGCAATTTGAGCCCTCCGTGCTGTTGCACCAAAGGGAAGTGGTGGCTTGTTTGCTCAATCAGCATAATCAGAGCATTTGTATTCATAAGCCAAGAAAAGAGAATCCAACCGAGAAAAATCTATAACAAATGACGGGAGGATGGAATTTATATAGGGCCAGAGAAGAAAAATTATAGAGCAAAACTCAAAAGACCAGTAACAGCTTAAAGGGCACCTACTGCCACAAAAATATTATCCCTAACCAAAGGTGTGGATTAATAGAACCCACACTCTGTAAATAGTTTTTTTTTTATTAAATTGCCCCCCACCAGCACTAGGCCTCCTGCACCTGGAGGGAGCTCCCAGTTCAAGCGGCCATGTTGGGGCACACGCATTTGCATAATGAGTGAATACATAGTTACGTAGTGACATAGTTAGATCAGGTTGAAAAAGGATGAAAGTCCATCAAGTTCAACCCCTCCAAATGAAACCCAGCATCCATACATACACGTACTGACCCCTCCATACACTCACATAAATTATATATACTCATACACTAACTATAGATTTTATTATCACAATTAGTGATGGGCGAAAAAATTCGGCAGGCGCAAATTCACTGCGAATTTCCGCATTTCAACATCAGCGAATAAATTAATGAAACTGTCGAGAAAATTCGCCAGCAAAAAATCCCCCATGTCAAAAAAATTTGGACACGCGTCAGAATAAAAATTGTTGCACGTCAAAATTATTCGGACGCCCATTGACTTTAATGCATTTGGACAAAATAGACACACATTTTTGCAGGTGATTTCAATGCATTTAGCAAATTCTTCTGTGTTTCTCGAAACTCACATATTTTTTTTCGAAACTGTACAAATTCACCCATCACAATAGCCTTGGATATTATGCCTGTCCAAGAAATCATCCAAGCCACGCTTAAAGGCATTAACTGAATCAGCTATCACAACATCATCCGCCAGTGCATTCCATAACCTCACTGTCCTGACTGTGAAGAACCCCCTACATTGCTTCAAATAAAAGTTCTTTTCTTCTAGTGGTGGCCTCTGGTACGGTGATCCACTTTATGGGTAAAAAGGTCCCCTGCTATTTGTCTATAATGTGCTCTAATGTACTTGTAAAGTGTAATTTTGTCCCCTCGCAAGCGCCTTTTTTCCAGAGAAAATAACCTCAACCTTGACATCATAATTATGTCTTATATCCCTCTAACAAGTTTAGTTGCACTAAACTCTGTACTCTCTCCAGCTCATGTTTATCCCTCTGGAGCCCAAAACAGCACCACATATTCCAGGTGATGCCTTCCCAGGGACCTATAAAGAGGCATAATTATGTTTTCATCCCTTGAGTTAATGCCCTTTTTTATGCAAGACAGAACTTGATTTGCTTTAATGGCCGCAGAATGACACTGCCCAGAATCAGACAATTTGTTATCTAAAAAAACCCTCGATCCTTCTCAGTTATGGAAACTCACAACACATTTAGTGTATAACTTGCATTTATATTATTTCTTCCAAAGTGCATAACCTTGCATTTATCAACACTGAACCTCATTTTACAGTTTGCTGCCCAGTTTTCCAATTTAGAGAAATCACTCTGCAAAGTGGCCGCATCCTGCATGGAACCTATAGTTCTGCACAATTTAGTATCATCAGCAAAAATAGAAACAGGACCAAGTACTGCAGTACTCCACTAACAACACTGTTCCAATTAGAAAACTGTTCCATTCACCACCACTCTTTGTAACCTGTCTTTTAGCCAGTTCTCTATCCAGGTACCAATACTATGTTCCAGGCCAACATTCCTTAAATTAACCAGTAACATTTTGTGTCGCACTGTATCAAATGATTTAGCAAAGTCTAATTAGATCACATCCACTGCCATCCCAGATGAGGTCCCTGCTCACTGCAACTTGGTCATGTGCATATATACGTGCATATTACTGACGTCAGAAGAACATTATGCGCATGGTTGAGGATAATATTTTTTGGCAACAGGTGCCATTTAACTAATATATACAGTATTCCACAAACACACCAAACATGAATTTCAAAACATTATCTTTATTAATAGCGATGTGCGTATCTCTTGTGCAATTTTTTCTTCTCACAACCAAATGCATTAAAGTAAATGGGGGTTTTTTCTTGTGGAGACTTTTTCTTGTGGATACTTTTTGCGGAGACCGTTCAACAACTTAATCTCTAAAGAATACACCAGTTGGTAACATATTTTCAGTTGACAATAAAATAAATTATTATACAACCGACAGTTGCCCTTCCGCGTGACCTTGGCCAGTGAAGTTAGGTAGTGACTGTGAGACATTCAGAATTGACCACATGTTGCAGACAGGTAATAGTGCTACTAACTGTATATTTAACTGGTGCTACATTGTAGTGCAGGTACCCAAAAAAAAGGCTGTTGGACAAGGAGTTAACAGTTGAACCATTGATAACAGTACCTACAGGCTACGCAATTTACATTACTAGAGTATGTAAGAACAATATCAGAATGTTATACTCTTGAAAAGATGTACCAGAATTACCTTTCATTCCCCAAAAACTAAAATATGGTATGGTTGGATCTGCTAAAAGATTTTTTTGATATGAAGACGGACCCAATCAAAAAATAATGTAATGTAAAAATGTTAGTCAACGAACGCTCTAACACCTCTTGTAATGGCTTCTGTTTATTGGCCGTGCCATCCACAGTGATATGTGCAGGCTTTGGTTAACATCTATCATCATCATCATCATCATCATCATTTATTTATATAGCGCGGTCAAGATACGCAGTGCTTTACTGCAGTTATAGCAAACAGGGAATAAATGGTGGATAACAGACAAGGATTACAGAGTACAATAGGGTTTACAAACTAAAAGGTTAGGGTACAATTGAGACATTAGGATTGTATAAACACTTTGTCATTTTTGATACAGATTAATTAAGGTACATTGAATAGGCCTCTTTAAACAGATGGGTCTTTAAGGAGCGCTTGAAAGTTTGGAAGGAAGGAGAAAGTCTGACAGCTTGTGGCAGAGAGTTCCAGAGAAAAGCAGAAGCCCGAGAGAACTCTTGTAGACGAGAATGGGCAGAAGTGACCAGAGGAGAAGTGAGGCGAAGATCAGAAGCAGAGCGTAGGTTTCGTGAAGGAGTGTATTTGGAGATTAGAGATGAAATATAGGGAGGGGTTTCATTATTAAGGGCCTTGAATGTGAGTGTAAGTAATTTGAATTTGATTCTAGAAGAGATTGGGAGCCAGTGAAGGGACATACATATGGGAGCAGCTGATGTTGAGCGGCGAGCTAGATGAATGAGTCTAGCGGCCGCGTTTAGAATAGATTGGAGTTGTGAAAGGTGACTTGTTGGAATACCTGTGAGGAGTAAGTTGCAGTAATCAAGGCGGGAGATGATGAGAGACTGAATCAGTGTTTTAGTTGATTCTGAACTGAGATAGGGTCATATTCGAGCAATGTTGCGCAGTTGAATACGGCAAGATTTTGCAAGTGTTTGAATGTGTGGTGAAAAAGACAGATGAGAGTCTAAGATGACTCCTAGGCAGCGTGCCTGTGTGGTGGAATGAAAGGTGGTGTTGTTTACGGTGAGTGATATCTGAGGGACAGGGGAAGATCTTGGAGGAAATATAATGAGTTCTGTTTTAGAAAGGTTCAGTTTCAGGTGGCGCTGTGACATCCAGGAGGAGACAGCAGAGAGACAGTCTGTGACTTGGGAAAGGACAGCATTAGAAAGATCAGGAGTAGACAAGTAGAGTTGGGTGTGATCATCATAAAGGTGATACTGAAGTCCAAATGACTGAATGAGTTTCCCTAGTGAAGTTGTATAGAGCGAGAACAGCAGGGGGCCAAGAACAGAGCCTTGAGGAACTCCAACAGAGAGTGGGAAAGTAGTAGAAGTAGAGTTAGAGAAGGAAACTTTAAAGGAACGGTCAGACAGATAAGATGTAAACCATGAAAGAGCAGTGTCCCGAATGCCAGCTGAGTGTAGAATGTCAAGGAGGAGTGTGTGGTCAACTGTGTCAAAGGCTGCAGAGAGATCTAGAAGGATTAGAATGGAATAATGACCTTTAGACTTTGCCAATAGAAGATCATTGGTTTCTTTGGTGAGTGCAGTTTCAGTCGAGTGTGATGGGCGGAAGCCAGATTGCAATGGGTCGAGAAGGGAGTTGTGAGTGAGATGCTGGATCAGGCATTTGTATACAAGCCTTTCTAGTAATTTGGATGCGAATGGAAGAAGGGAGACCGGTCGATAGTTAGTGGGAGAGCTGGGATCAAGGGAAGGTTTTTTGAGGATAGGAGTGATTAGTGCTTGTTTGTATAATGATGGAAAGGTACCAGTAGAGAGTGAAAGATTGAATAGGTGGGTAAGTGCAGGAGAGAGTGTATCAGAGATTGGGTGGAGAAGGCGAGAGGGTATGGGGTCAAGGGAGCAGGTGGTGGGTTTTGAGCTGGCTAGAAGTTTGCTAACTTCATCTAGAGTTGCAGGGTTGAACTCTATGCCATCTGTTCATGTTTTATCCTAGTTTTTATTTTCTTTATGCCTTTAGCATGTATTGCACTGTTTAAGAGTTAATATATGAATCTTTTTTCACAGGGCTAGGATTTGTCACCTGACCTACTTTGATTCCCCTATGTCTGACACTGTAATATACTATGACAAAAAAAAACAAATAGAAGCAAACTGAGATACAGTAATGTATAAACACTTTGAGAAAAACGTCTACATTTTGTTTTGCTTATCAAAATTTTAAGGCTAAGGTACATGGGCACAGACTCACTAAAGGGCGAAGTGGCCAAGTCCTAAAAAAATTTTTTTTGGGTACCCGGTTTCCCCCATATATTTTCTAACATATGGAACATTAACTATACAGTGGGCTCATGTGTAGGGCATTATATCAATTCTAATGTCTTTATTAAGGTTCCCTGGACATGTGTAATTAACAGTGGAAATGTGATGTATTTTCTGCAGCATATAACATAAAGACGTCCATTACACTTTAAATGCCCCACTGTATGCAAATTAACCTGAGTGCAAGACCTCTAGCAAATTTGTGCTAGGCAGAAATGAATGCTAGCACATCTTGGCTTTCAATTGCACGGATTGCCGAAGTAACGCTAGTGAAAAGTTGCCAGCATTTGGCGCCCATGGTGGAACTCAGATTTTTAGTGAATTAACGTTGTCCGAGTGAATTTTCGACTGGCAAAGTTTAGTGATGGGTGCGAAGCATTCACTGGCGACTTTTTGCCGGTTAGTGAATCTGCCCCATGGAGCGTTGGCTGTGCTGCTCTCATCAGAGAGTGGAGTAGAGCAGGGATTATCCGTACAATGCCTGCTTTTATATTTTTGGGTTGATCCCTGCTTTGTGTAGCCAAGTGGAGGAGATAGCTGTACTTGCCAGTGTAGTTTTATTGGAGTGTGTACAAGAGCTAATCCACAAGAGCTTTCCAGGTAAAATGAGGATCTGCTTATAAGTAGTGATAGGCGAATTACTCCCGTTTCGCTTTGCTGAAAAATTCGTGAATTTCCTGTGAAATTTGCCAAACACAAATTTTGACCCCAGGTGACAATTCTGACGCCAGCAACAATTCCGACACAGATTAAAGTCAATGGGCGTCTATTAATTGTCGCCGGTGTCAGAATTGTCACCAGCGTCAGAATTGTCACGAAGTCGCGCCTGGCGAATAAATTCGCCTATCACTACTTATAAGATCTAAAATATACAATCTCACAAATGTTATAAATACATTTGTTTAACTACAAAAAGTCTGCAATATTTTTCCAGGAACAGGAGGAGACCTGAAACACTAGATAAGGGATATCAAATTATTCTGCAAGGAAAGAAAATAACTGAACTCTGGCTCTTAAAAAGCACACATAGTAGAACAATTGTTCATTACTTAGACCTGATCCTACTAACATAATGGAAAGCTTACCTTTTTACTCGGGAATTGCTGTAACAGGCCCTTCTCATGTAAAAACACAAAGGCTTCCTTTTAAAGAAACATCAGGAGAGACACCAAGAATCCAAAAATGTTTTGCCTAAAAAAATTACAAAAAAAAAATCTTTATACACAAATGTATAATATTTTCTAAAATATCTTTAATTATAGTACAGGTATGGAATCAGAAAGCTCCAAAATAAGGGAAAGCTCCGAAATAAGGGAAGGCCATCTCCCATAGACTCCATTTTATCCAAATAGATCAAATTCTTAAAAATGATTTCCTTTTTATACAACAGTACACTGTACTTGATGCCAACTAAAATATAGTAAATCCTGATTAGATGCAAAACAAACCTATTGGATTTATTTAATTTTTAAATATTTTTTAGAACACAAGGTATGAAGTTCCAAGTTACAAAAAAATCCATTATCAGGAAAATCCCAGGTCCTGAGCATTCTGGATAACAGGTTCCATACATGTATAGTGAAAACCATTAGTCAAAGGAAGAGAACTTTATGCTACTGCTGTATATTCTCTTGTGTAATACATGAGCACAAATGTATTACACAGTGAATAGATTACAATATGCAATTTTGTTTAAATACAAATGTGAATCTTGAAAAAACGTAAAACTGTTTGATAAAATAAATTATAATTACAGTGCTATGAAGGGTATATGCAGAACTCATTTTCTAGTTGATAACCCAGACTCCAAAATGGATAACTTTAGTCAAAACCACAATATTTCAAACATTTCATAATACTAGAACAGTGTATCTAGAAATTTTTATTTAAAGGAGCAGTAACACCAAAAATGAAAGTATAATAAAGTAATGAAAATATAATGTGCAGAATTCCCTGCACTGGCGTCGAAACTGGTGCCTTTGCTACAGAAACATTACAATAATTTATATAATTAAGCTGCTCTGTAGCCATGGAACTTCCTAAACCATCCAGACTACAGCCTCCAGTATACGGGCTACATAAGTCTAAGGCCTTGTAGCAGAGTGATGTGCTACTGACCGACCAGTGGCTAATCAGCACTCCTTAAAGGAGAAATCAACCTGTGGGGAAAAAAACCCTACCCCCACCCCAGGTAGGCCTCCCTCCCTCTAGGCTCACTCCCCCCCCCCCCGGGGAGATGGCCCATACACCATACTTACCCCTCGGCGCAGATTCTTCCAGCGAAGTTCCACTTATATTATGTTATTGAACTTATACTGCTGCCAGAAGCTATTTTTTTGTTGTTTGGAAAAAATCTGCCTTTATTTTGTACCTTTTGCTAAAATAAAAGCCAATTTTTTTTAAGAGACTTTTGTTGTCCCGATACTCTGTTTGAACCTGTCATTTATGGTGTCAGAAGTGGGATAGTAATCCACAGAGTGCCCTTGGTTGTTAGAAGGGCTAGAGAGCAAAAATGGAAGTTTTTTTGCAAAATCTGGTGCAGCAACAGAATCGGCAGATCCAACAACAGGATCAGCAGATTCAACTAATCAGGCAGTTACAGTGCCAGCTCTCCAAACAGCAATTGCTGCAAATCCAAGCCGTACAGTACAGCACCCACGCTTAGACCTCTCCTAATTAAAATGAGACAGTCTGATGATCCAGTGCCCAAAAATGGCCTGAGCACCAGTGGGCAATTTTACTGGCTCCACTGCTGACTGTTGAAGTCAGCTTACAGAAATCTTCCGGCAGACAAGGCTAATGTATACCAAGAAGTAAAGTCTGCCATCATGGACAGACTGGGCATTACACCGGAGGTATACTGCCAGCGATTCCAATCTGAGCCATATTCCATATGCACCTCAGGAAGGGGTTTTCCCCCGAAAGCTTGTGTGTGAAGTTCCGCTGAAATAAAATGTTTTAAAGACAAAGAATGAGGATGGTGTGCTTCATATCCTGTTATTCAAGATAAGGAATTTGGCTGACTTGGAGGCAGCTTTGGAGTGGATGCACCTTGAAAAAAGTAAGTGGTGTGCTGAAGAAAAATCTTATTTGGACTGAGCCATATTCCACACAGGTCTGGCCCAGAGTTTTAGCTCAGTGGCTAATGGACTTTTGCACCTGGTGGATCCAGACTGCAGGAAAGACTGCAGATCAAGTACAGTAATAGAGTTGTTCTGGAGCATTTTCTGCTTGTCCTGCTTGTTGAAGCACACTGGTGGGTCCAAAGGCACCAAGCTATTTCCCTCCCGCTAGCTGTACAACTAGTGAAAACGTACCCATCAGCAGAAGGGGAACTTAGTCCAGGCAAAGGCTTACGACAGGCATTCACAGAGCCAGCGTCCACCCTCCAGTGACAGCTGTCCCTGCAAGGTGCTACACAGACTCCCAGATGGCCAGGGGAATCCCTCATGTTCAAGGGACAGGGGTCAATGCAACCAGGTAAACCTCAGGGCAATCGGCTCCCCACCAGGAAGGAATTGCCTGTGGAGCCCATACTGCCAAGGCAAGGTACAGTATTGCCAGAGGAGTTTATGTTCCTCCATTTGACTCTGCTTTTGTTTCTCCTCCGACGGTTCCGATATGGACTGCATGTTTGCCAAAACTAAAGCCACAGCAGCCCTCAAGGAAAGACAGTGTGTCCCTGTGGTAAGGGTAGAGGTCTATGGGAAACAGTTTACCAGGATGGTTGATTCAGGTTCCGGGACCACTCTCATTCTGAAAGAGTTAATTCCCCCCCCCCCCCAGAGCTCATTAACTATACTACTCTTTATAGTATGGAGTCTATCCATGGGGAGGTAAAAAAGTATCCTACAGCCCAGGTAACCTTAAGGGTTAATGGCCAGCAAGTTTCTCTTTGTGTGGCAGTTGCACCCTGGCTGCCTACTCCTGTGTTGCTGTGAAGGGACTTGCCTTTCTATTTTTCTTTAATGCATAGCACACACAAATGCATATGTTGCTTCAGTAAAAGCACATTTCAGGGGACTTCACATAATCATCACATGAAGTTGACAGTTATAAAACAGTGAATAGGACAGTTGTTTGAAAGATCAGTACAATCATAATGATGGAAAAATCCCAAGGTTAAAATTTGTATAGGTTCACCTACTTATCCATGACATTTAAGACTTTTTCACTAAAGTCCAATTTTTTCTGGTTAAGTTTTAAATGGGAAAACTCAATTTTTTGTGAAAAAAACCCTAATATTTTTTGAGATTTATTATACCCTGATGCTGCTAGTCCGAATAAAAAAAATACTCCATCTCAAACCTGCCGAGGTCATGTAGAAGTCAATGGCAGATGTCCCTTTTACCATCTGAAGATATCATGATCTGCTCTGGGTTTCATACAGTAATTTGAATACTTTGTGGTTTAATTAATTTGAAAAAATCTGCGTTTGTGTGTCAAATCTGAAAAAATTGTATGATTCAGATTTTTTCCCGATTTTATAGAGTTTTTTCCCGCACCAGATTTTTTCAAGTTAATTTATTGATAAGGTAAAATTGTGGAGTTTGGTGAAAGTTGTTTTAATAAAATGATGACAAACGTTTTAATAAATAACTCCCTAATAGTATTTGGCCAAAAATGTTTTAATTTAAGCTAGCTGCACATTCCATGTATGGACATTTATGGCAAGTTAGGGAATAGTTTGGAGATATAATTCTGCAATCCTAGTGACTCGAGTATTATCTGTCTTGAGTAAAAATGTCAGTTAGTTGGCCTATATGAAGTAAAGAGGAGCCAATGTAAACAATAGAAAAGGGCCCATACACATTTATGGCCACAACAATATTCTATATTTGGTCTTTGGCCCAATAGATCATCTCACACGTAAGAAATCTTAAGTAATGTTATTTCATTTCATCTTGCACAACATTGTGTTTAATTTGGTTTTTGTTTAATGGATTTACTAATCCAATTTGAGAATTTTTATGATGGCCGTCTGATTGAGGGAGATGTCTTCACCCCGATAAGTCTGCCCTTGTGTAGGACTGCATAATATATTATATTATATTGCTCTGGTAAGACCAATGTTTTCAGTTGAAGACATGAGTTTTATAACTTGCTATGGTATTTTTCAGCAAAACTTGCAAGACTATAAACTATAAACAATTTCTCTGTACAGGCATTGTGCAGAGGAAATCTGTCCAAACTGGATATGATCAACACACAACATACTGCACAGTTATTAATACATTCATGAAATTTACTCAACTGGTGTTTTATTAAAACTGCATCCGTTTTCTAAGGCAAATATGCCAATGAACTTTGCTTACAACCAATATTTTCCTGAATTTAGCTTTACTGAATTTTTTTGACGGAAACCTGTGGCAAAAGAACAAACTTTGTAATCATAAAATCCTACTGTATGTACAGATCTGCTTTAGGCAACAGCAGCTACTGAGAATTTTTATTCCCAGAGTTGAAGGGGGAAAAAGAGAATTTTTATATTAGTTTATTTCAGCCTGTGCATTTATTTTGCACACTCCAGTATCTAAGAACTTTTTGTCCTTGACAAAATCTCTGGAATTGGAAGTCCCCACACAGAGAATCTGGAGGCACATACTATAGTATACCAGTAAACCCCCGATTCTCTAAAGAATCGTTAATGAAAGAATGGTAACAACAGTGAGGCAGCAAAATGCGATGGGTGCTGATTCACTCGGCATCCCCAGGCAGCAACTGGCGACGCTAATTTGTGGGGATGTAGAGTGAATCTGTGCCTATTGCTTGTTATTACCTATCTGCTATTAGAATTCTTAAATTTTGAGTTTATTGGTAGTAAAGTGTTACTGAAAAATTTCTTTATAAACAAAATTTTTTGTGAAAATGTTCTCCTGTCCTTGAATGAGTTCTCCCTGGTGAGCTGTACTTAAAATCTTGACTTTAACATCAGATGAACGCTGCACTCTTGAAAATGCAACATAAAGTTGACCATGACCAAACACAGGCTCAGATAGGTAAATGCCGACTTTATCCAATGTTTGTCCTTGTGATTTGTTGATTGTCATGGCAAATGCAGCCTTAATGGGGAATTGTCGTCGTTTAAGTTTAAAAGGTAATTCCTGGTCAGAACTGGTAAGGTCAATTCTGGGAATCAAAACAGTATCACCGCTATGGGATCCTGTAAGCACTTCTGCCTTGATAACATTTTGTCTCATGCTCTTCACAACCAACCGTGTACCGTTACATAAACCTTGCTTAGTGTTAGGGTAGGGGCACACGGCGCGATTTCTCCGCGATTCTGCGCTGGGCGAGTTGTCGCTGCGTTTTTTAAGCCGAAATAGCTTTGCTAACTTTGGCGCTGGCGTCAATGCAAATCGCGGCGAAATCGCTGGGCTAATTCACACGCGGCGATTCTTTTTCTACTGTCGCCCGGAAACGTTCAGCGAGGCAACTTCGGACGACAATAGAAAACGAATCGCCGCGTGTGAATTAGCGCAGCGATTTCGCCGCGATTTGCATTGACGCCAGCGCCAAAGTTAGCAAAGCTATTTCGGCTTAAAAAACGCAGCGACAACTCGCTTAGCGCAGAATCGCGGCGAAATCGCGCCGTGTGCCCCTACCCTTAAGGTTTCTTAACAGCATGACTATTGTTCCTACTTTGAGTATAAGATTGTGTTGTGGTAATCCAGCATTGTTGATAGTGTTTAAATATTCTAATGGGAAGTTAAGTTTCTCACTTTCGTCTTCAGAATCAATACAGTCAGTACTCAGAAAGACACAGCTTTGTCCAGGAAGTAATGCAATCACTTGGTTGTTTATCATGTCAACATCAATATTTTTTGGAGATAATATAGCCCGTTTTGCTAAAAATGGCCACCCACGCAGGTACGCAACCGGTTCCCCTCCTAGAGTGACGCTAGCGCCGCCATTAGACAAACTTGCAAAGGAGTAGCAAGATGGCCGACGCTTATACAGACTTTAGTGGGCGGATGACAAACTCGCAGAGGAGTAGCAAGATGGCCGACGCTTATACAGACTTTAGTGGGCGGATTTGGCAGTGGGCGGATGACAAAGTCGCAGAGGAGTAGCAAGATGGCCGACGCTTATACAGACTTTCGTGCAGGTACGCAACCGGTTCCCCTCCTAGAGTGACGCTAGCGCCGCCATTAGACAAACTTGCAAAGGAGTAGCAAGATGGCCGATGCTTATACAGACTTTAGTGGGCGGATGACAAACTCGCAGAGGAGTAGCAAGATGGCCGACGCTTATACAGACTTTAGTGGGCGGATTTGGCAGTGGGCAGATGACAAAGTCGCAGAGGAGTAGCAAGATGGCCGACGCTTATACAGACTTTCGTGCAGGTACGCAACCGGTTCCCCTAGTGTGACGGTGAGCGCATCTGCCTCCCTAGATCCTAACCTTCCAGCGGTCGCCGCCTGAGTGAGCAGGAAAGAAGAGGCGGCGGGAGGCAGAAGGAGACGGTGAGCGCATCTGCCTCCCTAGATCCTAACCTTCCAGCGCATCTGCCTCCCCGATCCTAACCTGTTCTGATCCTAACCTTCCAGCACATCTGCTAATCGAAGGCCGCATCTATGTCTTTCGGCTGAAGTTGCGCGCGCATCTCATAGATCCTAACCGAAGTTGCGTGCGCATCTGCCTCCCCTCCACTCGGGACATAGATAGGCCTTCGGTTAGTATATAGGATAACATAAATATGTAATACACAGTAAGCATATGCTTATAGTACATTAATATTCTACCATGACAAAGTTGAATTTAATTTTAAGTTGCAGATTTGTTCAACATGCAATATCCTAGCCTAAAATATATTCTTCCCATAATTTCAAAAATAGGTGAAGGTACGTAAAAGCATGAGATACATACATGCCATGTATCTGTGCTCTGAGAGGTTTCTTGTGTAGATCATTTGTTACAGTGGTCCATAAGTCATTAGCAATGGGGTAATTTATTTTTCCTATTCCTCTTCTCTAGTTAAGGAATATTTAAGAAGTAAACCAAGGGCCTATTGCCACTAGTCTTTACAAGTGTGATATCATGGTATGGAGTTGTAAGAGGTCATGGGTCAGTGAACAACAACTTTAGGGGGCAAATTCATCAAGGGTCGAATATCGAGGGTTAATTAACCCTCGATATTCGTCTGGGGATTGAAAATCCTTCGACTTCGAATATCGAAGTCGAAGGATTTTGCGCAAATACTGCGATCGAACTATCGAAGGAATAATCGTTTGATCGAACGATTTGAAGGATTTTAATCCAACGATCGAAGGATTATCCATAACCAAGCCTATGGGGACCTTCCCCATAGGCTAACATTGGGTTCGGTAGCTTTTAGGTGGCGAACTAGGGGGTCGAAGTTTTTTCTTAAAGAGACAGTACTTCGACTATCGAATGGTCGAATAGTCAAACAATTTTTAGTTCGAATCCTTTGATTCAAAGTCGTAGTCGAAGGTCTAAGTAGCCAAAAAAAACACTTCGAAATTCGAAGTTTTTTTTCTTCTATTCCTTCACTCGAAGTTAATGAATTGGCCCCTAGGGGTCATTCATGACCCTGAAAGCACAAGTGTAAAAGCCTGCCCCTTAGTGCTCATTTCCTGAGCACTTGCAACCATTGGATGCTGTGCTCTGCACTGAGATCCAGATAAAAAATCCAGTGTTCTGTGAAAAACAGTGTCAGCACATGAAGTAAAGCCCTAAGGAACAATTCCAGATTGTGCGTCCTGTCGCTACATTCCTTGTGCTTCTGAGTGACATACAAGGTATGGGAGGGAAGATGCCTACGTGCTTTCCCATATGCCCCACAAAGTGGCCATAGTGCAAAAGAATGGAAAAAAATACAAAATTTAATTAAGAAATCCCAATTTGAATTTATCACATCTGAACTTAGATATGCTTCAGTTAACTGGTTTCCACATTGCAGATCACACAGATGTGTGCTAGATGTATGAATAAACATACATATTGTGCAGTCAAGACATGGCAGCTAAAGATTAATCAAAATCAGGCAAGTCATTGGAAAACTAGCAAATGCCCTTGTCTTGGAAAATGATCTAAAGATTTTCTAAATGCAATAAAAATAGCACAGTTTATTGTAAGAAAAAAATTATGAACCTGTATTTGCAGCATCATATTTTTTCCCAGGGCACTCTCTACTACACTTACTCAAGTGAGGCTTATGGCATTATTTTTCATTGTCCCAGTATTCTTTTCAGTATAAATAAGACATTAAAAAGGCACTAGGTATTTGCCACTACCTTGTTCATCTCTACACAAGAGCAAATGTACAAAAACCTTTGTAATATACAAACATGTATCCCATATTGTGTACAGTGCCATCTTTGCCATTATAATGGTTTTCATCATAAAGTATGTCATGTAACAATTATATAATAATCTTACAGGAGTATCCAATGTCCATGCCCGTTTTCATAAAAAAAAAATTTCAGCATTAACTCCTAAATTGTCCAAAGTCATTATTTGACTCCACTTTTAAAACATTTTTCTATACTTCATAAAAGATACATACATGTCCCAGTTCTTTACAGTAGGCAGTCTATTTACATGACAAGGGTTAAAAGGAGAATACTTTAATAAGAAAAAAAAATCATAGCTTCATATTACATTTTCTTCTTGTAAACCATTATGTTCTGAGAATCTGTTTTGAGTAACGTCAGATGGTGATGCAACATATTGTCTGGTGCAGCAGTTTCCAGATAATGCTAAGTTTGGACTTAAACTGAGAATGGTGCAAAATCAGTGGCCAGGTGTACAAACCTGTGATTTTGGGGTAAACATATGAATTGAACTCAGTACATGTGATAAACCCTGATGCATATTTTGTTGGTGGAAAGCTGAAAGATATTTAGTCAGATAGATTATGAGCAGGGGGACAAAGGTTAACAGATAAACACAGGCCAAGCATCAGCCACCAAGCTGCAACAGAAGTCATAGCGTTGACCTGGGTACCAGGCACATGTAGTGGATTTCTAAGCCAAACTCAATGTCGGACTGGGGTGTGTGAGGCCCCAGGGCTGTCACCTCAGGGCCCACCATCCCTCAGACCCCAGAAATGAAACTCAGAGTTAACCTACACAACATGCCAAACCCCAGCCCCCCCCCCCACTGTGTGTTGCATAACCTGCTTACCTCTACTTGTGGCCTCCAATCAAGGAAGCAGCTCATTTCCTTTTGCATCAGAGCAAGGAGTTGTGTTGGTCCACTAGTTGGATGCACCCAGGCCAAAGCAATAGGTCAGGTAAAGGCTGATGCCAGCGCAGGGATTGATTCTCGGCCTGTGTTTATCTGCAGGCAGAGACTCAACCTTATTTGGCATTAGCCTATAAGAGAGAGCTTGGTCCCAGAAAATGTTTCCCACAGAGTCCATTTTAGTAAAATAATTATAATAAATGTTCAATATTTCCATTTTCTCTGTAATAATAAAACAGTTACTTGTTCTAAATCCAAACTGAGATATTATCAATCTGTATTGGAGACAAAACATCTCTGTTGGGTTTTATTAATGTTTAAATTGTTTTTTTGCAGACTTAAATTACAGAAGGATCCCATATCTGGAAAACCCCAGGCCCCGATTATTCTGGATAACAGGTCCCATACCTGTATTTAGATAGATAGATGTATATATAAAATAAATGATTACAATTTTTACTAAGGCTGCACTGGAGAATGTTATCCAAGAACCAACAATCTATTATATAAAACCCATACTGCCCCACAATTTAGAATGTATGCTTAGCTGTAATTTTGGCTGAAACAGAAAGCAGTTCTTGTTCTCTCTCTGTGTCCTTATCTCTATGCCTCTAGTTCTCATTTTCCTCACTCTACCTTAATTTCCAATACTTATAGTTTCCAGAGTCAATAGTGAATGTAGTATATGTATTTTCTATTTGTAGTGAATGATCCCAAACAGAATATCTCAGTTGGAATGTCTAAGCATTTAATAGAAGCTTTTGGCATTCTTCCCTTTCACACTAGAGAATAAAACTGAAATTGGAAGGAATTACATAATTTCATGCTTTAAAGTAGAGCAATTATTTTATCCATTTTTACCACTACCCTTGGTGACTAAAATAAATTATAGCTGCTATAACCAGTGTACCAATTTAATAAACGTCCTTTGTAACTGACTCACAGGTGCCAATCCCAGTAGAAACTATGATGAACAAACTATCACGTTCTCTCTAGCATGAAAGTACAACCAAGTTTCCTCCTGGTGTGATAATATGTTTTTGAAATGTCAAAACATAAGAACAATAATAATAATTATTTTCATAGTGCATATGCTTTAATATTCTATGTAAAGTTGTTCTTCAAACTCCATGTGGAAGAAGTGTCTTCAAAGTGAAAATAGAAGAAATGGTGTGGACTGGAAATGGGGAAAAAAAAACATTTGGGGCATCAAATCAAAATCCAAGTTGCATTGCCTGTATGGCCAAGGGAAATGCAAGCTGGGGAATACATTTCTGGCACCATACAACTATAAAAATAGTGGAAACGTAGTGCAGATTCACTTGCAGAAGAAACTATACTTGGCTTGTCTTTCTTTAAGTTATAAAACCAAGTCTCTCATACTCTTTTATTGTTGCTTGCTGATAATGTTTTCAGCAGGATTATGGAGGGCGGGCTTTTAAAATGGTTTCTTCCATTAACTGTAAAAGTACATGTATTGTAAAGTTTGAGAATCTCTTTTGCTGTCATTTCTCTCACTCCCAATGTAAGTAATACACTGTTAGTGTCACTGGATATGAATTTTAAAAACACAAACAATAACACATATGATGTAATATTTAGTAAGATATCTTGTTTACCATTGTTATAAATCATTTTATTGGTGCTCATTTTATAATCTCATAATTTGTACTTTTTTGTTTACAATGCGGAAGAGAGCCTCAAATGAAACATGAATTATAATAAGCCATATGGTGTTTTGTGAGTTGTTGTGTGCAATATGGCATGAGTTTTTCAAAGAGCTTAGCAGTGTTGGTATTATTAAAGTACACAGAACATGTACTCCAATGACTTTGCATTTTATGGAACGCTTAACATCATTTAACTGAGAACTATAGTATAAGAAGTCATTTTTATGAAATGGGAATACAAGCTGCTATGAATTAAACATATAGCCCTGCCCTTAGGAAAATATTTAGGTAATACACAAGCAATGTGTTCATAACAGATGTTTTATTTTTCATGTCATGTAAATAAAGTGTTTTTTCAACATGAAGAAATTGTGTTGAAAAAATTGGTTTGTACAATATACCTTTCTATTTCCCACTACTTTTGGCTTCTACTGGAGCTGTGATTCATAACAATGTGCAGTGGCAACTATAAAAATAAAGCAAGAAGTACATCCCCCGAATTGTAAAAACAACCTGCAACCAGAATGATAGGGTAAGGCGTATTAAACTTTTAAATCTCTGAACCAGTGTCACTGGAGACGGATGCAGAGGTAAATACATTCAGTAAATTATGAATTTTTCTCTGTGGCTCCTTGACTTCCTTGACTATTATAAATACTGAACCCCAATGGCTGGTCTTTAGTAAAAATTGCAGAATTGCTTTAAAATCCATTAATGCACAGTTGTATATATATATACAAATGAAGTACTATAAAAACTTATCCAGTAAATTAATTGCAAATGTAATATATATTTTCAGGAGGGAAATGCCCAAAATGCACTTTTGATTGTTTTGGGTGTTTTTATAACTTGTGTTGTTTAATAATTTAATAATGAAAATATTTTGATAACTATAAATATGTATTGCCTGTTAGGGTAATGCTTTTATCCTCAGATAAAATCACAAGAATACTTGTATAACAATAATTATAATTCTTTTATGTAATTTTCAAAAATATTATTTGTGTGATAGCTTCTTAAATGCCTCATCATTGAGTGTTTTCACATCTTAATTACAGTTTCTAATGTAATTAGACTAAGTGATAGTTGTGAAGATAATTAACAAACTGGCAGTTAATTCATGTAGCCAACTTTCAGATCTTGGCAACGTTAAAGAAATAAGGAATAAAGCATTATTCTTCTGGGAACATCTTACAACAACAATGTATATACATAAGGATAACATTTTCAGTTTCACCAAAAAAATTTCCCCTTTCACATTTATTCTACTGATGACTTTATTTGTAAATGGTTTAAAGATTAACAAACAGTCATACAAACGGCAGAATGAAAATATCGACAGATATATATGCAATGGCCCAAGAGAGATACCAACCTTAAATTATAGTGGAGTTTATTATTGTTATATTGGGGGTTCTCTATTGGATTTAAAAATTAAAATAAAAATTTTGAAATGTCATAAATATGGCATAACTTATGACATATTTGTTGTTTTGAATAAAGATTATACAGTCTTGCACCGATAAATAGTTAGTTTGGCCTATGAGTTGAGAGGATCATGTAGTACGTCTGAACTATTCCAGACAATGCATCAAAATTCACAAACTGAATAATTAGATGACATCACTTCTGCACACACATCGTCAAAATGATTGGCGTGATTCTTTTGGCACAAAAGTTTATTGGGTCAACTGACATAAGCTGCTTTGAGAAGTTTGTGGTAGCTTCATATTTCCCCTACCAAGGGAGTTCACTTGTGCAAAATTTGGAACAGGAAGCGGGATGAAGGTAGCGGTTCCAAGCACAAATATATGGAAGTGCAAGGAGTAACTTTGGATGCAAGTATCTTTAATTATTCATGCAACAAGTGCAGAAGAAATCCACCCCATATATTGAAACATTCAAAATGCATTTGGAATACCACCATTTATGTAGCATATTTATCCACTGTATAGATTACATTTTATTCTTTACACTCATTATTTTTAAGGCAATGTTTCTAACATATGTTATATACAGCAGAATTTTTGCCACTATCATGCTATGACATATTTGTAGTGGGATTGTCATTCATTTCAAGCCTAGGGAGACAGCAAACAATACAGTCTGAAGTCAGTGATTTGTGTTATGCCCCTGGCACAATGAAATCAACAATACGATATTATATAACACAAACTTTAATAAAAGGTTTCTAAACTAAAACAATCACTTGCTTTGGAATCAAAGTTGCTCTGTTCAGCTAAGCCCTCCAGTTTTCTAGCATTCTAGAAAGCACAGAAATTATGAATATTCTCCTGCATGTGTTGTCAAACAAGCATTAATAATTTAGTTGTTACACAGTGGATAAGCCCAAAGGGATGTGCAAAGAAAGAAATCTATTTATCGAAAATGTCACAAAGCACCGCTATCTGCATTTATACACAATTAAAGAACGTAAATATAGCTATGGTTGTATCAAAATCTCTGCAGACAAAAATACAATTACTCAAAAAAAAATATAAAGCATATCTAGAGTTTGCCAAAACAAATGAGTGGCTAGGTACTCAATGCAGTGTAGTTGCTTTTCTTCAGCAGGAACTGGACCTCTTGTTAAAATAGAAGGAAGAACAGATGCTACAGTGTACAAGAAAATACTGCATGATAACCTGTTTCAATCTGCTAAAGAAAAAAAACTTAAACATGGGAGAAAGTTCATCTTTCTACAGTACACGGATTCCAAACACAATGGCAAATAAGACACTGGAGAAAAAATAGTTAAGTGTTCTTCAATGGTCCATGATCTTAATCCAACTAACAATCTGGGCACTATTTTAAAATAAGGTGCACAAATACATTTTAAGGGGGATGCTTCTTTGGTGTTTTATAGATTGAAGTAGTAATGTTTCCAATCAATGTTGCAATTGCTAATTTGAACTACTCTAAAAAGTTTGTGAAATATTACTGAAACTCCAGTATTATAACATAGAATGTCAACAAATTATAGATGGATGGTACATGGATGGCACATATTCTCTCATTTTGTCCATAAAAACATCCAATAAGACAATGAAATTTGACCATGTTATTATGTAAGGGGTATGAAGGGGGTGCTGTTGAGGCAGATGAGAAATTTGTGAGTCTTTCAGGTAGGGACTGGCTGTGCACACAAGGAACTGAATGGCAAGACAGGAACAAGGTGACGAGGATGTAGAATCAGAACTGGACCAGATGAAGATGGGTCAGACTGAACAAGATGACAAGGGCGAAGTCAGAATAGTAGCAGACTGGGAAGGAGCAGGACGGAGTGGACGTAGACAAAAACAGACTAAATTAGGACAGGCCGGTGCTGGTGTAGATCGGGAGCAGACTGGAAGGATAGGACAATGCGGGCATAGATCAGGAATGGGAGGACTGGATAGCAGGAGGACTCAATAGCAGGAGGATAGATAAGGACCAGGCTAGGCAGACAAGATACAGACAGGAGAAGGAAAGATAGGCCAAGGTGCAAGTAAGGTCAAGGCAGGACAATGCAAGGTAAGGATCAGAGCAAGGAACAGAGCAAGGTTCAGAATAGTATGGAAGACAAGGTAGGGCAAAGTCAAGGCAAGGTTAAAGCAAGGCAAGATCAAGGTCAAAGCAGGGCTGGAACCGGAGTAGGAAAAGGCAAGGCATGTTTTAAAGCATGACAGGATTATAACAAGGCAAGGTAAACAAGGCAAGGTTAAGGTAAGGTAGGACAAGGCAGAGAAGGGTTCAGACTAGAAAAGGCAGAATAAGGAAGCTGACAAGAGCAGGAACCTTAGCTTGGGGTGATACCACAGTGCTTATGTAGGTAGGTAACCACTCTGTTAGGAACCTGGGACATAAATAAGCTTCACATACATTATGGGGCAGATTCACTAAGGGTCGAATTTCGAAGTAAAAAATACTTCGAAATTCGAACCTCGAATTGAAATCCTTCGACTTCGAATATCGAAGTCGAAGGATTTAGCGCTAAACGTTCGTTCGATCGAATGATTAAATCCTTCCAATCGAACTATTCGAAGGATTTTAATCCAACGATCGAAGGAAAATCCTTCGATCAAAAAAAGGTTAGCAAACCTATGGGGACCTTCCCCATAGGCTAACATTGACTTCGGTAGGTTTTACCTGCCGAAGTAGGGGGTCGAAGTTTTTTTTAAAGGGAAAGTACTTCGACTATCGAATGGTCGAATAGTCGAACGATTTTTCGTTCGATTCGTTCGTATTCGAAAGAATTTAACCAATTCGATGGTCGAAGTACCAAAAAAATACTTCGAAATTCGAATTTTTTTCATTCGAATCCTTCACTCGAGCTTAGTGAATCGGCCCCTATATATATATATATATATATATATATATATATATATATATATATATATATATATATATATATATATATATATATATATATATATATATATATATATATATATATATGTATATACATATACACACACATATACAGGTCTTGTGTAACAAAAATAAGCGGTGTTTCGGCTCATAGACGAGAGCTGTCTTCATGGAAGTGCAGGCTAAATACAAACACATATTTATGCAAACAGAAAGAGTGCTAAAAACCAAAATGATGTGTGTGGGTTCTCTGTGGGTTCTCTGTGTCATCAGTGCCAATCCCCTAATACAGTTCAATTGGCAATGTATCAAGAGGTGCATACGTGATGACTAAAACACAGATTAAGTGCATAGGTGAATGAACCAAAGCAGGCATACATATCCTGCTAAAATGTGAATGATAAAATGTGAAATACCCTATGTGCACTGATGTTCCAAGCCCCGCGGGGCACAATACCTTACAACCGGTAAGATCTCTATTTAAATGTAGTGCTGAAGTTGTTACTCAGCAGGGCAGTGTGGCTGGCTGAGCACACAGGCACAAGGGAAGTCGCTATATTATGTTTATTCTGTCACTTGTATTTAAACTATGAATAAAGACAAACACTTGAAATATATTCTTCTTGTGATTTAACAAAACTAAAACATACAAAATATTTAATTACGATAATAACATGGGAAATTAAGTTAAGTTGCTAAAGAATTGATGTACTTGATCTCTGTTTAAAGCTAATATTCACTACAGAAGCAAACACAGTTTGGAAAAACACAAAGCAATGCTGACACAGTAGGCATAAATTATTAAACTATAATTAAAGTATCAAGCTTCTCTAGGTATTAATTAAAGTTAAAAAAGTTTAGTCCTAGTTCCACTGTCAGCAAGGTTAAACTATACTGTGTATAGTGCTACTGCTGCTGGTCCACATTTTTACTAATAATTTAAGAAGCATATCTTTTTTTAACAAAAAATAGCCATCCAAAAATGCAGATTTAACGAAGTTTACTACAGCATTAACAGTACAAAATTAAACTTTTGCAGAACTTAAAATGAAAACCTGTGAATTTATTTTAAATTGTAGAGCAGAATATATATTTGTTAATACAGATTTCATGAGTGATTTAAAGGATCACAATGTTCATCTGGAATAGTTCTCTGTGCTGGATAAGAGAAAAACGAAGGAGCTGTATGTGCTATCAGGGCCGCCATCAGGGGGGACAGGGGGTACTGCTGTCCCGGGCCAGGATGGTTTGGGGAGTTAAGGGGGGCCCGGCCATGATGCACTTACCTGCAGAGCTGGGCCCATGCCACCAGTGAGCTGCAGACCTCCGGAATGGAGAGGGGGCTGGAGCTCTGATGACATGTATCTTCCTTTCTAGTGCTCTGATTCACCATGAAGTGTAAGTCCCGGTAAAGTCGCATGGGGATCGGATTGGGTGAAGTTTGTACCTCCCCTCTACTTCATCCAATTGCCATGCGGCTTATCCGGGACTTACATTTCACTGGCGAATCAGAGCACAGGAAACTGAAGATACCAGCACCTGAGCTCCCTGGCTAAGGTAAGTGCAGTTTTCTTTTAACTTGTAGGGTCCCTCGCCAAATTTGTTTTTAATATCTTATAGGGGCCCTGGCCACCAATGTTATTTTTTAAACTTGTAGGGGGTCCTTGGCCACCAATGTTTTTTTATTTTCTTCAATTTGAAGGGGGCCCTGACACCAAAACTTGTAGGGGGGCCCTGGGCATCAAAGTTCTTTTTTTAACTTAGTAGGAGGGCACTTAATGTTTTAACGTTTGTGTCTTGTCTGGCCTTCATACTGATGGGTAAGGGAGGGGAGACAAGCGGGGCCCAGAAAATTTTGCTATGCAGGGGTCCCATGATTTCTGATGGCAGTCCTGTGTGCTACAGCAAGTTACATTTAGTACTACACTCTCAGTATGCCTTACCATGTAAAGTGAGAGGCCAGTCCTCATTCTGGCTTTTTAAAAAAGGGAATGAAAACACAATATGAGGACTAAATAAAGTTGTAGTACAACCAGAGAGACGATGGTAGTACAGGCAAATTTATTAAGTAAACTGGGGTAAAAAACCCATTTTTATTACATCTATTAGACTAATTCCAAGAGAAAATTTAAAAATGACATTATTCTGGTGGAGTAAGGAGTACAAAGTACCTTCTCCACTAACTTATACAAAATGCACAGAATTGGTTAAGGAAATAGTATAAGTATATTATTAGTTCTGCCAAGTGCATGAACTGAGAGAGAGTTTTCTTATAGTTTAACAAATATGGAAAATTGAAATCCGTAAAATGTTACTTAACAAATATACCTGACAGTATATTCCCCTTGTAAGCAAGGAAATATGTAGCAAAGCAAAACATTTAAGGTCTCATAGGTTGGTGTTAAGGCTGGAAAGAAAAATCAGAGAGGTGTCAATTGGTTAATAACAGCAAGGACAAATCTGATATTTTAAAATGTTATTTACTTTCTTTTACATAACTGAGGATCCATTTAATGAAAGCTTCCTGTTTAATAAACCCAATTCTAATAGCTAAACATTGATGATGGTTGTTTTTAAAGAGTGACTAGTATATGTAGTATATGTGAAAGTAAACAAAAGTAAAGTTCAAGTAAAAGGGCTTAGAGCTGTCATTGCTAAACCACTCTAGTCAATTTAATTGATTACTGAGGAGGTTATTTATCTAAGATGAAATTTCGAAGTGTGAATTTTTTATACTCAACTTGAATGGGATGTTTTTTTATGAAAACAATTGAAGTCTAACGTTCGATCAACTAGGAATGTCCCAAAAATTTGAATGGAATTCGAATAGAGTTTTCTCCGCAATTTATATCTTCAAATGGTTCAATGGACCTCTGCCATTGACTTCTACATTAAATCAACAGGTTTTAGTGGTGAAGTAGCGAATTAGAAATGTTTCCATGGTTGAGATGTGATAAATCTCACATTCAAATCTAAATTGGTGGTTTTAAATTGAAATTTTGAGTTTTGAGCAAAAGAAAATTCAAAAATTCTAATTCATATTTACCGTTCCAACCTGAGTAAATCTGCTCCTTAATGTCTAGAATGATGGTGATAGATCAATGAATTGATAATATAATGAAATACATTTAAAATCTAACATCATGTGCCATCATGGTTTTATGCAAGGGGGTTGCAGTGAATGGGATCTACTTGGATTTCACATAAATATTTGACACTTTGCCCAACAGAAGGTTACTGATTTCTAGTATGGATACCTGAATGGAGAACTAGCTGAGGGATAGTGAGATTTGTAAATCAGAAGGACCCTGTTTGCCGAGACAGAGAAGGGAACTTATGATTATTAATATAGTATAGCAGGGGCAGAATGGCCAACAACTGGGGAACTGGCCATAGCTTGAGCCACCTGTCCCTGTAACTGCCGGGAACTTGCATTTTCAGATTTAGCATAACATATGCCATTGCTGCAGCCTGCTGGTTGAGATAAATTAACATCTGTTCAGTCCCAGAGGTATCCATTTTGTATTTGGTTTAAGCAAAATGTTAGATTTGTAAATCAAAACGACCCTATTTGCTGAGACAGAGATAGGAAATTATGATTATTAACTACAATATTTTGCTACAAGTTGCAACTGCTTAACAAAAAGACTAGAAGGCTGCCAAATTGACTGCAAAGCAGCTAGCCATGTGAGTTCTGAAGTCAATGAGCCAGTGCAGGAGGAGGAAAGCTCAGTGTTTGAATGCTGAGTAGCTGAGCACACTGGGAACAATAGTACACAGGGTGTATGTATATTAACAGTTTACACAGGGGAATCTGATCATCAAGAGTAGTGATGGGCAAATGTCTCCCGTTTTGCTTCGCCGGAAAATTCACGAATTTCCCGCAAAATTCGGGAAACGAGAAAAATTCAAATGTTTTCATGAAAAAAATCGTCAAATTCAAAAATTTTCACGAAAAATCGAGCAATTCGAACATTGTCACTATAAAATCATAAAATCAAGCAATTCTAACCTTTTCACTATAAAATCAAGCAATTCTAATGAAAAAATCGGAAATTGACACGGGCGAATTTTCGCAGATTTGCGAATTTATTCGCCAGCGGCGAAACGCGTGAATTTGCCGCAAATTTGTGCCAGATGAATTTATTCACCTATCACTAATCAAGAGAAGCACCAAAAGAGGAACAGAAGCTAATTTCGAAATACCATTCATCTAAATTTTCAGGAGCACCCTTACTAACACAGAGAAAAATGTTGGGCAGAGTGAAACTTTAGTCCAGTTTTATAAAAATCAGAAGTTAACCCTTATTCTTGCTAAAACCCCTAACTAACCACAGAGTGCCCTCAAACTGGGTTTACCTGGATGCCAATGATGGTAATTCATGATAAGTCTGTCAGCATAGATATTAGTCACTACCCTTATTTTTGTCCATCTACCAGTACAGGCTGAGAAGGTACAGGTACAGATAGTCTTACAGCATACATATGTCAGAATATGTTGAATCAACATTTTTCATTGCAAACACTTGTACAACTGTCATCATAGAGACTAAACATTTATTGGAAAAGCTATATGAATTTGTATGAAAAGATCAATATGAATTTTGCAATAGATGAAGTATCTCTATATATATATATATATCTCTGATCATAAGCTAACAAGCTGTTTTCTATTTTTGTAGAAATCTACCAGATTTATTATGGAGCATATTGTATTTATTTTGGATGGTGTATAGTTTATGTTGTTTATAATTGTTTTTCATATCAAGTGTTTCCTTCAGATTACAAGGGTGGCCATGGGAGCAGGGTTTTACCCACATATGCAGATTAATTTATGGAAGTTGGGAGCATTGTTTCTAATGGTCCGATGAGGTATTTGTGGGAGGGACTCCTATGCCCACTACATAGATGATGTGTTTATAATTTGAGAAGGAGACATAAATGGATTAGAAAAATTCCTTGAATAATCAGTTTGAATGACATGGGACTACAATTTACACACCATGTCTCAAAAGAGAAAGCAGAATTTTTAGATATAAATATTGGTCGTAAAATTGGTTAATCGTTTACCACAACTCAGTATAAAGAAGTAGTAGTCAGTGAGCTTATACATTACAATACCTGCTACTGCAAAAATGGCTTAACAATGCCCCCAAAGAGCCAAATGATTAAAACCAAAAGGAATTGTACAAAGAGAATCCTTTCAGATTGTGGGTGGTCAGTTCAAACAGCAGTTTATAGAAAAGGGATAAGCTACTAGAATAGTGGTATAAGTCAGGGTTGACTTGATCAAAAATACAAAATAGTCCAAAACATTTTCTTAGGAACAGAAAAATCACTAGTACCTGTACAAACCAATTTGACATGCCCAAGGAATGTTTGGGTTTCAGAGTCCCTGTTAAGTTTCCTTCAAGCTAAGACCAAAAATCTGGACAGGGTTGCTGAAATAAAAAAATACTGTTATCAAGAAAAGGAATGTCTGTTTTCTATAAGACCTACAGCTGATGGTCTAGACAGGGTATTAGCCTTCCCATTCTTCAAGTAGGAATGATAGGTAATTATAAAATCTGCCTAGCATTCAATTTTTTTTTGCCTATTTAAGAAATTGTAAAATGTTTTGATCAGTAAGTACAGTAATTGTGTGAGCTGCACCCTTGTTTCCAAACCGTATTAAACATTCTTTTTATTTTTCCTCTGGAGGTATAGTTTTTCTTTCATTGAGAATGATGTGGATGTTTCTATGGATAACCTATTTGCTACTCTAGACAGTATCAGTTAGTGGGCAATAAAGTGTTGTCTTTCATAAAAAAGGACTTTGACTCAGGGGTTGAAAATATAATTTTGCATCTTTAAAGACCTTTAGTAAGGGCTTACCTAGAGTATGCAGTGTGATTTTTGCACAGTGATCCTTAAGAAGTATAAAATTGAGCTGATAAAAGTGTGGAACTATGAAGAAAGACTATTAAGGTTGGGTTACAAGGGTATATTATGTCTCTTTACAAGAACATAGAACAAGTTTACAAGAACAAGGCCCTTCCCCTTTAGACTTGAAAAATAGAACTTTCAGTTGAATCAGTGCAAATGGTTCTTCACAATGAGAGTACTTACAGTAGGTTGTGAAATGCCCTGATAAGTGATGTTGCAATAGCAGATACTATTAATGCCTTAACTTGATACACTTAATTAGCTCCAAATTAGCTATGTAATTATAGAACTATGAATATGTGTGGACTAAAAAAAGCTCGCTTTCTTATGCAGTGGTATTACAATGTTTCCCAAAATGCCAGATTTTTTCAGTATACAGTAACTTCTAGACCCAGCTCAATTAGATGGAAAGGAAGTTGGGTTGCAAGCAGCAACCATGAATTATCAAAGTCCGAATTTATCTTAATATTTTCTGCTACAAACTCAGATCAAAGCCGCTCTGGTTTTTTATGCTTATTTATTATTACATTTTCCCCGAAATTTTGCTTTGCGGGCAAAAATCTGACTTTCACAATTTTTTGGGATTTTTTCATCCGATTTTTGAGAATTTCACATTTTTTTGGAATTTTCACCCAAAAACGTCGAGGTATTGCACAAAACCCAGCGCACATCAAAAAATCATTGGGACTGCTCCCATTGACTTATATGCAACCTCAACAGGTCTGGGATGCTGGATTTTCAGTACCAGACTTTTCCATCCTCAGGGTTTAATAAATTCCGAAAAATTTGTGATTTTTTAAAAGTCTGATTTTATAACAAAAAAATCACGAATTTTCTGTGATTTCTGCATTCGGAGTTTAGTAAATAACCCCCTATATATCCTTAGTGATTTGGGCTTGGACATTTGGACATTATTTTTAATTTCATCACTTTTATGTATTAATTGTTCTATTTTAAATAGTGTCAGTATAACTTGAAACTTTAATAAGGACATATCTATCAAAAAATGGACTAAGTATACACCACACAACACTACTTGTATGCCACTATTTTGCTTAGTTTAGCTACATTGTGACTTTAATTCCACAAGCTCTGAGGTGGTGTAAAATAATGGTGTTAATTTCTTGAGTGAATCAAAATACAAACCTCTATAAATATGACCACTTTAAACTTTGAAATGGGTGATGGCTGGTGTTAAATGAGGAAAAAAAATTTAGGTCTTAATGTAAAAAACTTGAGTGAGATTAAGATCTCTAGCAGTTTTTTTTACATCGATTACCCTAATGTAACATTCAGTATCCTAAACACAGACCATCAAGGTTATGGTCACGGCACATGCTTCTTCCTATAACATGTCTGAAGAAGCCCTTCGCTACTTAGATGCAGCCAGGTCTGAAAGTGAGAGAACCAAGGTGAGGGGTTTGGGCAGGCAAGGGAACCAAAATGTGTGTCAGGAAGAACGGGGAAAGAGTAAGCAGTCAGTGCAGTACGCAATCAGAAACCAGAAGCGTAGTCAGGGAAATAAGCTGAGGTCAAAGCAATCAGTCATTTTTTATTTGTGGCCCTGAGGAAGACCACTATGGTTGAAACGTGTTGGGCTCACCATTTGTTTTGGTATTTTGTGTAACCTTTTCTTTTTTTGTTTAATAAATTTTGTTTATGATTTTTTCAAATAGAGTGTGCAATCCGTTCTTCATTTTTTGTTACATTAGCTCTGAAGACCCGCATGGGGAGCCTCCCACAGATTAGCACCTCGTATCTTAACCTTAGGGTGTGCACCTTTCAACTTTGTTTCTCTAGTGCGGTAGCTTGGTCAGAAAATGGGCAAAAGCCAGTTCATGCAGCAATACAGCAGTGAACAAGGACAGGCAAGGGTCAGGGAACAGTAATCAGACAAGAAGTGCACCAAGGAACTATCAGGCATAGATCTACATTAGGCAAAGAAAAAACTGACAAGGCGCCTTTAAATGTTTGCATCACATGAGTGGAGCGCAGAAGATGTACTATTACACCTAAATACGATCCTTAATGAATCAGCATTTTGGAGTCACTCTATTGCACATTTTAAGTCAGGGGTAAGTGCAGATTTCTGTGACCAATAAAGTAATTTTTTTTGTATTCTGTAAATAGTGTCTGTCATAGGCTTCGTAAATAAATGAATATATAAGCTGCAGGTCTGTCTATGAAAAAAGTCACTATCTAAATACAGTATATTGGCATTAATTACTGGTTTTCATCCAGTATAATTTCTCTCTAATGATTTTATTGGTCAAGATAATTGCTGTGTGTTCCCATACTTCTTCTGAACAGCAAAGATAAATTCAACATCTGTTTACCAATAAATTTCAATCATCTAAAACAATTTATTTTTATATAATAATTACCCTAAATGGAGGTCACAAAACTTATATAAAAGAAACCAAAAGACTAAAGTTTACGTGAGAGATGACAAACTTTAAATCAAGTACAAAGATTTTCTTTACCACTAAAATATATCACCTGTGACATTAAAGCAGTTCAGCCAAATAAAAAAAATATAAAAAGTATACTGAGGGAAGACAGTTTTATACACATCAACAATTTTGCAGAATATTCCCTACCCTGGCATAAAATGCACTGATGTAAAGAGCTTACTATATTTCTGAAGGACAATGGCAGACACCAAAGGACAGAGACATGTTATTATTAACAAAACACTATCTTTTAATAATATCTTATGAATATAATTATGCACCTGTTCCTGTTCATTTCCAATAAAATGTAATTTATGGAGTATAGAATTGCAAACCCATTAGAACTTGCATTCTTATTTACAATGACACATCAAATCAACATAAAATGCTGAACTGGATCTGATTATGTCCTTGGGCAGGGGCACAATAAGCAGTAAAACAGAAAAAAATACTTTTGCAATGTTAAAATCCAATAAGTTTAATATTACAAATTTTAATTTAGTTTCCATTAAAGATTATTTTGAGATTGTTATATTCAAAGTAACTTCAAATATAATGAACAGTGACAGGAAATACAAATGTCAAATTATGATCATGTGAATATAGAGTAAGTAAGATTCTAATGCAGCCCCATATATTTAAGAACTTACACCTTCCTTCTAATGTTCTGGTCTTTAATGTTCTGGTTTTTAATCTTTTAATCGTCTTTCTTACATCTTCTTCCACATAATCCTGGGCCTTATTTAGGCCATTATATACCTTCTGCACAGCCTGTCTGCCCATTTAGGGAAAACACCTGCTATGTATACTGTATATTGACATTTCAAGAAATGTTAATGGCTTGAGCAGGACATTTGCTACTTAGATAGATGATAGATAGATGATAGATAGATAGATAGATAGATAGATAGATAGATAGATAGATTATACTAATGTAATCAGGGCTGCCATCAGGGGGGGGACAGGGGGGAGAGTTGTAGGGGGCCCGAGGGTAAGGGGGGCCGACCACGCCACACTTACTTGATTAGCCGGGCCCCCCATCTTTCTGAGAGCTGCTGACTTCAGGAAGGCATGGATGTTTAAGGGGCCCTGGCCACCAATTTTTTTTTCTCATGTGGGGTCCTAGCCACCAATATTTTTTAATGGGGGGGGTCCTGGACACAAATGTTTTTATGGGGGGCCCTGACCACCAATATCTTTTTATTTTTTATTAACATGTGGGAACCCTAGCCACCAATATTTTTTTTGTTTTTTTACTGTGTGGTGGGGGGCAGACCTGTAGGTGGGGCTTGCGGTGGGCACAGCCCAGGGGGCCCAGGAAATGTTGTTGTATGGGGCCCTGCAATTTCTGATGGCGGTCCTGAAAGTAATAGTATAATCATATAACAGCAGAAATAACAATACAGTACTGGCCCAGTTATTCAACAAGTTCTTTCTTTCTGAAGTACTCATAGTCTCTTCTCAATATGCTACATACACACAAAGGGACAGCTTAACAATATGAATGAATGAATTGACATTATCATTTTCATTATGCTTTTATCCAGTATTTGTTCTAACAGTATTACGTAAGAAGAGGACACAGGATAACAGTCTGTCCTTCATTTAGCATGGCAAAAGATACCTTTTTGCTGTAAAGTTTACAGGCACAGAGTTTATTGTCCAGAAGCCTTAGAACCTAGCTAAGAGTTTGGAAGTTTGGCACCCTGCCTAAACTCTGCTGAAACACAATTAAATATAGAAAAAAAAAATCTGTTGTTTTGCCACTGACAGAAAGCGGGGCTGAGTTAGGCATTAGAAAAGCAACTCAGGCCATAATGTATTTAAAAAAAACACTATGAAAAATGTTATTGTCAGTTTCCTTACAATTCTGTACAATGGGATCTCATACCATTTATTTAAAATTACAATGAAAGCTGAGTGTTCCCAGCATGCTGAACATATTTATAAAAAGCGTAAAAAAGATGCTGGCACATCATTTTCTAGGTATCAGCAAGTCCTTTGTGTGAGATAGAAATTTTAATGGGATATTTGATAAAAAGGAAATGGAACCAAATGCTAAGTAATCAGACACATGGGACTATATCAATGCAATAAATTACTGCATTTTAAATTCCAAAATCACTTTTGTTCCATTAGTATCTTTTGCCAACAATGTGATCAAACAGAAAAAGAAGTATAAACAGTAATGTGTTTGCTATGGTTTTCACACTAATCTACTTGGGGACAGATTTATCAATGATCAAGGTTCTTCCTGGGCTTGATCATACCAAAAAAAAAACATTACTCACAGAGATAAAAAAAAATTGCAGTCAAATGTTCCTTTTTCTTCTTGCCGGCATTTTCATGGTGAAGAACACATGGAGCTCAGTGTTTCCAAGATTCATTCAAACCAATGGCACATCACTATACGTTAATATAAATAAAATATTTCTTTCACTTTGCTTAATTGAGAATTCTCAAGGCTTCTGAAAGATTCATCATTATAGTGTATGCAAACCTTGTCCAAATAAAGAAAAATGCTTTTGGGTGTCTTCCAACTCAAGAATATTGATGTGAAAATGATAATTGTGAGAAGTGCAAGCACTAGCAAAACAAAGGTGAGAAATAGAGTTGGGAAATCAGGTGACAAAATGTTAAATGTTTGTCAGTTTTCTTATACTGTATCTCTATCTGAATTGTGATGCTTAGACAACTGGGATTACAGTAATGGCCAATGACCACATGAATAAGGACTTAGGCTGAAGCAGAGGCTGAAGCAGGTACTGGGCAACAGAGAGGAAAAGAAGAGAAAAAGGGGGAGCACTCACAAACCCGTTGATGTGTGCCCACTGTGCTGCACGTGAAGAACGCTCCCGATGCGTATAACCTCCAATGAAATCTTTAGCAAACACGGAGCACCAGCGAATTAAAAACATCCATTTATTAGAAATGCATTTAAAATATAAGAACAAAGCGTAGTGAGCTTGACAGCTTTGACGCGTTTCGTGGATAACCCACTTCCTCAAAAAGCTGAGAGGAAAAGGAAATACTAGTAATGGATAAAGGCAGGTCCTGCTTCACAGTATATTATTGTACAGGTGGGGCAGGCAAATTGATAGGCAAGACAGACATTGTTAGCACTGATAGCAAACAGGACAGCAAAGACATGCACGGCTGGTACTGGTAATAAGCAATAAAGACAAAGCAGTGAAACCATAAAGTAAGATGAGGAATTCCAGCAGTATGACTGAAAGTGAATTTAAATATGGGTAGTGGGTACATGGCATGTTTCAGGACAATGCCCTTTATAGAGTGTCAAATAAATAAAGACAAAGTATAAAGGCAAGATAAAGGGTTAAGAAGAGAACAAGGCACAGATCAGAGCAGAGTTTAAGATACAGTACAAGGTTAGTAAGCAGGCTAAAGTCACACAACAGCTCTGTAAGGGTTAGAGAACATGGACCTACAATCAAACAAAAGACAGCTTTGGAGGGATATAAATAAGGAGTGTTTGCACCAAACTGTTGTGGCACTTTAATCCTAGTGTGTACACATCAGCATGATGAGGGTAGGGTTGCAGTTATCACTGTGCTTCAGTGGAGTTTACTTACATTGGAAAATACCTACATTTTCTAATATTTTATCCTCAGAAAGAAGTGATAAAGAATGTGTAGAATGTAACATTTTTATTTTTATATTATTATTACTTCTAAGTTAATTTTAGCACAAGCTATGGTGCATTTAATAAAGAGGCTGCATTTTTTAAGGATTTACCCGACTACTTGAAAATCCTTAAAACGGCATTTAAGAACACAAAATTGTAGATGCTGCATATGTTCTCTGTAAGCCACAGCAGGAACCTTTTGATGCAGCTGATATGGTACATCAAATTATTTGTTTCAATCAGCTAATTAGGCAGATTTTGACACTGAAGATTAAAGTGCTCTGTGAATACAATATGTGTCTATTTTAGATACTCTCAACATCAGCACAAGCGGATTTACCTAGGCAAGATGTTCTTTCCATTCGCCTAAAGGAAACATGCTATGATGGAAGACTTACATGGAGGGGAGACTGTAGCTATGTAGTATTTGCTTTGACATCTTTAATTGTCATAAAAGGGGACATTAAAATTAATATGTTGTAGGTAATATGCAAAATGAGCACAGGTAATATGTATAGAAATACTGTATATATACATACAAAACACTGTATACCTTACAATATATATATATATATATATATATATATATATATATATACACACACACACGTAATTGAATATCAGAATCATTGGACAAGTAGAATGGACCAATACCTCACACGGACAAAATAAAGAGTTGGAGGTGAAAAAATGAAGATTATTTCACTTACCGTGATCTTCCTTTCCTGGATGAACTCCATGTCAGTACTCATCGGGATTAGAAGGACCCTCCCCAAGCCTTTAAAAAGCCAACCACACCCACTTACCTGTGTCTTTGCAACAAGCTCTCAAATTACTGGAAAAAAGGGTGGGCCGTACTGACATGGAGTTCGTCCAGGAAAGGAAGATCATGATAAGTATGAAAAAATCAGGTTGCACCCTTAAAAATTAGTCAGATGACCTGGGTGCTCTAGTAGAAATTATGGATAAAGAGTTCAAAATACTTGTACATACATATATACATGCATATACACACACATCGATGGCCCACCTATAGATGCACACATATATGTTGCTTGGTAGACTCAGTTGTATTATGGAGCTTAACCAAATTGAGCATTCGTTCTGAAAGCATTAGTATCCCCCTGCAGGGTGTGGGCCATGGTGCTAGCATGTATTAAACCATGTGATTATTACATATGCCTCGGTCAGGGCCCTAAGATACTGGTTCTGGCAGAGCACCATGCCCAACCCCAGCAATGAACAGTAATTATACTGCACATTTGACTGGAATAAGCAATTATTACCTGGCCCTCCATTCATGCAGGAAGTGATCTGTAATACAAGGCTGCTGAATCTGGGAAAATTTACATTCAACGGCCCAAATGTACTGCATACCTGTGGTTATTGTTAACCCATCGATCCTTATGACAGACGGGCTTCAGAAACTCCTGTTGTGTTCATCAAGACAATATTTAAACTTACCTACCACTTGTAGAAACATTGCCATGTACAGTAATAAAGTACATTCCCTGGTTAATGGTTTAAGCTATACCTTATCCCAGGAGCAAAGCATTGGCATAATAAGACATTCACATGTAAGTATCCATGTCAGTACTCATCGGTATTGAACGCCAATGTACCCCAGATACAATCACAACACCATGTAATGCATAGTTTAGGTTAGAGCAAGCCTGTATATCAGAACCTAGCAGCCACCCAGCCCAGTGATCTACATCCTTTCGGGCTACTCATTTCAGGTGAGCAATAACTAGAACATTTACTGAACAACAAACTAAAAGCACACAGATACAATCCCAGCAACATATAATACATAGTGTATATTAGCTGCTGCTTAGGGCAATCATATATCAGGCCCTAGCAGCTTGCCAGGTCTGTGTTCTACATCCATTAGGGCTATTTGTTCCAGGTGAGCAATAGCCAGAGCATATACTGCAGAACAAAATAGGAGCACACAGATGTAATCACAGCAACATGTAATATATAGTTTAGATTAGCTCCCGCTAAGAGCAAGCATGTATCATGGCCTAGCAGCCAGTCAGACCTTTGCTCTACATCCATTAGGGCTACTTGTTCAGGAGAGCAATAGCCAGAACATATACTGCAGAACAAGATAGGAGCACATATATACAATCGCAGCAACATGGAATACAAATTTTAGATTAGCTGCTGCTTAGAGCAAGCATATATCAGGGCCTAGCAGCCACCCAGCCCAGTGATCAATATTAAATAGGGCTACTGATGTCATGTATGCAAATGGCCTGAACTCAGCACCCTGCGTTGTCAGTATACACTACATGTCAGCATAAGAGCATGCTAGCCCATTTATCTGTTTGTATTAGGGCTACTGGTTTCAGGTGGGCAAACAACCAGAACCAAGCACAGTGCAGGTAAGCATATGATTACATTGCATGCAAGCAGCTCCTTACCTGTTGCTTATTATGCAAGGCTGGAAGCAGACCCCTTAATGACACATATTTCAGGACACTCTCTACATCCATTGGGAGGTTCATTGTTAACAGGAAGGCAGGCCTTACAAGTTTACTGACAGCAGCAGTACTTACCTGAGGCTTCTGAAGCAGCGTTCTAGTCTGCCAAGTTTAGAGAGTGGGCGGGGACATCTCCACTTGCTATAGCTGGGAGTTGCTCAGGAATCACTTGATGATACTCAGCTGGTGTCTGCACAGACAGAGGAATAATCTGATTTGTCTGCATAAGCAGGTAACCAAAAGCAACTGTTGAGCTTATACAGAGGCAAATTGGATAATTAGTGTTGGTGCCTCCTACAAGGCCCCAAGTTTGCTGCTATTTTGGCTGAAGCCCATAGAGCAACTTTTCTTTAGATTTTTTTATTTTGACTACCTCCACCTTAGGAAAGACTGTTGAGGGAGGCAGCTGGCCATAAACCTGCCCCCATTAAAACATAAAAGATAACAAAAGTAACAGGAAGCAGTAAGGTTCAGGCCCCTAACTAATTATGCCTAAACTAATTGCCACTAGGGTTGCCACCTTTACTAAAAAAATATTACCGGCCAGTGGGGGACGGGCACCAAAAGGGGGTGGTCTGTGATGCGACAAAAGGGGCGGAGCTACATGGTGTGACACAAAAGGGGCGGAGCAACATTGCAGAGATGCTGTATGTTCCAAAATCCTATCCTTCATTTTCATGCGGAGAATGAAGGATAGGATTTTGGAACATATAGCATGTGTAGGGAGAAAAGATGTTTCATCTGCTATAGCGGAACATATTCTAATCAAACACAATGGTAATGATAGATGTATATCCTTCCAAGGCATAGAACATGTCAGATTAGATAGGAGAACGGGGGATTTGGAGAAATTAATTAATAAAAGAGAAACATTGTGGATGTTTACTTTGGAAACTGAAAAACCAGTTGGTTTAAATAAAGATTGGGAGATCAAATACTATATTGAATAGAATAGTTTATTAAATTAACAATAGGAAAAATAAAGCTTTCTTTAAGTAAACTTCCACAATGTGTAATTGAACTATCCCCAAAAGAGAGAAAAAACATACATGGAATCAAAAAGAGTTCTTTTTCTTTTAATAACTTGTGATGGTCTTAAAAATCTTAATGGATATATGTATGGAATATAAATGTGAAGATAGATGTGAAGACAAATTTGGTTTATATATGTGTAATACACCTTTAAGAAACACATTGTGTGAATTGTTTGCCATCCAGATTTGCTATAAAGTTATGTCTTGTTAGAAATCTGTAACACTCTGAGGAAGTGCCATAGGGCATGAAACCCGTCAGTGGTGATTGTCATACACTGTACCGAAGCTAACAAATTTTAATGGAACCAATAAAGTAACATATTTTTTAATTTTGAAATTGTGTTGAAAATATCCGCATGTGTGATGTAGACATGGAGTAGCAAACATTGCACACCAGTGCCTTACCTGATCTCAGAAGCTCAGAAGACTCCAGATATGAGGTAGTGTGCTGGGGAACAAAAGGTCCCGTGGCCCAAAACCCCTTTCCCTAGGACGCCTTGTGGGCAGGCCTGATGCTTTCCCAAGGACAAAAAGAAAATTTTGCTTCCAATGGGAACAAAAGCAAAAGAGAAGGGAAAAAAAAAGACAACGGTAAGTGGGCGTGGTTAGCTTTTTAAAGGCTTGGGGAGGGTCCTTCTAATGGGAGCAGGGGCTATCCCGATGATGACTGACATGATGTTCCTCTAGGGAAAGGCCACAGCCTTATTCAAATTGAAATGAAACACTTTATCCAACATTTCACCAACATAATGATTAACAAAAATACTTTTTGAAGCTTGTCATAGCTGCCAGGAGCCAATCAAAATTTTCATCTCTTCTTGTGTAGCAATAGACCTATTTCTTTTAGTTTCCTCCAAAGCTGTGACAACGTTTTTTTAATTTTTTTATCTCTTTTCTATCCCTTTTACCAGGTCGCCTTTTTCCAGCTAAGACATGCTGCCGAGATGCCACAAGGCCCACTCCAACCAGGTAAGTAGAACACCTGTGCAGTCTATTTATACCCCTGCTTTATGACTCATACTGCACCAAAATTCCAACAATCAGCTTCCAGCATTTGCAATAACTGTATTCCAATGTGTAACTACTGTATATCCTTAGCCTTGTGCAGCCGATGCCAATGTTATGGTTTAGGTTTTAGAAGAAAGAAATATATTTTAATGCCCCTGTTGCTAATTGTTTTGTACACAGTAGCAGCACTGGGTGACCTTGCATAAAAGGACAAGGAAAGTCAGATTCACCTTTTTTTTCACCTCTTTTTAACACTCGTGCACATGTGCAAGTCTGATTAGTCTAGTGAAGATGTGAGGATACCTGGGAAAATTAGGTTAAATTACAGTGCGTAGACAGAAAGAACTCTAGGCCATTTATACTGAAGAGAAGTGCCAGCCTAGATAATAGTGATTTAACAAATAGCCATCCCCAGTTAATCAAATTTTTTTTTGTCATTAAAGTGCTGTCCCTGGAGGACTGGGCAAAATTTTTACAGAACAGCATTGCTGTTATAAAGCTGCCCTAATATTGCTAGACTATAGGTAGGCTAAACCTCACAGCATGCTCTAGCACTAGATAATAGGATCATGCTGGTAGAGTAGTCTGGAAAATTTCAGTGGAGAAACATTGCATAAGCTTATATCCAATGAGCCCCAGTCCTCATCTGGACACAAAAATAACATGCCCCTGGATATTATCTTCAAAGTTTGATAACTATATGCTTTACTTGAACATACCAGAGCAAACTCATTGCAATTTCATCTTCTGCCAGACAATGCAACAGGGAGATTAAACTAAATATAAGCACTGTTTGCAGTTAAATAAAAGTGCAGATCATCTCTGCATAAACAACAAATGTACAGTAATACACATCTCTCTAGATGTTTCTTGCCTAGGTAAATTATTCTGTTAACAGACACTTATTTCCATTTCTAAAGAGATAATTTCCATATGAAAAGCATATTGTTAGCAGTAACATGTTCTATATGTGTAGGATGCTCTTCCAAGTTGCCATGCACATAGTATCCTTATTTATAATCTCATTTTCAAGAATGGTTGCTGGGTTCACTGTCCCTAGCAACCAGATGGTTTCTTGTGTTTCACTTTGTACACAAAGGTAAATCAAAAACTCTTTCCATAGCTGATTTTACTACTTGCAAATACTAAAAGATAATATAAGGTAACTATAAACGTCAGATTCATATAATAACACAACTTGCCTGAGTGCTAAGTAATGTAGCAACCATAAATGAACAAAGTATCATTCATCAGGTCAAGCAAAAAACTTTATTGCAAAGCAAAACATTCCAATGTTTTTGGTGACCTAGGTGAACAAAATTTAAATTGTGTTTCTTTGCAATAAACTTGTTGCATTACTTGATAATATACTGTTTCAAATGTGGTGTGGCACCCTGATATGCCTGCTTGGAATCTTATCAATACTTAAAGGGGGAATTTACTGAAGGGCAAATTTTTGCCTCGGAAGGCTCTGCCACACTTTGCACCACTTCTTCAGACATTAATTTGCAGCACATACGCTACATCAAAATGTGAAGTTGAGACTCGCCAGACAAATGCTGGTAAACTTTTCATAGGGAACTTTCTATAGTGTTCATTTATGCCCAGCGAAACTTCGTTAGTACACTTACGCTTAGGTCAATATGAATAGGGTGGGTACATATAGGTCATATATATATGTCTTTATTAGTGATGTTGGTGAAATAACTTGAAGTGGCCACTTATTATTGAAAATGCCCAAGGAAGTAATATAAATTGTCCTAGACATGAGCCCACCCTAAAACAAATGTGGCATGCCCCTTAAATAGTTAAATGTATTAAAGGACCAGTAACATCAACATTTTTTACAAAAAAATTCATTCAAATACAATGAAAAAAAAAACACCAAGGCAAATTTAAATTTAAAATAGCAAAGTCTTTATTAAGAAATAACTTACAGAAACTCCACTTCCTGTACTCTACAGAAAAGGCGACAGGGCGACCATCCATCCTGCGGCGCTCTATTTCTCCTCCCTGGCTATTCATTGACAAAGTGTCGATCTCCTTCTTCAGCTCTTCAGAGGGCTGCAGCGGTGTCATTATTCTTGTCCCCACTGTAAGATAGCAGACCGGCAGCGTACCTTCCATGCACAAGAGTAAACCAGAACCCCCTGCCCCTGCATTATTTTTAGGCTCTCTCTAATAGTAAATGCATAGTTTCCGGATCAGCGAAACATGGCTATCCTGGCACCGAGAAGATTCCTTCTGCCTGCTGCTGCGGGCTGCTGGGGAGACGTGCAATAAAGGGCCTTTGGGAGCAGTAAAGGGCCTTTGGGAAGTGAACCAGCTGGGCGGCGTGTTTGTGAATGGTAGGCCCAACTTTTTAAAATATGAAAAAATGCAATCCCATTTTAAGGGAAAATTTTTGCCTCAGAAGGCTCTGCCACACTTTGCGCAACTTCGTCAGATGTTAATTTGCAGTGCATACGATACATCAAAATGCTAAGTTGCATCTCGCTAGACAAATGCTGGCGAACTTTTGCCAGCGAAAATTTGTCAGCACAAGCATTTCATAGGGAACTTTCGATAGTGTTAATTTCTGCCTAGCAAAACTTTGTAAAACACACTTACGCTTAGGTCAATTTGAATTTTTTTTTTTTTAACAATCCTTTTATTGAAACAAACATATATCCAGTTAACACAGCTGTTGTAAACACAATGTTTGTTCCTTTTACTATTCGTTACATATAAGCATTTCAGTTTTAACAATAAAACTTAAACAAATAACAATAACATGGTGTCTTTGTCGTTCTTCAGATTCTTGTCAATGTCTTGTCATTATTTTATTATTAATATTTTCCCTATGTTTTCCTTGTCATATTTATTAACAAATAGTACAATACAGTTCTATCCAGATACATCCAGTAAATCACAGTGTATCTACAACATTACATAGTACTGCCATAGTCTCACAATTTATTACTGTATAAAGATATTGTTATATTCCTATCCCACCTATTTCTCACACATTATTGACCTCTATCCACGTTAAGAGTTAAATTCTGCAAAGTAGTATTAAACCAATAGATTATCCCTTGACACTCCCACGTCTCACTAGAATATTATGGACAGATAAAGGATAACGGGAACTCAGTGTTTTCAGTTAGAGAGTCAAGGGGGATCTAGGTCAGGGTCCTCCTCAAGCCACAAGCCCCATATCTTATTAAATTTCTCAGGGCAGCCCCTTTTCATGTATGTAAATTTGTACAATGGCAGGGATTTTTCCACTAACTGTTCCCAGTCTGTAACATTGGGTCCCTCCCCAGACTTCCATTTAATTGCAATCGATTTTTTTGCATACATACAGAGTACAGATAGTAATGTACGATGTGCCCTCCTCGGGGACACTTCCTCTAACTGACCCAATAAAAGTACTCTAGGCTCTAACGGCACGAAAAGGTCAGTTTTAGCTTCAATGAGCTGTACAACCGCCCTCCAATACGATTTAATTACAGGGCAATCCCACACCATATGAAAAAAGTCCGCTGGGGAGTGGTGACATCTGGGGCACTCTGAGCTAATGGCTGGATTCATTTTATGCAGTCGTTGTGGGGTAAAATAAACTCTATGCAAGTAGTTAATTTGTGTCATTCTGTCTTTACTACTGATTACTCCTTCGAAGATGGAAGTCAGTGATTCTTCCCAGTGCTCCTGCGTGATCTCAGGGATGTCCTGCTGCCACTTCGTTCGTAAGTTATTTAGAGGGGCACCCCTAACAGTCTGTAATTGTGCATAAAAATATGAAAGAGGCTTGCCCAACACCTGTTTATGTATCCCTACTTGTAAGCCATTTGGCGTGGTGTCTACCGTGTCACCCTTAAACTGAGTCACAAACGCGTGTCTCAATTGCAAATATCTGAAAAACATATTATTCGGTAACGTATAAGCTTCTTTTAGGGCTTGAAAACCAATGAGTTTACCCTCCTCTGTAATGTCTGATATATATTTTATATTATACCTTGCCCAGAGCAGAGGGTCAGGGATCAACTCTAACTGCTTTAGATAGGGGTTACACCATAGCGGGGCAAAGCTGGAGCATTGAAGTTGTAGCTTAGGGTAATATCGATTAGCCAAACGCCAGGCCTTAAGTGTTTCTTTCATCAGGAAGGAGACCCTAACATTATAAGTGGCTCCTCGGTAAGGTAGATTCTTTAGTCCTTCAAAAGACCCTGCCAGTTGAGCCTCAAGTATTACAGACGCATTGGTGTCATCAGATTTGGCCCAATTCCTCACAACTACCAACTGAGACGCTAAGTAATAAAGGAAAAGGTTAGGGGCCGCCAATCCTCCCTGTTGGGACGGGAGTTGTAAAGTAGTGAGAGCTAGTCTAGGAGTACTATTGTTCCAGTACATCATGAGTGTGAGGCTTTTGAGATTAGAGAAGATCGTATGAGGAATTATTGTGGGGGATTGTCTAAAGATATAGGTTAATTTCGGTAGTATCACCATTTTAAAAAGGTTTATTCTACCCATTAGAGATAGTGGTAGATTAGCCCATGCATTTCTTTTCTGTTCCATATACCTTATTTGAGGCAGAATATTAAGGTCTGTGTATTTATTTAGATCCGCATGGATCCAAATCCCTAGATATTTGAAGGTGTTCACCCAAACAAGTCCCAAAGTCCTTTGAGGATTATCCGGTGAGAGAGCATCTATAGGAAAGAGAACTGACTTGGACCAGTTTATCTTGAGCCCAGAGTAGTTAGTGTGATTGTTTATAATGTTTAGAGCTTGTGCTAGTGCCAGTTGGGAGTTAGGCAGGTATAACAGAGTGTCATCAGCATACATTGAAATAACCTCAGTTAGGTTCCCAACCCGGAGCCCCTCAATGTCCTGGGAGGCCCTGATGCGGCAGGCCATAGGTTCCATGGCCAGTGCAAACAAAAATGGGGAAAGGGGGCAACCCTGCCTGGTGCCTCGGAGGATTGGAAATGGGGTGGATAATTTGTTGTTTGTACGGATTTTCGCTACAGGCAGCTCATATATTGCTCTTATCCAGTTAATGTACGATGTGGGTATACCTACTCTGTTCAATGTGGCCCACAAATATTCCCATTCAACTGAGTCAAAAGCCTTTTCGTTATCCAAAGAGGCAATCAGTCTACTACCTGAGTTATCATGTGTAATGGAGATATTTGTGAACAGTCTCCTGATGTTTATATCCGTGGAGCGGCCAGGCATAAAACCTGTCTGGTTCGAAGAGATTAAGTGAGAGAGCAAGGGCGCCAGGCGGGTTGCCAGGACTTTGGCTAAAATCTTTGCATCAGCATTAATGAGTGCTATGGGCCGGTACGAAGTACAGTCTAGCGGGTCCTTACCTGGTTTCAATAATAAAATTATTAGAGATTCTCTCATCGAGGTTGGCAATAGCGTCCCTTTTTGTACCCCATTATATAGGTCTGTCAGGAGAGGTGCAAGTAACTTAACATGTTGTTTGTACCACTCCATTGGCAAACCATCTGTACCTGGAGTTTTCCCTGTTGGGAATGAAGCTATAGCAGCCTCAACTTCCGCTAATGTGATATTCTCAGCCAGTCCCATAGAGAGGTGGGGTGCCAGTTTTGGGATATTTATGTCACGTAGATATGCTCTTATTTCTTCTGGAGTAGTGCATATTTTGGGGCTATATAAGTCAGAATAGAAATTTGCAAACCTCTGATTTATTTCTTCTAGTGAGGATACTACCGTGCCATCCGATAACCTAACAGCAGGAATCGCCATGGTAGTTGTCTCATCCTTTGCAAGCATTGCCAGTAGCTTCCCGTTTTTATCCCCATGCTCAAAAACATTGCCTTTCTGATAGAGAATATGCTTTTTGGTGAGCTCTACTTGGGCGAGTTTCAAGGCACTCTGACTAGCTTGCCATCTCTGGAATGATTGGTTTGTAGGACATTTGATATAGGCCTCTAACTGCCTAACGTTTTTTGGGCTATGTCTACTTGTGTTAATTTGGTTAAAGCTGCAATATTACAGATAAACTCACCCCTGACATAGGCTTTGAGTGCATCCCACTTTACATTTAAGGGAGTTTCGGTGCCACTCACAGCCAAAAAGTTTATTATACTGGCATTGATGATGTCGTTTAAATGGGTATTTTTCGCCCAGTAAGGACTCAGCCTCCACACTCTATCTATGGGAGCTTGTGAGTATACGAAAGTAAGTAGCAGGGGGGAATGATCCGAGATGCCTCTAGGAAGCGTCTCAACCATTTTTACCCATTTATTCATCTCTGAACAACCCAGTGCGAGATCTATTCTTGACATGCTGTTGCAACCAGGGGAGTAACACGTAAATTGCCTGACGTTAGGGTTGCGCACTCTCCACAGATCCACTAAGTTAACGGCAGAGACCCATCTATTGAAATGCGCCGAGGAAACTCGAGGGGGATGTAGTTTATCTATTCCCGCATCGGATACTGCATTAAAATCCCCGATAAGGAGAAGTGGCGCCATGGGCAGACTTAGCAGTTTCCCAGTTACTTCGTTGAAAAATTCAGCCGTAGGTGGAGGAGGGGCATATATGTTCGCTATATTATATTTTTTGCCATACACATTACCATGTGAGAGGATAAATCTACCATGTTTATCAGAAATTACCTTTTCTACCGTTAGAGGGCAAGTTTTGGCTAATAAAATAGACACTCCCCTAGAGTAACTGGAGAAGGATGAGTGATACATTGAACCAATCCAGGGCTTTTTTAAGGATAACAGCTTAGTACCCACTAGATGGGTCTCTTGAAGAAAAATCATCTGGGGTTTGTACCTTCTGATAAAGTCAAAAACCAGTCTACGTTTTATCCCATCCCCCATACCTCTAACATTCCATGACATTACACTAATGGCAGCCATCAGACATACAGATAGGAAATGTGACGGGTTTGGGGGGAGGCATATGAAGAATAAAACTGCACATTGACATGAAAACACAAGAGATCATGAATCGTAAGACACCAGAAAAATTAACATTGCTAGCAATACCCATAACTTTAACCCCTACCCAGACCCACCCTACCCACTCCATAACCTTGGAAGAGTGAGTTTCGTCTTTTCCCCTAATAAAAGTAAAATGAACTATGAAGGGAGGTTAGTGTGTACACTTCGTCCGTACTAGACAGAACTAAATGTCCATGGGCCTGTCGCTTCCGCACAGGGATAAAAGGGTTAGTCAACAACTGTCCCGCATAACAACATATGCTGCATCATTACCTGCCCGGAGAGGTTTCTTCTGATAGAGTCAGTGGGAAAGTGTCAGTGTCCAGGCCATAACTTCCAGGGCGGCATAAGAAACCTAAGGATAGGCTTGCGTCAGACCAGCCAGATGTAGTGTAGAAAAGTTCAGTGCTCTCTCCGCGGAGACTGTCTGGGTCTCTCCTCTAGCCAAGTGATGACCTCCTCCGGTGTAGTAAAGAAACTGGCCTTGCCTTTGTCTGTTACTCTCAGTCTTGCCGGAAACATCATAGCGTAAGGGATTTGCCTTTGTCGGTGTTGCAGCTTGGCTTCATTAAATTTTGCTCTTTGCTTCCGAATTTCCGTAGAGAAGTCTGGATAAAGTGATATCCTGTGATTTTCAAAAAATATTTCTCCAGCCCTTCTAGCCGCTTGTAAGGCCGAGTCTCTGTCACGGTAATTCAGAAGGCGGGCAATTAATGGGCGTGGAGGGGCCCCCGGTGGCGGCGGTCTTCCCGGCACCCTGTGCGCCCTCTCCACCGTGAAGGCTGTAGAGAAGACGGCTCGGGTAAACGTATCGGCCAGCCATTTTTCAACAAAATTCTCTGTGGCTGTACCCTCCACCCTCTCAGGGAGGCCCAGTATCCTGATATTATTCCTTCTCAAACGGTTTTCTAAGTCATCAGCCTTGTTTTCCAACAGTGCGACCTTCTGTGGCCATTATCCTGTTAGGCAGAGGTGTTGTGAAATCTTCCACATCACTGATCCTCCTTTCCACCTCCCCTGTCCTTTCCCTTAACTTCTGTACATCATGTTTCAGTATGGCAAAGTCTGTCCTGAGTTCGTCTATTTTCCCAACCAGTGTAGTATGGTTTGAAGTGATAGCTTGCAGGACCTCTGTTAAGGTCGGCTCTAAGGGGGATTGCATGAGTACAGGGGAGGAGGGTGCAGCTGCAGTAGGCCCTGTGACTGTATTCTCTAGTGCACTGTTATCAGGGGCGGACATACCTGCTGGCATAGGCTGTGACAGTGGGTCCCTAGCAAAACGCGCTAGTTTCCCTGCAGCAGCTCCACCCGGGCCCTGCAGTTCCTCCTGATCCGGGCGCGCCGCATGGCGCTCGCCGCCATTTTGATTCGCCATGATGCGGGGAGACACGGAGTGGCGCGATGAGTGGTTGCGCCGGCTTCTCCTGACCATCGGAGGCTCCGACTGCAAGCTCGGGTGCTTTACCCGACAGGTAATGGTGAGTGGGAGCAGTTGTAGCGCAGATTATCTGCAGTATGGCCTCCCGTGCGGCGGAGCTTTCGGCCTGCGCTGCCTAGCCGGTCTCCATGTAGACCACGCCCCCGGTCAATTTGAATATTATTTTAACTTTTAAACACAATCCCATTTTAAAAATATGAAAAACGCAATCCCATTTTAAAATGTGAAAAAAAGCCGGCATTTTGTCTTTATTTTTTTAAATGACTTTTCTGCATACAGGATATGATGTCACTAACATAAGATTGAGGAGGCTGTAGTTTCATCTTATCTGTTCAAGCAGACCCTAGCGAAAGGGCAGGTACTGGAAAATTTGCACTTTAGTGAATTTGCGGAGTAACGATTGTCCGCCTGAGTGAAAATTCGCCAGTCGAAAGGACATGAAACTTCATTAGCATTGAGCTCTTTCACAAGTCTGTTCTATACACCACCAAATGATTTAGGGGATGATATGCGAAAATGCAATACATTAAGAGAATATTTTCCTCACTGTCAGGCACATTTTAACCATTGTTATTGCTTTGGAAAAAATAGCATGCATTAGTAAACTGGCCCCTTTAGATGTGTAAATAATTATTTTTAATTTAAATAAACAAAATCTTGGTTTACTGTGCAAAAATAATTGTGCATTAGAATGAAGTAATAAGATTTAGTCATTTAGCAAACATTGATCATAACACAAATGTGTTTTGAATTGGATTTTCAAAACAATATTCCATGCAATCAACTAATAGAGTGTATTCTTGTCAGATAACTGCATCTTTACAGTACAGTTTAGAATAAATCTATGCAGCTGAAAGCACTTCTTAACTGAGACATTGATCAAACACTCTCTTGGGAAACAACACATAGAAAAAAAAAATCAAAACCTCCACTGTATGTCAAATCCGCTACCAGTACAGTTGGCTGCATGTATGAACAATGGAAAATATAACAAATAGGAAGGAAGTATCTAAATGTGGGGTGCTAGTAGCAGAGGTACAATATAGAACAATATAGAAAGAGCAATTAAAATACTGCAGAAGATGAAAGTGCTGCCTACTCCCAGGGAAGAAGGAATGATACCGAGTGGACTTTGTGGCTATAAAAGACCTATGAGCAGAGAGCAAGAGCTATGTTGTAGTATAAAATAAGAAGACATAAGATGACTACAAGAGAGCGTCTGATAAGTGAAAAGCTATCTAAAAAATTGAGTAAATGGAAATCAGAGCACATTGCCAAGACAACTATCAAGACAAGAGGAAATCAAGTCTCATGCATCAGTGGCTTAAATAGTAACACAATGAGAAGCAGAGAAAGTCAAACAAAATGTGCCAAATAATTTACAAACTATAGAAATTAATTAAGGATCTACTATCAATAAAAGCTTGGGGTCTTTCGTTTCCAGACAAGGTTTTTTTTCCTGGAATTTGGATCATCATACCTTGAGTCTATAAATAATCGTTTAAACAATAACTAAACCCAATAGGGTTAATTTCACACCAATATGTACAGTATGCACCTTAATTCCGGTCAAGTACAAGGTACTGTCTTATTTTTAAAGACAAAAAAGTGAATTATTTGCTTAAAATTTACTCTTTGGGAGATGAGCGTGCGATAATTGCAAACTAGCTGGATCTGCTACCATCCATATTATTGGATATTCCACTGAATAAAAAGTTTGTATACTATTCACTTCTTGTACATTTATAATTTTAACATATACAAACATCATGGGATTCCTGCTTTGGTAGAAGAAACATCTTATTAACAGAAGAAAAGTAAATTACCCAATTAGGTGCAAAAAACCGTGCCCGCAGCAGCACACTTTTTAAGAAATACACAAATTACAAATAGCTACAGCAGATGATAACAAAAGTTCACAAACAAATTATTTATGTACTGAAAAACATTTATAAATGCAATCCTCCTTTGTGATGAATGCAAGCCTGCTGCATTTATTATCTGCTCTAGTCCTGACAGCCTATGTGAATGGAGTAAACTTAGTGGCACACAAGTTCTGTCATAACACATTTATACAAGTTGTATGATGGGAAAGGCATCTTAGTATGAGCAGCATTTCACTCCACCAAGGAATTAGTACTCCCCGGGTAACACCTACCTAGTGTAGGGACTACAGATGTAAAATTCTAGTTTTCATTCCTGACAGGTTTCCTCTGGAGGGCATCCATTTCACTGGTGTTCCTGACTTTTGAGACTATTATTTATGATCTTCTGTCTCCTACAGATAATGGTGTATGTGTTTCTCAGTAAAACTAAGTTCTCAGGAAAAAGTGGTTAGGAACCACTGGTGGCTAAGCTTTTGTTTATGAAGAAACAGCTGTTATATTCAAGCTTACCAAACCCTTTCTCTAGTACCTCCAGTACTTTTCTTATCTGGTGAGTTTATTATTTTTATTCTAATGCCAGGAAAAAGTTTTAAATGCTAAAAAAAGCAGGGTGTAACGACCACGTTATCAGGAACCTTGTTTAGCGATAGTATCTGCGGACACACAGGTGGACCCTGTGGGTTCCGGTGTTCACCGACGCCCTTTAGGGGCCCCGGGCTTTCTGCTGTGGAAGCCAGCAAGGAAATGCGTAACAAGTCTGTAAGCGAGGTACCGGCAAGGATTCAGAGAAGACGTAGTCAGAGTCAGGTGAAGAGTTCAAGGCAGGTGGCAGGAATCGTAGTCAAGGGTCGGGTAGAAGTCAAAACCAGGAATTCAAAAACACACGATTCGGCAGGCGTCAAGACACTCAGCGCCAAACGCCAGCATCAGAGGGGCCTGGAAACCGGAAGTGCGCGCCAGTGCGCAGAGACTCTAGGACAGATGCGCCAGGAGGTAAGAGATCGCCACAATCTCCCGGCGCGTCTTACACAGGGTTCCTAACATTCCCCCAGATACAAGACTAAGGTTGTTCGGATTTTTACGGAGAGCCTGAGAGGCTTCATTTTGTTGTTTACAAGCAACAATTTTTATATGTATAACAGTACCTTACAGTACATTTCCCTCTTGGTTCAGTTGCATCAAATCAAAATCATCTCATCTTTTCATCTGTTCTAATTGCATAAACACAAATAGTAATTACTTTCTTTTTTATGTTATAGTCAAGGTGGGAGAAGTTGGTTTCCTGGTGTTCATGTAATTTGCAACAATGGTTTTATAAAAGAAAACAGGCATCTCCTAAATAACATGAAATAACTTTCTCCAGCCAAGCGTACAAAAAAAATCCTGGCTGTGAAAACCTTTTTAACGAAAAACTTTTTTAAATACTGACACAGTAACAATAAAAATCATAATATGAAAACTACCACCAATCGCAAAATGATTATACATCACAACTATCTGGATGCATGAATTTTCTTTTGTACAAAGGATTGATACATATTACTATACTATACCTAGCATCCCTCAAAATTAACAGAGTAAAGTTTTCTACTTATGGCTATCTATAGCCAAATAAAAATATTGAAAGTTGAAAAAAAAACATTACTATTCCTTTGTATGTACTCCTGAAGTTGTGAACGTTTTCGAACGCCTATGTGGGAGTAAAGTTTCTGCGGCTTACATAAAAAACAGAGAAATCAGCATAAGCTGCGGGTAAACCCTCTAGGGATGTGACTGCCACCAATTGAGCAACACTTATGCAAAAGCCCTTACATTTTTGACCCCATTGAAGAATTTCCCCAGTTACCCAATCAATATGTGGGTTATGTACCCGTAACCAAGGTAAACCTAGAATTAGAGGAGAAGACGATCCCTCAAATACATAGAAGGAAAACTCCTCAGAGTGCAGGTTGTCAGTGCACATGGACAAGGCCCCGGGTTTCCTGGTTACCAGACCTGACCCCAAAGGGCTCTTGTCAACTGCCAAGATTCTCATGTGTTAGTAAACCCTGTAGGAAAGGAAGTACCCTTCTCACCCATTCTCTTCTTCTGTCTTCTATATACTTGGATGGCTAGGGACATGAGCTCTTCCAGATTGGTAGATAGAGGGTAGTTTACTAAGCTGTCTTTTACAGCATCAGAGAGCCCTAACTGGAACTGACTCCGAAGGTCCATGTCATTCCAACCAGTTTCGACAGCCCACCGGCGGAACTCAGTGCAATACACCTCTGCATCCCGTTTTCCCTGGCGTAACTTACGGATCCTGGTATCGGCTGAAGAAACACAATCCGGGTCATCGTAAAGTATCGACATACTGTGGAAGAAGGTTTCTAGGGAAAAGCTGGGATCAGAGGAGGATAATCTTAGAGCCCAAATTTGTGGGTCGCCCTGTAGGGATGTCGCGGACTGTTCGCCGGCGAACTTGTTCGCGCGAACATCGACCGTTCGCGTCCGCCGAATGTTCGCGAACGTAACGCAACGTTCGCCAATTTGGGTTCGCCTTAGCTGGCGCTTTTTTTTTGCCATTTCTCCCCCAGACCAGCAGATACATGGCAGCCAATCAGGAAGCTCTCCCTCCTGGACCACCCCCACACCCCCTGGACCACTCCCCTTCCATATATAAACTGAAGCCCTGCAGCGTTTTTTCATTCTGCCTGTGTGTGCTTGGAAGAGCTAGTGTAGGGAGAGAGCTGTTAGTGATTTGAGGGACAGTTGATAGTAACTTTGCTGGCTAGTAATCTACTTGATACTGCTCTGTATTGTAGGGACAGAACTCTGCAGGGATTTGAGGGACATTTTAGGTTAGGTAGCTTTGCTGGCTAGTAATCTACCTTCTACTGCAGTGCTCTGTATGTAGCTGCTGTGGGCAGCTGTCTGTCCTGCTGCTGATCTCTCATCTGCATCTGTTCTTCAAACCACTGCCACCTAGCTGTGTGAGCTTTTTCACATTCTGTCTAAATATCAATAATAATACCGTCTCCAGAAACACCACCTGAGTGACGTTTTCCAAGCAGCAATAATATATTCCGTATCCACTGCTGTAGTGTATACGTTGACCTTGCAGGCATTATTTGCCCAGTGTGTTCTTCAAACCACTGCCACCTAGCTGTGTGAGCTTTTTCACATTCTGTCTAAATATCAATAATAATACCGTCTCCAGAAACACCACCTGAGTGACGTAGTGTGATTTCTGCCCTTTACAGCACAAAACGCAGCGCTGTGTCAACAATGGATTTTTTAGAAACATATTTGCCCTTGATCCCCCTCTGGCATGCCACTGTCCAGGTCGTTGCACCCTTTAAACAACTTTAAAATAATTTTTCTGGCCAGAAATGTCTTTTCTAGCTTTTAAAATTCGCCTTCCCATTGAAGTCTATGGGGTTCGCAACGTTCGCGAACCGTTCGCATTTTTGTCCGGACGTTCGCGAACATGTTCGCGAACATTTTTCCCGACGTTCGCTACATCCCTATCGCCCTGTAACAGGGTCATTACAAACCTCACTTTTTCCTCTCCAGTAGTGAAGGAGTGAGGGACAAAGCTAAGGTATAATGTGCATGCCTCCTAAAAGACAAACAATTTTGTTCTATCCCCACTAAATTTTTCAGGGAAAGAAATTTTTGGTTCATGGGATTTATGAATATTACCCATCACAGCAGAAGAACCATCTTGGATGGCAACAGGAGGAGAAACTACTGGGCTTGGCGACTGTTGCTTAGTGTCCAGTCTGAGATTCAGGTTATGAAAGCCTTGCATCAGATAATCCTGCTTTCGCTCTTGATCCTCCAAGTGCTGCAGCAGAGTAGTGAGGAGCACTTCAGGAGCAGCGGCACCATGACCTTCATTGTCCATTTTCAGGCCCGTTATAATGTCACGGTCGGCACCCTAAATCCAGAACCTATGCTAAGCACCCTGTTCTCGGCTCTTGCTTCTGCCTTTAACAGCCGCATTTCACCTCGGGAGGAGCCCTCGGCTCATCGGATGCCACCAGGTCTTATTTAGAGAGATGCCACGCGAAGGGTTCTGGATGAGCAACAGTGCACAATGGTAAAGCAGAGTCTTTAGGGCAGAAGGTCACAGTACAAGGCGTAGACGGAAAGCGTAGTCAAATCAGGCCAGGTCGGTGAAGGCAGAATACAAACGAAGTCAGACAGGCAAGGGTCAAAGCCGGGATATCAATCGAGAGGAGTCAAGATGGGCACAGTTCGGGTCACATAGAACCGAATGTGACCCGAATGTGAGTCGAATCACCAGGCAGGGGTCAGGATACCAGAAGTCAGATTAGTCAGGTAGGCAGGGGTCAAAAACAGGAGTCAGATATCAGATAACAGGCAGGAATACAAATACAGAGCACCAGGAACTCACAAAGAATGATCCTATAATGGGCAATGATCTAAAGCCCAAATGCGCCTTTTAAACATTTTGAATTCAGCGACATTGCGTGCTGATGTAAGCACGCCAGCACGAATGCGCCTATAAAGGAAGAGGAAGAGGACGTACCTCGCGGCAGGCGTCCCCGCCGAGGGGGCCGCAGGCGTCCCAGCCGACCGTCTCCCACTAGACCACCACGGTAAGCTATTACAAGATTGCACAGTCTTCTTTAACCTTATGCATAAGATTGCATAACCTTATGCATATTGCACTGGCAATCAGAAGTGACCTGCCTTGTATGCAGGAGCACAGAGGTACAATTTTAGTGGAATAATATTCTTTGTTGTTTTTATTATTCCTAGAGCAAACAAACTCAGCATGAACTACTTGTTAAAACTGTGCATAAAGTGCCCTTTTTAAAATATAAGACTTAATTATAGGTTGTTTATCAATATATGAATGAACAGTGTCAGCTCTTAACAACAACCAGGGTACATAATGCATTGTTATGTTAGGCTGGAGGACATTGAGAGTTTCATGTGTTTTACTTAAACATGCATAAGATCCTGACAGTTGACTAATCCAACATTGAGATATTCAGTTAGACTGACAGTTATTTTTTAATTTTAGCTTCCAAAGTTTTTGTCCTTAAAAAGAAGCCCTTTCCATGATTATAAAGTGTGATTTTCCCCTTGTCTTATATCTTTCCTCCAGTGCTAAAGAAGCCAGTGATTCTTGTTGCTCCTTTCTGGCCAAAAAGATCATGCTTTTGCATCCTTCAGCAAATGTCAAGTGAAGCCACCAGTCATTCATTATAATGCTAATTTAAAGGAACAGTTCAGTGTGAAAATAAAAACTGGATAAACGGATAGGCTGTGCAAAATAAAAAATTTTCTAATATAGCTGGTTAGCCAAAAATGTAATATATAAAGGCTGGAGTGAACAGATGTCTAATAAAACATCCAGAATCCAACTTCCTACTTTTCAGCTCTATAACTCTGAGTTAGTCAGCGACTTGAAGGGGCCACATGGTACATTTCTGTTCAGTGAGTTTGTAATTGATCCTCAGCATTCTGCTCAGATTCAAAAGCAACAGATATGACCCATGTGCCCCCCCCTCAAGTCTCTGATAATAATTTATGTCTAAGGTGTCATTGCGGTTTCACAGAAGTCAAGATACTTTCCTTGCATCTATTTTTCCTAATCCAAGAAGAAAGCTGTCTTCATATGTGAGGAGAAAAAACATGTTTTGGGACATATCCCAATACACAACTGTTGTGCGTTAGAGGAAAGCACAGGCTTCTGTTGACCAGATCCACAAAACACCCAATTCAAAGAGCTTTCATACTTTCACTGAGCACTACAGGGTGGTTGTAAGAGCACACTCCAGATCCAACAAACATAAACACATGTATGTCTAAAGTACTCACATTACTTATTTTTCTGTTCTATCTAAGGTGGAGTCATCTTAAGTGTGTCGCTATAGAAGTCAGTTTAAAGAAAATTTAGAGATTTAGAAAAATGGAGGATTCTGCATTTTTTTGTTCTGTGATACATAAGCGGATAACTTTAGAAAGGTAATCATTTCTGATGGTTTATTTATATTATTATATTATTATATTATATTATTCTGATTCAAAGAAGATATTTTGAAAATATACTGAATAAATTGCATTTCATAACAATTACATCTTTTTCTAGTGCTCCTGACATATATGGTTACCAAAAACCAGATCAGATTGCCAAAGTTCTGGTCATGACTCATGCTTCTGCCTTTAAAATATGCCTTTTGATTCGGGAGGAGCCCTGTGGTACTTGGATGTCGGCAGGTGTTAAAGTGAGAGAACCAGGGCAAGAGTTCTGTGCAGGCAAGGGAACTGTAACGTGCAACAGGAAGAACGGAAATAAAGCAAAGTGTAGTTGTAGAACAGGCCGGGGTCAGATGGTGTAGTGTAGAATCGGGAGGCAAAATCATTGTTAAGGACAAAAGGCTAGGTCAAACCAATCAGTAAATGCAGAACCAAGTCAGGATCCATAAGAGTAGTAAAATACAGGCATAGGTCGGTTCAGGCAGCAATTCAGGAGTAGTCAAGAACAGGCAGGGTTACCGTATTATAGTGGAGCAGGCAATTCAAAGACCAATCTTCCACACAGACTTGTAAAACTATTACGGGGAAATGTAAAAAAAAGTCGGTAACAGAAAAACTATTCACAATGCGAAAAGTTATGCCTTTGTGCGAAAAATTTTTGCTATGCGCGAATTTAATTTAGCATTTGTGAACCTGGAAACTGTTTAGTGACCACTTCCGACAGTGGAAGACCATTTGCAAATTTTATGGTTTGTGCCAATGCGCAGTAAATGTAATAAACTTCTTACTGAAAAAGTAGTTATGTTTGCTCCAAAAGATTACGATACGAGCACATCTTAAGAGTGCGCAATTAAAATTCAAAATGCAATAACATTTTAAGGAACAATATTACATTGCGAGATGTGGATTTTTATTCTTATTAGTGCGAATTGTTTTGCTCTTTATGACTTTTATTACATTCCACTGTTAGAAGTTAAAGCCTATTAATAGATGTCTGTAATATATGAAACGAGTAAGGATGTAGCCTGATGTAACTAATAAACCTCTAATCGTTTTACAAGTCTGTCTGGAAAATTGGTATTTGAAGTGCCTGCTCCACTACAACTGGCGTCCCTGCTGCCCCACTAGACCACCAGGTCTACAGCTCCTTTAACATATGGAAAGCAAAGGCAAGGGTTTAAAGTGGCAGTGGTAATAAAAAAAAGTGCAATGGAAAAATTTCAGTACAGCACCTTTTGGATAATTGTATAAAATACAGACAGTGCTTTTTTTTCAACAACTTGTATTAAAACCCCACTGATATTTAATAAATGTAAGTAATTCATAGCTATAATAGATGTCTAAATACATGTTAATAATAATAATGTCTACTAGGTGCCCTCTAACTGCTGAAATACAGAGCTCAAGGCCCTATTTGCCTTGTGAATAAGCTTAGCTTGCATTCCATGTTACCATTCACTGAAAAAAAATACAATTTCCACCTAAAAGAGTTGGGACTGTCCATTAAAAATAAAATATTTGAAATATTTGAAATATAATAAGATAATGAGACATATTACATGTGAAATACTGTAAGAAAAGCAGTATATCAGAATTTTAAAGTCATTACCATCTCAAAACAAAAAAAAGTCTAATTTATGACCACAGTGCAGTTTTTGGATGCAAATCTCCATGCTTTCTACTAAAAATTTTCCAGAATTGCAAAATTGCCAAAAATGCATGCTAAGGTGTGTGAACAGTTCTTCAGATCTAGAGTTAGGCTAGCATTTTCAGAGTGGGTATGGCATTACTTCTAGAATGTGGCATCAATAATGACATTAGTGAACTATTTGCTTGGCACATATGTGGCATTCCAGACTTCCCTAGCATTAATAGACAGATGTGCTCCTAATCGGAGCACAAATGCCTGTGAAAATTCTAAAATAGTACTAGGCATTGCGTCACTTTTTTGCACTTTGCAAACATCCTTAGAGGTTGTCAATGACCCCTATAGTCTTGTAGTGTTTATACAAATGGCCTGCAGGTGTCACTGTCTACATGAGTTACTGTGCATACTTCCTGGTAGCTTAAAAGTGAAAGTTTACTGCTGCGTAATACCTGCATGACTAAATAAAGCACTGTTATACTATACTCATCCTCGGCTACCAAAACATAACAAATGGCAACAAGGATGGCTCTTCTAACTCTGCAGCAGCCTGCACCTTTTCTTCCAAACCCTGGTGAGCTTACCATACCTTTTACTGCTTGGATCCATATGTTTGAAAATTACATTATTGCTGCTGACCAAGGGGAAATTTCTGCTGCTAGAAAGCGTGCTTTACTTATTCACTGCCTGGGTGCAGAGGGACAGCGTATATTCTATACATTACCATTACCTGATGATACTTATGAAACTGCTCTTGCTGCTATAAAGAACTTTTTCATGCCAAGAGTAAATGTGGTTGCTGAAAGATATAAATTCCGCCAACGAGGACAACGTAATGGCGAATCCACAGAACAATTTGTAGCAGCTTTGAGAGAGCTGGTTCTTACCGGTGAGTTTGGGAATCTAATAGATGAAATGCTAAGAGCCCAAATAGTGGAAAAAACAAACTCACCTCGCATTAGAGAGAGACTGCTCCTACAGCAGGATTTAACTCTTGCAAAGGCTATTACAGTTGCTAGCCAAATTGAAACAGCAGTGGCAGAGGCTAAAACTCTCAGTCAGGGAACTGCTGGGAATGTACAGATTGTGAATTCAGCACTGTGGCATAATAATGCACAGTCACAGGCAAAATACAGTGCTAAGGAAAGGGATTCACCTACACTGCAAAACCATGCAGCAAATACAAACAGAAAATACTGCTTTCGCTGTGGTTCAACACAAATCATGTTACATGTCCTGAAAAAGCTTAACGGTGCCGTAAATGCACAAAGGTTGGACATTTTGCTAAGATCTGCCGTAGTTCTGCTAAAGATGTTCATGAAGTCACTACTACAAATGTCACAGTATTAAGTGTGGATAAAGCTGGTACATTTATTCCAGACACGTTTATATGCACTGTCACTGTCAATACTGCGTCTGCTGACAAGGGACACTCTTTTCTTGAAATACTTTGCAAAAGATCAGCTTGTTGCACCTGCCCTGAAACTGGTCATGGATCCAATCCATGTGCTTGCCAGTGACTGTACAATTTGAATCGAATACTGCAAAATGTGACTTTTACATTGTGAATAAGGGTAGTGATATACTTGGAAGGGATCTCTTTGCTGCATTAAACCTACAATTAGTTGATGGTCTCATTACTACAGCACCAGTGCCTGCCACACAGCCAGTATCTAAAATTTCACCACAAAGCAACACTTCACCGGGTTATACAAAGAACTTTGTACACAAAGTTAAGGTGAGACCAGATGTAAAACCAGTACCATTTCCTGATTCAGCATGGGAAAAACTTGCTATTGATATTGTCGGCCCTTTTACAGATGCTCCTATAGACTGTAGATTTGCTATAACATTGATAGACTATTACAGTAAATGGCCTGAAATTGCATTTGTTTCTCATATAACATCAGCTACAGTAATAACATTTCTGTCTACAGTCTTCAGCAGAGAAGGTAGTCCAAAGTCCAAACAGATCACAGTTTGTCTCATATGAGTTTGAATCCTTTCTGAGAGAGAGGAATATTGTGCATAGGAAATCTTCAGTGTATTACCCACAAGCAAATGGAGAAATCGAGCGATTCAACAGAAGTCTGAAAGAAGCACTACAGACAGCAAATCTTACTGGGAAAGCTTGGAAAGTATTTACAACAGAGTTCCTACATAACTACAGAGCAACGTGCTATTCAACAACCCAATCATCTCCTGCTGAATTATTACATGGCAGACAGATGCGAACTAAGTTGCAGACATCAAACTTCCACAAAATACTGTGCCTACAAAATCATCTACTGCTGACATTGTGAAACGTCAACAAGCCAAATACAAGGCTTATACTGACAGAAAACGTGGTGCCAGAAAAGTACACTTTCAGCATGGATCTTTAGTCAGAATTAAAGAAACCAGTAATACTGAAACAAGGACAATCTAAATTTACTTCACCTCTTGAAGTGAGACGCCAGTGAGGACCATACACATATCAACTGTCTGATGGACGCATATGGAATGCAAGTTGTCTTGCTCCTGTTAGATATGACTTTGGAGAAGCTCCATTTGATGAAGGACATTTTCCTACTCCTGATGTCAACTGCAATAGGCCTGAAGAAAGTGAACCTATAAGGCGTACTGAGAGAATCCCAAAAATGACCTGCATGGACCAATGACTTTGTTATGTGAAGAATGTATAATATTGTTTTAAAATGCATACTGTTTAATTGTTGCTGTTTATTATAGTTGTCCAAATGCTTTCCTACTATAGGGGGAATATGTGGTGTTTATACAAATGGCCTGCAGGTGTCACTGTCTACATGAGTTACTGTGCATACTTCCTGGTAGCTTAAAAGTGAAAGTGAAAGCTTACTGTTGTGTACTACCTGCATGACTCTGCTAATAAAGCAATGTTATAATCTACTCATCCTCGGCTACAAAAACATAACAAGTCTGTTGTATAATACTGATGTTTTGTGAAGAGAAACTGTTGGTATGCCATTTTACAATGTATTGCTATAAGTGCAAAAGTGTGTTTTCCTCAAACCAGAATTGGACTATTAATTCTTTTGGAATTGCATTTAGGTCTCTAAGAAATTACATACATTAACATTACTTTAAGTCTCCATTATTCATTTTAATAATCCCTCTTATGAAAATATGAAACTGAAAAATGAAGGTGTGTCAGATTCAGTTAATATGAACAAGCAAATATATGCTTTTAAGCACAGCACTTTCTAGTAAGAATAGAACAAATATAACTGCAGGGATGTGTCTAAAAAAACGTCTAGATTATTTTATGTGGATCCCCATAGCTATAGTATTATATACAAAATAACAGCTACCGATGCTTATTATGTAACTGGAATCTTAAATTAAGATCATCAGACACATTTCTGCATATTATGAATTGAATAAAAAATAACATGCACCTGTACCACAAACACAGCAATTTTGTTAATGTAAAATCAAGAATACGTCATATTATATTGATTGTAGTTTGTAAGTGATGTAAAATGTTGTGTAAAAAGTGGTGTCACCAAATACCAGTTTTCACTAATATTTTTTTTTTCTTTAACACCTCTTTTTTGGGAAAGAATAGAACACATTTGCATAAAATCATAATAAATCTTTATTAAAAATGAATGGATGTATACATTGTATACAAGCAATGTCTGGTGCATTCCAATGCCCCTTTCCCCACCTTTATAAATAGGTCTCAAATTCTCCAAAAGGGTTTACAGAAATATAAATAAAAAAATTAATCTGGCTTGATAATAAAGCCATATCAGTATTCTGATTTTTTTTTGGAAATCTGAATTTTTGTAGAAAGAAAAGCTGATTGCATTATTCACAATCAACATCCTGGTGAGGCAAGTTAAGAAAGAGATTTGTCTTGCAGTTATTGAAGGCTGTTCCTTTCTTTGTTAGCTCAATCAGTACATTTTTATTTTACTTCTACAATACCTTTCCAAAAATACAAATGATTCTTTACTATCAACATATATTTATTAGGTGATTACTTTTCAGCAATTTACAGATGAGTCATTTCCATTGGCTTCAGTTCAATAACTAATGTAAATAATAAAGACAAAGTGGAAAATGTCAAAAATATTAAACATACAGCAAGTATAAGCCTATTCTGGATGCTAAGGCATTATCAAATTTAGTTTTTTTTTTTAAGTGACCAAAAAAGGATTATAATATAGAGAGTCAGTGTTAGAAAAAAAATAATGTGTGTGTATATATATATATATATATATATATATATATATATATATATATATATATATATATATATATATATATATATATATATATATATATTAGATAATGTCTCTACCTGAAGCTGAAAGTAATTAGATCGGGAAATATACTAAAGGGTGAATTTTCTCCTGGGAAGGCTCCACGCAACTTCATCAGACGTTAATTTGCAGCGCATACGCTAATTCATCAAAATGCGGTTATGTCTCGGCAGACAAAGTGAAAATCTGTCAGTGCGAGCATTTCATAGCGAACTTTTGCGAGAATTAATTTCTGCCTAGTGAAACTTTGATTACACACTTACAATTAGGTCAATTTGAACAGTGAAGGTACATACAAGTCATATATATGTCTTTATTAGAGATGCTGCTGAAATTGCTTGAAGTGGCCACTTATTATTAAAAATGCCCAAGGAAACAAAATAAAGGCCAAAAAGATCCTCTATTGTCCTAGACATGAGCCCACCCTAAAACAAATATGGCATGACTTTCAAATGGTTAAAAAAATAATTAAAAAAATATTTTACAGGTGCAACTATATTTTACAGGTGCAACTTATAAACACAATCCCACTTTTAAATATGAAAAAGACCAGTGTTTTGTCTTTTTTTATGACTTTTCAGCATACAGGATATGATGTCCCTGACATTGAGGAGGATGTAGTTTCATCTTATCAGTTCGACAGGTATAACCTGGTGAAGCAGACTCTGGTGAAAAGGGTAGCGTACTGGAAAATTCACACTTTAATGAATTTGCGAAGTAACAATCATTTGTCTGAGCAAAAATCCACCTGGTGAAATGGTGGCGAAACTTCATAAGCACTGAGCTCTTTCACTAGCGAATTGTCCTCTACGCCTGTAAATTGATGATGTTCCTGTGGATTGTCTTTCTGCCAATTTTTCCCTATCGATGGCCACTTCGCCCCTTAAGTAAATTTGCCCCCATGTGTTTTCAGCTTTTAAAGTTGAGCCAATGTATGATATGCCACACGGATAGCAAAACTGCACTACAGTAGAGGGTCAACCTACAGGTCAAAACAACAGAACACATTTGCAAAAAGGTTGGCTTTTATTTGCATGGTCAATTTTACTCATAAACTTTTCAAGCTAGAGCTAGAATATTATCACTATAAGAAAGCAGAAGGAACATTTCTGAAACACGATTAACAGTACAAATAAACAGCTATTTCCCAACACAGTAAGGGGGTTATGTATCAAAGTCTGAATTTATCTCAATATTTTCTGAAAAAAACTCAGACCAAATCCGCACTGGTTTTTAGGGCTTTTTTATTAATACACTTTCCTGAAAATTTTGTTTGCAGGAAAAAATCCGAAAAAATCATGAAAAATCCGATTTTTACGATTTTTTTGGATTTTTCACCAGAAAACTCAGAATTTTGCCCGAAAACTCCAAAAACTTCAGGGTATTGCCAAAAACCCAGCGCACATCAAAAAATCATTGGGACTTCTCCCATTGACTTATATGCAACCTCGACAGGTCTGAGATACCGGATTTTCAGATTCGGAATTTTCCATCCTCTGGGTTTAAAGGACCAGTAACATACATTTTTTTTAAAAAAGATTTGTTTATTTTTAATGAAAAAAAAACCCACCAAGACAGTTTAAACTTTTAATTCGCAAAGCTTTTATTAAGAAATTACTTACCGATTCTCTGCATGTGCTCCTCTTCAGAAACGGTGACAGAGCGACGATCCACAGTGCTCGATTTCTCCTCTCTGGCTATCTCCTATAGAAGTCAGGGAGGAGAAATCGAGCGCCACACGATGGATCGTCGCCCTGTTGCCGTTTCTGAATAGGAGTGCATGCAGAGAATCGGTAAGTCAGTTTTTAATAAAAGCTTTGCGAATTAAAAGTTTAAACTGTCTTGGTGGGTTTTTTTGTTTAAAAGAAACTAATTTTTTTTTTTTAAAAAAATTGTTACTGGTCCTTTAATAAATTCCGAAAAATTTGTGATTTTTTTTTTTAAAAGTTTGATTTTATTAAAAAAAATCACAAATTTTTCGTGATTTTTGCATTTGGAGTTTAGTAAATAACCCCCTAATTGTTGCCCAATTAAAGTACACAGCATTTTTAAACGCCACAAAAAAAATGTCATGATGACAGTTCCTATTAGAATATACTATTTCACAGGTAACTGAACATACAATGAATTAGGTGGAGTGGTAATTTGTTTGTTTTCATAAGAATTATTTTTTTTTTAAACTACTAAACACTTGAATAGTCTACAAATGTGTGCAGCAGTCTCTAAACTCTGGCTTCCCAATACTGGGAAAATTTGCATTTGCATAGTTAACCATCTGTGATTAGCTTCAGATAGAACAGGGGAGCACGCATCTGATTGGCATGTGCAAATTTGCTTGGTAAATTACCTCAAATATTTTTTACTCTGGAAATTAAAGTTTACTGGCAGGTCCTTTAGTTGACAAGACCAAAAATTGAGTGCATAGAGGTGTCTAGTCTCTGAATGAGAAAAGCAGTTGTAATAGAGCAATTTGGTAGACTGCCCCAAATCCATAATTCTTATATTGTAATAAGACGTTATGAAAATAAACTGTACAAGAAAATCTGTCTTAAGACAAATCTTCCTCTATAGTTTCTAGAAATTCTTTGAAACTGTATATTGATGTTACTTGGTAGGAAGTTCTAAATAGAAGGGGGTATGCTTGAAAAGAGGTGTACAGTAAATCTGACGCAATATTTCTACAATTTCATTGCAAAATAAGATTGGTTTGAGCAAAACACAAAGGGGGTAATTCACAAAAGTAGAGATATTGAGATAAAATAAAAGTGGAGATAAGAATGTCGGATTTCCCACCAAATTCACAAACCTCTATCTCCACTTTTGTGAATTTGTCTATTAAACAAGACACTTTTCGGATTTTGTCTTTTGCACAACATTTTAACAACAATTTTTCTGAATTTATCTTTAACTCTTACTAAACCTGTCAGTCAGCCTCAGCCATCAAATTGGAATTTCTGGGGGAGGGGGTTATTTTACCTAGGGAAATTATACATCATTTTTTTCAGGATAGCCTGGACTTTTTAAATCTGCCTACCTGTTTAGGTAATTCCACTTCTGTAACAAGATACAAGGGTCTAAATACAAAAAATGCTATTTTGCATAATATAAGGATTTGTATCAGAAATATGTTTTATCTTAGGTCAAGTGTCTCAGTGCTGCTAAACCTAAAAAAAATGCTGGGAAGCTTTACTTTTCTTTTAGATAATATATTCACTCAAATTGCTAATATTGCCCCATTCATTAAGCTAAAGCTAGTAAAATAACGTGTAAGTTAAAAACTTTTAACATATCATTGTAGAAAACACACTTTTTTGGTTTAATCAGTGCTTTACTGATTTTGTTAATGAGGCTTCTTTTTTTTAATTAATATTAAATTTTTTAATTAATATTTATTTGGTTTTAACAGGTTTTTTTTCCATTAGGCATCTTAGACAATCAAAAAAGATTAAAGTATATAAAATCAGAATAAAAGCTTATAGAAGTAATGACATATAATAAGATTTCCAACCAAAGTCAGATAGTTATAGTGTTAGGATGTAACCAAAGTCCTTTTGAGGGTAAATAATTTTTTCATTTTACACTTTTAAGTTATCTGCAGTTCACTGTAAGCTTTGTACTGGGCAAGGTGTCCCAGTTCTACCATATATTAACTGTAGAGCTTTTCACATTTTTAAAATGTCAGGAGAAAATATTTACCACCACTTTTACTCCAATGGGGGGGGGGTTCCTTTTCTAGCAGATGTATTAGAGCTCACTCACTGATTCCAGTACAAACAAAATAACTGCCTTTTGCACAAATCTTTCATGTAGAGACACATGATGTCTGGTGATTTTAATAGCGTTAACTCTAATACATCTTCTAGGCAAAAGGAGCCCCCTATAAGATTTATTGGATCTAACTGAACTGTCAATTAATATCTGACACCTAACTGCTGCGTAAAGACAGAATGAGGAGGAGAAACAGATGCTGAGAGAGGAATAGTGTATATAAAGTTGATTATTATAGAAATGGGACATCATTTTTAATTTATTGTATTTAGAAAGTTTCTTATTTTGGTATGATGAAGCTTATATTACATTTTCATTTTTATAAGATACATAGTTCCCCTTTAACTTTCTGGTGTACCATCACCAAGCTTTACACAGAGAAGATGAATTACAAATTGCAACTCTAAAGGTATGCAAAAACGAAAAGGCTTTGCCTTGAGTTTGACATTAATGATATATTTTAAATAGAAGCAGTCAGTGTACAGTGTCAAAGGCTGCAGAAAAAATCAATAGGAATGTCATTAGTTAGAGCAGTGTGGGTTGAATGATCACTGCAAAAGTCAGATGGGAAAGAATGAAATAGGGCAACAGTAAATAGCAGACAATACACTCCAAAAGTTTAGGAGAAAAAAGTCACATTATTCAAATTACAGAAACACTGATTAGAATATCTATAAAGGGAAAAGTCCTGCAGCTTGAAAATCTTAACTTGTACAAATCTAAATTATTTTAATAGGGAATTCCAATCAACACAACATTTTGGATATTGAAAGTACATGCAATTCTAAGCAACTTTCCAGTATACATTAATTAAAAAATTGCTCAACTAAATAACCTGTCTATTACTCCTAGAGTGACCTATTACAGAGTATAACTTATCCTTTACTAGGCCTGATCTACCAAGGTTCCACTACCCATTCCATTCCTGCCTGCTCAGGTGAGGGATGGACTCTGAGCACATGGCTGCTAAGCATATATATTATAGCATAGTGCCATCCACTGGGCACTGTTAGAACACCAAGGGGCATAGCTTTAAGCAGGACAAAGAAACAGGTCCACTCCTGACAGTGTTTTAAGACCCATTCAGGTGTCTATAACACTAGGGAATTGCCTGCCAATATTAATAAGGGTGTCTAATTTACCAGACCCCTACATATTTATTGCATTATTGTTTTTTTTTTTAGCATACTGTGGTGTCACTGTGCACAAGAGTTATACTGTGTACATGGTACTTTCTATACTGCTTAAAAGTATTGGAGTTGAAGCTACTCATAATGTCATAATAAAATGTCATAAATGAGGCCTAATAATGCACAGTCACAGGCAAAATACAGTGCTAAGGAAAGGTATTCACTGCAAAACCGTGCAGCAAGTACAAATAAAAAATACTGCTTCTGCTGAGGTTCAACACAACACCCTGCAAATTATGCTACATGTCCTGCAAAAGCTGTACAGTGCCGCAAATGCAAAAAAGTAGGACATTTTGCTAAGATCTGCCGTAGTTCTGCTAAAGATGTTCATGAAGTCACTACAACAAATGTTACAGTATTAAGTGTGGATAAAGCTGATACATTTATTCCAGACAAGTTTATATGCACTGAAGATAATCAAAAAATGGATAGCACACCCAATTAAAGAAAAATACATTTATTACAAAAAAGAGAATTTTTTTTTTCTCTTTTATGTAATGAATTTATTTTTCTTTAATTGGGTGTGCTATCCATTTTTTGATTATCTTTAGTTATTTTTGGAGACCCTCATGGAGAACCTCTTATGGATTAGCACTCTGTATTTGATTTAGAAGGTGTGCGCCTCCTTTCTCTACTCTATAGAAGTTTATATGCACTGTCAGTGTCGATACTGCTTCTGCTGACAAGGGACACTCCATTAACCTGATGCGTGATACAGGTTCAGCCGTTTCTATACTACCAAAGGATGTTTTCTTGAAATAATTTGCAAAAGATCTGCTTGTTGCATCTGCCCTGAGACTGGTCAGTTAATTAAAGGGATACTGTCATGGGAACAAATTTTTTTTTTCAAAATGAGAAGGAAAACCAGCAGCCTGCCAGAAAGCATTTCTCTCCTACAGTGCAGGCACAAGTCACATGACTTGGGGCAGCTGGGAAATTGACAAAATGTCTAGCCCCATGTCAGATTTCAAAATTGAATATAAAAAAAATCTGTTTGCTCTTTTGAGAAATGGATTTCAGTGCAGAATTCTGCTGGAGCAGCGCTATTAACTGATGGGTTTAAAAAAAACATTTTTAACATGTTTAAAAAAAAAAAAATTTAAACATGTTTTCCCATGACAGTATTCCTTTAAGTAATAAGTGCTGGACATGAAATGTGTCAAGCATTTACATATATTTTTAAACGTTCCAATAAATGTTCTCTTTTTCATCGCATCCTACAATGTTTGGTGTATTGGATCTCTCCCCTTGCTATGGGCTCAGGGCTGCTGCACCCACCAAATAAAAAAGGTGCAGGAATCACTAAGGTAATGTGCCCCATTGTTGAATCCTATACAAATTCCCTAAGAACAAAATGGCTAATTATCCCTTAAACACATTTCTGTGATGTCTGTAAAACAAAACTTTTCAATTTGCATACAAATATAAAGTTTCACAAACCTCCATTACTCACTGGAGCTGTTTCAGTTCAGAAGAGAATTACTGAACAATCAGGCAATCAGCAAATATTTTTAGAGAGGTGGCGAGGAAGTTTGCAGCAGGTAATCTGAGTTGGTGATCAGAACAATCTTTGTGTGGCCTATGGCAGGCACCTTAAATGCATAAATCTGCCTAATCAGTGTTATATTGTTGGTTCTGTGACACAGGTTATCAAATGTCCCTCTTTTTACTCTGTTCAATTCATCACAGATTGGCACAATATTTAAAAAAAAAATCCAACATATAATCAAGGCACAGCTGCAATGTGCATTTGAATGAGAAACAAAGGGGCAAAAAAGGGACTGCTCTATACAAAATAGCTGAAGCACAACAGGTACAATCTACAGAAAAGACAAAAAAATCTGACAGTTTTGATTGTGAATAACCTGCTGGTGACAGGGAGCAACAATAAAATATTGGCACTTAACTAGGCCTCTCTCACCCAATCTGGATTTCTTGATTTTGTTCAAATAAAAACAAAAGCAAAAATTCCATCCTTGACAATCTGACTGATGATAATTATATGTTATCACAGTGAATCAGTATTGGCCCTGAATCTGTTTTGGCAATGCAAGAAGCATGATTAATTGTACAATAGAATGCATTATTGTACAATAGCAGGGACAGAGAAATAGCTTGGTTCTGAATTTCTGGAGCACAAGTTCTATAATCACATGCAACAATGTGAGTAAATGGGTTTTGGAGGGATAAAAAGAGTCACTGGGCTATAAAAACACCTTCCTTTTCAAATGCTTCTGAATGTAATCCATTTGTAAAAGCCAAAAATGTCCAAAGAAAAACACACATGCAGTTTGGAAACAGAAGGAAAAGCCATATTTACAAAAAGAAGTATGCCTCGTGGATAAATACGAGCACTGAGGAGTTAATAACAAATGAACACCATCACCTTAAAGATGTCGAGAATTTTCTTTCTAGTCATGAATGTGTTATTCACCCCCTCACTGATTAAGCCACCAACAACTGACATAGAGGATGTAAAAATGCTATGGTGCTTACAGGATTTGGGACAAAGTGGCAACCATGGTCTTGCACAGCATTTTACCAAAATAATACAGAATAGCTCCTGTTGGTGCAGCTGCTGGTCACAAGGAGAAAGGGAGGTCAAAATAAAATCTTTGGGTGATGCTTGGAGCACCATAAAATTATTTATGGCACTAGCAAGGTTCAGATGTCATTTGTAAAAGCATTTTAAAGAGGATAAAGCTGGTGACACATTGGTGAGTTTGCAGGATATTCAATATCCCAATATATGACCATTTGTACAATTTAGTCACAAACTTGAATGGCCAAATAGTGATGATTTCATTTTTGGGCTGCAGGATGATGGGTGAAATCAATAGTGGCAATAAATAGCAAGCATTAAAACAAAGCTATACACATATAATGAATAGAATGAATTATCTGACAAATTCTCAGAGAGCTAAAGACAGATACAGAGTTAAAGGCAGGGGTGCCCAAAAGGTAGATCGGGATCTACCAGTAGACCTTTAGCTGGGGATCAGTAGCTCTCAAGTCACTGTCAACAATCAGTTTGCCTATATCATACTCCTGTTTCATACAGATATTTATTAAGAAATAGTTGTTTATTAAATATAGCAATATATATGTTCTCCTAAATATGTAAGTAATATTTTCGATTGAAGAGAATGCAAACTGATTTTCTTGATGTAGATCATAAATGTACAACCTCACTAAAAGTAGACCTTGCATTAGAAAAGTATTGGCATTCCTGGTTTAAGGGCACTGTCAAATTCAGAGTGTTTTGCCTACTGCATGATTTTCAGCTCAGCAGGTCAGGGCAGCCACCAAAATTCCATTCCCTAGGTAATTGCTTTGCAGTTCAGGAAATTATTGCTTGGAAACACAAAAGGGAGCACTCTGATGAAGATATATGGATTGTTTTTATTGATTCATATATGATTTCTACATGTAACATAATAGATGAATTTGAAAAAACACACACATAGTCAAGTTAAAGCTTTTTGCCTAAATGAAACCTGCCATGTTAGTATATGCATTTAATAAGATTTCAATTGAAAAAGAAAATATCATGCTACCCTTTCCCTCTTTGACCAAAAACTCTACATTCTGCAATGATAATTATGCATGTAATTATAGATAATCACTAGAATATTATCATGGAGCTATTACAATACCTGTGTCTTATATGGACCACTTCCATTTCAATATTTTTTTCTACTGAAGCTTATATTTCTCGTGTGCTCCTTCTATTTCCTCTTTCTCACATAAGAACCAAGTATGAAGTTTGGATAACTATGGAAACAAGTTCTTTGAAACTGACAACCTAGAGTTTGTATGAAGCCTTATAAGGAGATTGTTTTCTTACTGTGTGACATAAAACAGTTTTTAAAGAGTTTCAGTCATTGCATGCGCCAGAGAACTTCTTGGAAAATCTTCACTTATTACAGGAGAAAACAGTGTGTCAAAGGGTTTATTGAACTGCCATAGATATAAATATATGAATGATTTCACAACCATCACTCTTAAAAACCTTATATTCATTGTCATTAATTATTGACTAGTCAACTGTCACTTAATAGAGTTAGGTAGTTCCGGTCTGTCTTTTTGTAATATTTACGGCCCCCCAGTTTAGCTAATACATGAACCCAAAAAATATGGTTTACTTGATAACTGGCTCATTACATCCCCTTGTAAGCAAGAAATGTTGTCACAAAGCAAAACCTTTGTGGTTTGACAGAAGTGTTGGTGTTGAAGTTGGTAAGAAAAGAGGTGCTTTTAAGGCTTTCAAATTAACCGGGGCAGATATAAAAAGGCCAATAAATCATGCAAAAAAGCTACGAGACAAGCTAAAATTGAGATGAAAAGGGGAATGGCAGCGAGGAGTAAAATGAATCCAAAATTATTTTTTAAATCTGAAAATACTAAACTGGTTAAGGGTATGGAAGACAAATTATGAGGGTAGACTGTCAAGGTTGGGCTTGTTCTCTCCGGAGAAAAGACACTTGCGAGGGGACATCATTACTCTTTATAGTTACATTAGAGAGCATTATAGAAAGCTAGAGGGAGATATATTCTTCCACTAAAATGGATCATCGGACTAGAAGCCACCCCTTAAGACTAGAGGAAAAGAACTTTTATTTGAAGCAGCGCAGGTGGTTCTTCAACGTGAGGCCAGTGAGGTTGTGGAATGCTCTGCCAGATGATGCCATGATGGCTGATTCTGAATGCATTTAAAGGGGTTGTTCACCTTTGAGATAACTTTTAGTATGATGTAGAGAGTGATATTCTGAGACAATTTGCAATTTGTTTTCTTTTTGTATTGTTGAAGGTTTTTGAGTTATTTAGCTTTTTATTCGTCAGCTCTTCAATTTGCATCTTTACCAATCTGGTAACTAGGGCCAAAATTACCCTAGCAACCATGCATTGATTTGAATGGATTCTGGAATATGAATAGGAGAGGTCAGAAGGATCAGTAATAAAAAGTGGCAATAACAATACATTTGTAGCCTTACAGAGCATTTGTTTTGTTTTTTTAGAAGGGAGTCAGTGATGCCCATTTGAAAGCTGCAAAGAGTCAGAAGAAAAAGGCAAATAACTATAAAAAATAAATAATGAAAACCAATTTAAAAGTTGTTTAGAATTGGCCGTTCTATAACATAATAAAAGTTACCTTAAAGGTGAACCACCCACTTTAAGGGGCCGATTCACTAACTTCGAGTGAAGGATTCGAACTAAAAAAACTTCGAATTTCGACGTTTTATTTGGGCTAGGTCCCCATAGGCTTGGCTAACTTTTTATGATCGAAGGATATTCCTTCGATCGTTGGATTTAAATCCTTCGAATCGTTCGATTCGAAGGATTTAATCGTTTGATCGAAGGAATTATCGTTCGATCGTACTATCTGGGTAAATCCTTCAACTTCGATATTCGAAGTTGAAGGATTTTAGTTCCTAGTCGAATATCGAGGGTTAATTAACCCTCGATATTCAACCCTTAGTGAATCAGCCCCTAAGAGTGGCTTGGATCATTTCTTGGACAAGCATAATTCAAGGCTATAGTTATACTAAAATCTAAATTAATATAGATATTGGTACAGTATATATACAGTATAGTTTCAGTGGGTGTTAGTAAGTATGTGCGCTTCTTATTGGTTGCTATGGGTTTCTGCACCTGTGCAAACTTAATGCCTTTTATTACATATGGGGCTTAGAATGCATTAGCTGTATAATTAAATACATGCACTTTCTGTAACTAAAATAAAAAATAGAAAAGGTCAAACAACAAGGGCAAAAACAAAATGACAATTTTCTGAATTCTAAAGGGTGTATCTGCCAACTACTTCTGTACAAGGAAGGGTCGGTTAGTGAGGTACACTCCAGGGTAAGAAACTTAAAGTGTTATTAACCGCAAATAGCAAAAAGAAAATTAGATTGAGGCAAATTTCAATACATTTGCAGGGCACAAAACATAAGCATTATGTGAAGGACTCTAGAATTGGCTCTGTTTGAGTGTCAAAAAAGCTGAAAGTTGGGTTCTAGGCGTAACCTCATATTCTAAAACAAATTCAATGTTTTTCTGTTTGATTTAGTTACCTAGCTACCCTTTTTATGTCTTCCCCAACAGGTCTGGACTGGGAGTCAAAATATGCCCTGGCATTTCAACTGCACAAAGGCCCAAACAGCCCTCCACCAGCCCATCTTACAGCAGCCCCTCTGGCATTTTCCTGAACCCACAGATTGCCAGTCCGGGCCTGTTCACCAAGCAATACCTTCTTCTTTTCCAAACAGGCTAAATGGGTGAAGCAGAAGACATGTTAACTGTATTTTCATTTACAGTTTTTAAAGGGGTTATAGGAGAAGGAAAGGCTTTGTGCCCTTGGGGGTACCAAATGTTAGGCACCCCCAATTGATTGTATTGACTTACCTGAAATCTCGGGCCTGTGCTCCTATCAGCAGAAAACTGCCCTGGCCTGTGGTTATAGCAGTGAGCACCATAGAGCGATCTGCTTCTTTCTTCAGTTTTCCCAGGGTAAACGCATGCGCAGTTGAACAAAATAGACGACTTTTTAGTCAAAGTTCAGCTTTTAGTTCTACTGCACATGCGCAGCTGCGTGAAGAAAGTGGGAAGACGGAAGAGGATCGCTCATGATGCTCACTGGTATAACCCCGGGCTGGTGCAGTTTTCTGCTGTTAGGAAAACCGGCCCAGGATTTTAGATAAGTCAATACAATCACTTGGGGGTGCCTAACATTTGGTACCCCCAAGTGCACAAAGCCGTTCCTTCTCCTTTAAAGAATATAAGCATGCATCAATGATTTGTTTTTGTAAATGTTATTCATATATCCTAGGAAACAAACTTGTTGATTTGTATGTGATACAACCAATATATATTTCAGTACTTCAGTTTCCAGTATTTAACAAAGACTACAATGCTGTGGGGCACAATAAGCTTTTTCATTCTCATGTATTTTAATGAACAAACAGCTGCACAATAATGTGAGTCAATGAGCCATTCCTAATAAAACACAGGGAAAGTTTTGAGAAAGAAACAGAATAGGGATCTTCTGTTAGTGTTGCCATTCAAATAAAGAGCATTTGTTTTACAGTTTGAAGCAAAATAAAAAAATGTCAGCCACTGAGCCCTCATTACCGAGACATGTATATATCATGTGACATCTCACATGTAGTAAGTGAAACATTGTACATAAGCAGGTGAGAAACTGAGCCCTCATTACCAAGACATGTTTATTTCCAGTGGCACCTCACATGTAGCAAGTATAATATTCTGCACAAGTAGGAAGAAAAGTTCTCAGGAAAAGTTGGTTAGTGTGGAAAAATGATGAGTAAACAGGAAGCAGATTAGGAAAATTACAGTTTGGGTTTTTCTGGTTGTCAGAGACCTTTCGATTCAGAAAGACCAGAGCAGAGTTTTATATAAAAGATTGATGCCTCTGGGGGAAAAACAGGATTTAAAAATAGCAGAGACAAGTACTAGTAATTAAAGCTAATCATTCTAGGTGTCTTTTATAGTTCTCAACCTGAATTGACTCAACTTTTTTCATTCTTATTATCTGCATAACTGTTATTGCTAAGAAGTGCATTCTAAACAGCTGACATAGTTCATGGCCATCATTGTAATGTATATATGAACATCATTACATAAGACACAGATATATATGTGTGCATATGGCAGGTTTTGGTCTGTGCATAAAGCCAGATAGATACATATATATTTTACTCCGCTTTTCACCATTCATTGTGCCTGCACCACAGTTGGAACAGCATTTAGTGGTATGAAAGCAGGCATGCTAGGCCTCCAGCAGCATAAAGTGGATGTGACTGCCATCTCCATCTGCACAACACTGTACTTCTATCCAATATTTTAAAGGGGAAAGCTATTATACTGCAGAGAGAAACAGCACCACTATGAAATCAGCACCTGCCTTGGAAAATAATATTGTGGCAAGCCTACTGTATAAAGAAATATGGAATCAGTCCATTATTTAATGAAATATACTTAGATCCCAACTGAGCCACAATAGATTTTTTCTCACAAACAAGAACATTGTACAATGTCGTTTTAATGAAATCAAATGAAATTCTGTCCTTCACAATGTGCATACCCTTTAGTAGTGTACACATTGTAAAATAATAACATCCCACACAAGTCCAATTCAGCACTAACACACCCAGATTAATTTCTGCAGCGTTTCAGCTCTCATATAAGGGAGTATTTATGCAACCTGTTACAGCAGAGATTTTCATTGGACATTTATTCCAATTTGTACAGTATATTGATGTTGATTGTGTATTTAAAATGTTGTATCTTGGACATTTTTCGTTTCATCTAAATACAATTGTTTGACTTGTTTCTGACAGTATTTTTATTTAAAACTTATGTACACCTACATCATTACTTGTTTCTGTTCATTCTGTTTTTTGTTACTCAAAGCAAAAGAACTGTTGCTAATATAGTCATATGTCATTGAGCTATGACACTTTTTGCTTGGAAACAGTTTTATTACATACAAATCATATTTTTGTCTAAAAAAGCCAAATTTGATATGCAGTACATGCATAATACTTGGTCTTGAGCTGTTTGCTCTTTTTTACTGAAAGCATATATCTAGGCTATCATGGTTAAGAATATTTCACAGGTGGTTTTGCTAATACAACACATTTAGCATTGTATATAATATTAAATGTTTTGTTTTTTATATATATAGTGCCACAAAGATATGCAGTGGTTTACAAAAAAAAACATACAAAGAGCTTTAGTAAATACAAAGTAATAAAACAAATACATATGTGGTGAGAAATTCAAGACAAAGTTGAAACTAGTTAACCTGCTCCTCAAAGAGCTTACATTCTTGTGAGCTAGAGGAGATTTATAACAACAAAATCGATAGTCAGGTGTATTGTACACAAGGAATGCTGCTAAAAGAAGCTTAATTCGAAAGGAGGCATTAGTATAGGGTTAATGTGGGTTAAACTGAAGAGCATGAACTCACATAGTGAACATAATGAACTCCTACTCCCTAGTGTGAATAAAGTAAACTTACAAGATAAACCTTTACGGATAGTTTCAGTAATAAAGCTGGCAATACAATTTCATTTATGACAATAATTTGCATATACAGGTATAGGACCTGTTATCCAGAATGGGACCTGGGGCTTTCTGGATAAAGGATCTTTCTGTAATTTGGATCTTCATACCTTAAGTCTACTAGAAAATCATGCAAACATTAAATAAACCCAATAGGCTGGTTTTGCTTCAAATAAGGATTAATTATATCTGAGTTGGAATCAAGTACAAGATACTGTTTTATTTTTACAGAGAAAAAGGAAATCATTTTTTAAAATTTGGATTATTTGGATAAAATGGAGTCTATGGGAGATGGCCTTTCTGTAATTTGGTTCTTTCTGGATAACGGGTTTCAGGATAACAGATCCCATAACTGTACATGCACATTCAGATAAAGTCTGTCCTGCAATAAAAAAGCTGTTGTTTTTCCTGTAAATGCTGAAGCTTTCCATTTTCTTTTTTTACAGTTGCACATCAGGAACACCAATGAAATATACCTGTATTGTAGTGTTAAACTCACTACTGTAGATTTGTGATATTATTGCATGTTGAAACATCAAGGCATGTAGATAAAAACAGTTTGGCTAAACAATTTAACAGAAACTTAAAACATATAACAAGGCCAGTTATCTTACATTATTAATCCAACTGCAACATTAACTTCCAGACTGATATATTGGAAATTCATAGTAACAGAATAATGGATCAATATTTAAGTCTGCCATTTAAGAGACATTTATTGAACCTCAAAAATAAATGTGTCTGAACACAACACATTGCTACTTCCAACAAAATAACGTGACTTTCTCCATTTAAGGCCTGCTGCCAACACAGAACCACTTAATTAATTTCTTTCCCCTGCACTCCATCTGTTAAAGTCTCACGTTCAGCGAGAGGTCAGCACTGTTCCAGCACTAATTGCCTTAAGTGATGTTCGTTACTTCAAAATAATACACAGTGTAACATAAAATATGGCATCTGAAATCAGTTGCCTTCTCGCATAGCCCATTCTATACAATGATATAAAAAAAAGCCAAATCAATTTTGCAATTACTAATTATATTTACTCTGTTAGTTGTTGCATGAATCCTGATATAAACCTGCTTTCTTTAACTTGCAAGGATTTCTTTCAGTCCAATCCTATTACTACTAATACAGTGCAATATCTCATGCCAACAAATGACTGTCATTTTATAATTGCATCTTCTTGTTTCCAGATATAGGGCTGATAAAACTGACTTACCTGCTTTTTAGGTTCCAACTGCAAATGCAATATACTTTAGGTCCAAAGAACTGAAATGAGTTCTAACTCTGCATCATACTTTAGACCCAGTGTAATATCCAGACTGTTTAATCTTTCCAAAATCTTGATAGGAAGTAATATCTGTCTTCAGCAGGGTCAGCAAAAGAGAATTTTAGTGTTGTGTTATTGTTTTACATAGAAATCATAAAACTGTAAAGAACATAGCAGTGCTGTAATGCAGGAAAAGCTCCGATCCAGTTGAAGCTGCACTTAATGCATGTGCTTTCAAATAAATATCCACAAAAGAAAAAACGGAAGTGCTAATGCAGCAGTCTCCTTATTTGACATCTGATGTGTATTGTTCAGTTATATTAGACGTTGTTCTGCCTCCTTTTCTCTTGGGAAGCTAAATGAAAAGCAGCACAGCCCCACACCTGCAGTAGAGCACACAGTAACAATCCTGTTCTCTGAATTGGATGGATGGCTTGAGACCCTGTCTGTCTACATAAAAAAGGTGTGGAAAACACAGGACTAATGTAATGTGCACAAGAAACTAATTTACTCAGGCGGATATGATCCTTTTAAAATGCTGAATATGAATGCTGGCTCACCAACCCTGGCAGACTCCTGCAGTTATATTTCTCTCAGTTTCTGTTATCTCTTTGCTTCTTGATTTTCATTCAAGCAATTTCCCTGGCAAAGGTTCACAAAGATTCCAAACGCTGTGTAATCCACATAAACAAGTATGGGTCTGGTTGCACGTCTTGAAGTTGGTTCAGTACTGCGGACAGCTCCAGCACCCACACACGGGGTTGGGTGGAAAATGGCACCTGAATTAATGACTTGGTGAAATCCAAGACGAAGCCATGAATTTAAGCAAAGTCACTGCAAGTACCTGACAACGTTGTACGCACAACATCTTAAAAAGAAAAAAAAAAAGAAAAGAAAATAAGCTTTTTATACTTCTGGGCTGAATTGTGTATGGAAAAAAGCATGCACAAAATTATTTATATTTTATAGCAGTATTTCTTTCTCAGCAGTGGTATAAAACAAACTGAATGTTCAGTCTTCGTAATATGTTGTTCTTTTCTACATAATCCAAATTTATAGGTTGCAATGTATCAAACAGGTACAGTGTATTACTAAATATTAGCTGGAATAACTACGCTTGCATCTAAATTCTGTACAATGTCTCCCTCTTGAGGAAAGACACAGAATATTTGCTAAGAATTCTAGTAACTTTATTCTATGGCCCCTTGATTAATGTAGACATGTACCAAATCTATCATTTATTTGAATGTAGCTAAAAATGTCTCAATATCAAAAATGAATACAAATTCTGATATGCATATTAAAGTATTCTCAATAGTCATATTATTATTTCAAAAACAATAAAGTCACAGAACTTTACAAAAAAGTGCACAAAATTGCATGCAATTAAATTAAGTTTATATGCTCAACAATATTGTGCCCATATTCCACCTATTATGAATCCAGCACAAGGTGCAGGCAATTAATCATAACCAGTGTAGTATCAGGAGTAGTGCTTGGTCATTTTTGTAACATATTTATAACATGTTTTTAACTCTCTCATACTTTATTCACCAGTAGGTTCTTCCAACAATGGAAGCATCCATTCAGATGAAAAGAAAATGGTTGCATCTTAAAGAGATACTGACACCTGAAATTAAACTTTTTTTTACATCTTTTATAATATTGGCTTTGCAAGCTACTTCTAACTTTGCCATAAAGTATTTGCATGATGCTTTTACATTACCTGTCTGATCCCCCATGTTCCTGTATGAGAGGGCTGCCATATTTGTGCAGCAGGAGTCCGTTAGCATTAGAAACTGTAACTAACAGGCTGAGATGGGACAGTCAGGTTGGCAAAGTCAGAGTGTCAGAGTGTCAGGCTTAGGAACTTCAACTAACAATTATATACAAAAACGAAACTCTCAGCAAAAAATGATCACCATGACCTATAGGTAACATTTAATGTACATTCATATGCTAAAATTCATTTTTTAGTGTCAGTATCACTTTAAGATGTTAAAAAGGTTGTTTTATATTTTGAGAGCTGTGAAGTTGTCAAATTCTCTCCCCAGGGCAGTTATACTGGCAGTTTGATTCAGAAGAGGGTTGGGTGCCGTTTTATAAAGCATATGGCCCTGGTGCAGCCTTCACCAGAGATGCAAGTTAGACAGGGAACAAGAAACCTCATGTTCCTCATTAATACATTGCTGTTGAATGCAAGCAGTTTTGTATTAATAGGGGAACTCAAGTCTCTGTACTATAGTTTATCAATGTGCAAGGCGGGGTGCAAAGTGCAAAAACATGGTGATTATGCAGCTTTGCACATGTACTCTTCCTTGCACATAGTAAAAGCTCCCACTGGCTTTTGGTTAAAGATACTTATACCCAAACCCATAGTGAACCCAAATTAGGTTTCCAGAACTAGTACTGCTCAGAATAGAAGTTATTTTATTGGGCATAAAGTGAAAGAATTTGCAGATTTCAAGCAAACTGCAAATTCATACATGCATATGCAGCTGGCATCACCCTGTTTTTGGTGCATGAAAAGATTCATGTCAACAAGAAATAAGTATGCTTGGGTGAATTTGACCTGTTTCGTTTTGCCAAAAATTTTCAGACGCCCAAATTTTTTTTGACGCACGTCATTTTTGTTTTGACGCACCATACAAGTCTGTGGCCGTCATTTCCGCAGCGAAACAAGGCAAAAATATTTGCCCATCCCTAGAAATAAGGCAAATGACATTTAGCCCTCTAATAAAAAGTAAAAAGAAAGCTAACCATATATTTGAAAGCTTTCATTCTGATTCTATATTTGTACTCCATATAATGATCAGTTGTTTTTTTTTCCTTTTATTTTTAACAAACTTAAATCCATATATGAACAGCTACACAAAGTCCAAAAACCAAGACCAAGACCTTTTTAATGAACTATACAGTTGGCAATCAGTCCCCTCACTAAGCCACCGTTTATTAATTTCAGGGTGTCATCATTGGGGTTAGACTCTAAAACCTCAACATTTATCGTTTCCTAATAATCAAAGTACTTAGATTAATGATACAATGCAGCCTGGCCAAAATTCTAGCATGAGATACAGTAGATTAACAAAGAACCCAGTACTATTCCTTTTGGAAATCAGGGGTAACCAACTTTGTATAACAAAAGGGAAAGTTAGGCAAGGGTGCAATGACGGTGTGACCATAAAATCCATATTGTAACGTAATCATTTTGTGACTTTTGTCTTTTGCTATGAGGCCTCTAAGCAAGCCTTTTAAATACTGTATATGGGTGATCACAGAGAATTTCTAATTTCCAAATCCAAAACAACCTCTCGGGTAAATAAATATCTGTAGTTAAAGTACTGAAGCAGATTGTTCTGAGAAAATGTAAACATATGTTTGGAAACTTGGGGGGCTAGAAATGTTGTACATTATGTTTTGGGCTTCTGTACCAGTCAAAGGCAACTACAGCCCTTTAGCAGGGAAGATTTGTACCTCCAAAGATGCCCCAATAGCCCCCCAACTTCTTTTCTGCTGATTCACTGCACATGCTCTATGCTGCTGTCAGTTACCTGAGCTTAGAGACTGACTCAAAATACACAGTACACATAGGGGCAGATTTATTAAAGGTCGAGGTGAATTTTTGAATGAAAAAAATTTAGATTTCGAACTATTTTTTGTGCACTTCGACTAGGGATTTGAATTCGACTCGAATTTGAAGAAAAATTGAAAATTCGAATATCGAAATTTATCATGTACTGTCTCATGAACTTCGACCATTCGCCATCTAAAACCTGTGGGGGACCTCGTAGAACCTATTTGGAGTCAATTGGTGGACTTTAAAAAAAGTTTTTTTTGGGAAAAACTTCAAATCGAATCCGATCAAGAGCTTTGATTCGAACTATTCAAATTTCGGCCGAATACGGACCAATTCAATTGAAAACTGACCTATTTGATTTGGTTGGTCTTTTTGAATTTGAATTTCAAAGTTTTTTCAATTCAAAAGACTTAAATATTCAGCCTTGCATCTTATATTACAGGCTAATTTTCTGCTTGATAATTTGAAACAACCCCTAAGCTTAGCTTCTTAATAGCTACTCAGAACACACTGAGCATGTGGGTTCTCCTTTAAAGGGGTAGTTCACTTTTAAGTTCAATTTAAGTATGTTATAGAATTGACAATTGTAAGCAACTTATTATTTGGACTTCATTATTCATCTTTTATAGTTTTTTACTTATTTGCCTTTTTCTTCTGACTCTTTCCAGATTTCCAATGAGGGTCATTGACCCCATCTAAAAATAAATGCTCTGTAAAGCTTCAAATGTATTGTCTTTGCTACTTTATATTAGTAATATTTCTATTCAGTGTTTTATTCAAATTAATGCATAGTTGTTAGGGTAATTTGGACCCTAGCAACCAGGTTGCTGAAACGGCGACTGGAGAGCTGCTGAATAAAAAGCTAAATAACACAAAAACCACAAATAATACAAAAAGAAAACCAATTGCAAATATTACTCTCTACATCATACTAAAAGTTCATTTAAAGGTTCATTTAAATCTTAAAGATGGAGAAATTATAACCCCGAGAGGCACAAAATATACTCTGTCCTTCCTACATCAAAATCCCTGCCCTTACTCCTAACCGTCAACACAGTGACATTGGTACCAAAGAATAGTTCTTTGAGAATAGGGGCTGCAAATTAGCTTGCAATATTTGGCTTGCAAAAGAAGAGGTTAGAGGGGTAGAAGGTAGAGAGAAGGCAGAAAGGACCAGAATCTACATTTGTCCAACTTTGGGGGTAACCTATAACTACTTTTTTTCTGATCCAGCACATACCTTCATCAACATTACTGTCTATTTCTTGGGCCTTGAAAATACCTCAGCAACAATGTTATAGTGCTAACTTGAACTTTGAAAAGTGTTGTGCTTTGATGGCTAGAAGGGTCACTGATATAATTCCAATTTGCTCTCAAATGGTATATAGTTTCTAGGTGCCACAAATAGTACAAATGCATGTGAGTGTAAAAAGAAACAATTGAATCAAATCAGATTATTAGAAAGAATTTGGAATACTTCTTCATGTGTTTGGTCAGAGCTCATTTCAAGATTGATATAGCTCAGATCAAAAATAATTTAGGCCCTAAAAAAGGCTAAGAGAAGTGAAATCAAGCAGTGGCAAAACTTGAAAAGCAAATAAATTAAAGGTACCTAGACCAAAATCTTGGCAGAGAAGGCCTGCTCAGAAATGACATGGTCCACTTTTCAAATTAGCCCATCCATTTTAGTCTGAGGAACCATTTTAGTCTCTGAGGAACATATAAAAAGATGACCAGCAGCATAAGAGATAAATGTATGGCAGGAAATCTGTGAAAGGGATTTAAGATGACTGTCTTTATTGTTAAACATTGCAACAATTGATGCACAATGCCAGTAGTTGTACCATTTTTAATCAAAAAAGGAGTGTCCAAGATAAATAATAAAAAGGGAAAACACATACTCAGTTCACCCCAGTCCATGGGTGCAAAAATATAAAATAGCAAAAGTTGTGAGTTTTCTTCCAAAAGTAGAGACCAAAAATAATTAAAAATTCAAATAATTTTTTAGGACATACAGGTGACTGCCTAACGCGTTTCCTGCCTACTGGGGAATTTACACATAGACTAACGATCACACCCCTGAACATTTCTTTTAAAGGGATTGTGACCAATCACAAATAGTGTAAACCTCAACCAATTACAATTGAAAGACAATTAACAGCACAGGTGTCTCTTAAAGGAACAGTAACATGAATTTTTTTTATAAAAAATTAGTTTGCCCTTAACAAAAAAAAAAACACCAGCACACATTTAACTTTACATTCACAAAGAATTCATTAAGAAATATCTTACCGATACTCCGCTTGCGCTCCTCTTCTGAAAAGGCGACATGGCGACGATCCATCCAGCAAGTATCGGTAAGATATTTCTTAATAAAGTCTTTGCCAATGTAAAGTTAAATGTGTGCTGGTGGGTTTTTTTCATTAAGGGCAAACAAATTTTTAATAAAAAAAATTTCATGTTACTGTTCCTTTAACATATGAAACTAGTCCAATTACACAGATTAAAATGTCATATACATATATAAAATAGTAATATAAAGTGCATTCAGAATGCATTCAGAGTGTGTGTATGTGTATGTATATATATATATATATATATATATATATATATATATATATATATACATACATACATATAAAATATAGTACAAAAATAGAAAAAAATCTAATGAAATAATTAATAAAAAGTTATGCAAAAATGTAACAGAGGGAGTATCATGTGAGTAGCAGCTGGTATCATAAATTGGTTATATGATAGCTAATACCTTAGGGATCATGTCTTGAGACATCCAAGAAAAATGTACATTCCCGCCACATCTGGTATTTATTTAGTTTGTTTGCACCATTTTTGTACTTTGAGAAAGGCTGTTGTATCAGCTGAAACATCAGCGATTGTCCTCTGAACAAATTGATACTTATCGTTTATAAGACCTGCGAGTGCGATCTTCATTTCCTACTCTACATCTAATTTTCCACAAGGACTGCACCCAGGCATCATCTATGTCATTTTCTTGAGTGACGGTTTTTCTCTTCACTGCATTATCCTTTACAGCCTTGGCACCCGTGTGAAACATTAGTTCTTCTTCGATCACCTTTACCTACGAATGTACTACCGATATGGCCAGCGCCGATGGCAGAGATGTGATTGACATCCCACTCTCGGGCTACCAATTCTCTGATGCAGAAGCAGCAGAAATATTGTTCACCGAAACAGCAGACACTTTTATTCCCACAGCTTCACACAACGACATTTTTCATGAACTCTTGCGATTACGTGAACGCGAAACGGATCTTAAACTGCATATGATTTACCTTTCTGATTTTTATAAAAAACAGCATATACCAAGAGGATTTCGCATTAGAAACATTCCCACCATTGGGCGCAATAACATTGACTTTTGCAAACGGTGGTGCCAAATTCTTAACACATGCTCAATGGACTTGATGCTACTAGTTATTGAAGAAGTCTCCAAGAATTTGACAACCACGCGCAACGAACTTGCAGCATTTGAAAGTGCATACTTGCAAGAACTTCGAGCAGACAGTGATACCAACTGGCTTGATAAACTACAACAACTTACTCGCTACACGTCGGAATTACATAAATTCAAACAGCATAAGGTTACTACTGTTAACGCTGACTACCAAAATAGGAAAGTCTACAGGTGGCTGACTGGAGGAGATGTAAATTACACCAACAGAATAACAAGACAGAGGGGCCATTTATTTCCAACACAAATCGATTCTTCACCCTATACCAGCAATTCCTCCGACCTTGACACTCCCAGCAGAGGCCGCTGCTACAATAGAGGACGACGGGGGCGTCATTTTTCACCTTATGTACAGTGCACTGAGACACAACAGTTAAGTATCACTCCCCTCTCTGGCAACTCCTCTTTTTTAAGCCTTGGCCCTCAAACCAGAGACCGGGACGTCCGCATAAAAGAAGGGGTGGCAGGAAGCACCTGGTCCACAAAACAATACAGACCCCCGAGGAAGTAGTCTTCAATCTAAGTACATATCAACTAACACCAGCTGAAATGTGTCTACTATCTAAGGGCTTAACCTTCGTTCCCACTAATTACACACAAACCCTGGACATCATGACAGATATACATAGGTTCCAACGATCACTAAAACTTAAAGAACATTTTAGGACAGCTACAATAACAACTTTTTAAAAAACCGTGTCGTTTTGAACCTACTAACACACCGAAATCCATTGAAGCATATACAAGACTCCTCATCGACGAAACACACAAACTGAAGTCGACTAAACACCTCACCCCAAACCTTAGCATTGAGGAAAGAGAAGCGATACGAAACCTAGCGAAAAATTCCAACAATGCAATTAGACCGGCCAACAAAGGAGGTGCAGTTGTGGTACAAGACTATAAAGATTACCGCACTGAGATTATTCGACAACTTTCTGACACAACTGTGTATGTACAACTCCCTAATGATCCCACCATCACTTATAAACGTCAAGTGGATTTAACGATACAGGCTGGGCATAATATGGGCTTCTTGACGGACGACATCAGAGACTACCTAATACAAGATTTCCCGATTTGTCCAATTACTGTATATACACATTACCAAAGATCCACAAAGGACAGGCTCCACAGAACAATTTACAACAATGATAGACGAACTAAACTCTCTCCCATCAACTATCCGATTCACCGCCACTATCAACGACAGTCACATCTCTTTCCTCGACTTGTCCCTTACGTTGACCAACAATGGGATTGGAACCACTACCTGCAGGAAGCCGACAGATCGTAATACTTTGTTGCACTATACCTCTTGCCACCCACCGCACACCAAAAGAAGCGTTCCATTTTTGCAGATGATACGTATGGTCAGAAACAACTCAGAACAAACACAACTACATGTACAACTCGATGATCTCTCGATGATCTTGTTACCAGACTGACGCAGAGGGGCTACAAAGCGAGAGAACTACTCGCAAGCAAAGAAAGAGCCTTACTATATACACAGCAGGACCTTCTTCAAAATGCTGTAGACACCAAAAAAGTAACAGATAATGAGCGGCTTACTTTTCTGACCACCTACACCCCTGACAAAAAATCCCTTATTGGTGCCATTCAAGATCACTGGACAGTCTTGGAAAGGGATACGACACTCCCACCCATTTTTAGAAACAAACTTCGCATTGCCTACAGGAGAGGCAGAAGCCTAAGAGACATACTTGTTAAGACTGACTCTAACCATTGCTATCTGAATGCGACCACTTCAACTTGGCTCAATACAGATAAAAAGGGCTGCTTCAAATGCCCATCATGTACGACCTGTAACAACATGATGGCAGGCTCCACATTCAATCACCCTCACTCTGGCAAACCCATCAACATTAATTACAAACTGACATGCATGTCTAGGTTCCTCATTTATTTCATTAAGTGCCCCTGCGGGCTTCTCTACATTGGAAAGACTGTACCCACGTTCCGTGAACGTATGGCGAATCACCGATCTGCGATCCGAGCAGCGCTTGAAACAGGGAAGGCTGACACACCGGTTGCCACCCATTTTCTACTCCACAGACATACCCTGGCGAGCATGCGCTGCATGCTGATTGATCAACAGAGAGAAGATGTTACTACAAAGAGAATTGCTGTGGATTCACCATCTCAACACCCTGAGCCCCAATGGACTGAATGAACTAATCTCCTATTCCCCATTTATCTTTAAGTAAAGCCCTTTGCAGTATATTTATTTGAATTAACCTGTCCATTTTATTCATAGGAATACACTTTGGCTTTGAGGACTGATCGGCATGACCATTGTCCCTGTTGTCTGCACATTACAACACACATCAAGTGGACTTTAGTTTTACTTTTTAAGTTAACTTTTGATATCTCTGATTTATTATCCTTAAAATACTATGTAACATTTTGACCATTACACTATCCCTAGTGATTGTCCACATTGTGATTTTGACCCATTAGCCTACCCACGTAGCCGCCTTGCCTTAGATTTCACATTATTCTTCCTAACCATGTCTCCCTTCCCTGTGGACTTGTGAATTTGTCTCTTATTCTGTTTTTCTTCTTCTTTCTCACACTGGAGAACGGTCTTTTTTGATACTCATACGTGGTGGCATATAGTTATTTTTTGTAACTTTCACTCTTTAACTTTATTATTTACCTACCCTTCTTTTCGTTTTTCGTTTTCTTATTTTTTATTTTTATTTTCATTTTGTATTTCAAATTTTTTCAGTCATTCTGTATATATTTTTTCATTTTTTACTGATATGAAGAGTCTAGGCGCTGACTCCCATGCGCACTGACGTTTGAGTATCCTTGTTTGACCATATCCCCAGCGCTAGACCACAATTAGCAATCAAGTGACTACCCATTGTGTGGGTACCTTTGAGATGTCTTCGGAGACCAGTGGGTCAACTGATGTTGTTCCAATCCAGCTACTGAAGCCTCATTGTGATGATTGGAACAAGTGAATAAAAATACGAATAAGAGGGGAATCCCCCCTATGTGCGACACATAATTGATGTTTAAACTACACAGCGATCTATCCCTATGAACCGACCTTCTGTGACACGATAAGCTACACAGGTGACCATGAGGATTGTGATTAACACTCTTAATAAACATCTGCAGACAGTGTCAACAGTGATGGAAGCCGACGGAGTACATTGGATGTCCTGAGTAACTAGAGCTACATACTCTGACTGATCACCGGTGACAGTGATTACTGAAAACACATACACAGAATGCCCTTGGCTAGGAGAAACCGAGAACGCCAAGACGATATCAGAGGAGAAGGGTGGTGATTTTATTCTACAGTGTGTTACACCAATGTGATGATTGCACATTGTAAACCTATCGCCACCCTTATTTGAATCAACAAAACTGGTGACTCGTAGGGTCTGTGATCTTTAAGATGACACCAGAGGCGACGAAGAGCGACATCACTCTATTAGGGGCGACATCGATTCGATGATCTGGTTTAGAAAAACCAACGCCTCCCCACTTCAGCTGAACTTATGCCCTACAGATCGCAGCGACCGACCGTCTCAGCGCTTATACACCGACTGGTGAGCGATCATTTCACCATTTTTGCTCATATATCCCACGATCTTTGTGAACTGATTTTTACCCTTTCTATTTTGTGGTCTTTATTTCTCTATTTTGAATTTTTATTATTATTTTTTTATATTTTTTATTTTTCATTTTTTATATTTATTTTTATTTTCATTTAATTTTACTTTATTCTCAATCTTTCTCCTTTGACACCTTTCAGTACTAAGCTCACTATATTACTCCAACTCTTTTCCCTACTTCGTCTTTACTACACTCCTGTTTCTTACTTTATGATTGCAGAGAGACGCATCCACGAACGCATAGATACTAGGTGCGATACAGTGTCACTGATTTCCTTTTCCTCAAATGTTACATTTAAGTTACACTGTTCGATTGACACTGTGTTGGCGTCCCAGGGAGATTATTAAAACATTGTAACTGATACTTTGCTAGATTCAGTAAGCCCAGTTCGTGGCAACGGCGGCTACAACTAATACACTCTTTCCATTATTTAATTATTATTTTTTATTCGGTTGCTTCTCTGTACTTTCCCACCACGTCTGGTATTTATTTTGTTTGTTTGCACCATTTTTTTACTTTGAGAAAGGCTGTTGTATCAGCCGAAACGTCAGCGATTGTCCACTGAATAAATTGATACTTATCGTTTATAAGACCTGCGAGTGCAATCTTCATTTCCTACTCTACATCTAATTTTCCACAAGGACTGCACCCAGGCAATATAGTTCCACGAGTTGCCAGCACTCTCGATAAAGATGATTAATATTCCTGGGTGCAGAGTCAACAAAATGTCTCTATTCACTCCAAAAAGATCTGCACTCACAAGTCTTATAATTTTCAAAGGTGTTATAATTAAAAAATATAATTTTTATTGCAACAACCTAACGTTTCGCCCTACCCCAAGGCCTTTCTCAGAGTCACTGTGAAAAAGACAACGTTATGTTGTTGCAATAAACATTATATTTTTTTATCATAAGACCTGTGAGTGCGGATCTTTTTTTCGAGTGAAAAAAAATAATAAAATAAATAAATAAATATATATATATATATATATATATATATATATATATATATATATATATATATATAAATATATAAATATATATATATATATTGTGGCAAGCTGGCAGCTTGAACACGTAACTTTTAGGGGGATTAGTCAATGGTGAGCAGGCAGCATAGGAAAAAGGAGCAGAAAGACAGGGACACACAGCTTCTTCAAGGAAAACACGTTTATTTTCCTACTTTGCACAAACACAGTGTATTGTCCACAGACACAGGGTTTACCATTTTATCATTCAAACAAATAATGAAAATAAAACCTAGCCCATTGGGCACTACCTTCCAACTCTGGAGCAGTCCCTGACTAGGCTGGGCCCCTTGTGGACTACCAGCAAACAAAACAGTATTGGTTTACCCCTGTACTCACAGTCTTGGAGTGAACTTTTTAGCCTCCTGGCTTTTCTTCAATGTCCCACACAGACAACAAATCTGGCTCTTAGTCACAGCCACGGGCTCCCTCTGCTTCATGCAGTATCAGGCAGCACTCCCAGCTCCTCTGGGAGTTCCTCACACAGCCAGGACTCACTCTCCCATTCTAATTAACTTTAAATCGTCTTTCCACAGGACAGCTTTCCTGTGGAAGGTGAACTCCAATCTCTGCACTGGATCTGCGGAATGGAGTCCCTGGCTACTAAAATCTTTAAACAGAGCACTGATTCTCTGTTTAATAACTCCCTTCCTTGTAGTGTAGTACAGATCTCTGGAAACCCATTCAATAGAAAGCTTTGTAGTATGAGAAACCCCTTCATTTTAATCTAATTACAACATTTTATAACAAAAAATCCCTTTATTCAAACATTCCGGATAACAGAGCCTATGTCTGTATGTTTCAAGTGAATTTTTATTGAAACATATTATATTCAAGTGAATTTTTATTGAAACTAATTATAACTGCCATATACACCACCAATGACTGAAGAACAGGAATGTAGTCCAAAGCACCCATGAAACTGTTATGTTGCCAAAGTCTTTGTGAACCTTGTATGGAGCTGTAGAGGGAAAATATATCAACATTCCTAAAACAGACTGGCAGATATATAAATGTACTGCAGTAGACTTTCATGTGGCCAAGTAAATGATAAATAGACAATTGCTTTGACAATAATTATTTGGTTAAAAAAAATTGTATTCAAGGATGTTTATTACATTTTATGCATATTTTGAAACAGAAAAAAGTAATTCATCAAACATTTAAAATATAAGAAATCTTTTATACTGGGAGAGTCAATAGTCAAAATGTACATATCCGTGTGTTAAAAATGTAATTTTACTAAAACCCAATACTTGCAAAAAAATCTTGTATGTTTATTATGTATTGTTTGCAAAATGAAAACATCTCATCAAATTATCTGTTAAACCTAAATGTATGGATCAGATTTTGTAGCATGTTCAGTTTTTATATGCCTACAGAACAAGCTATACATGACACAGTAGAAGGAAGGCTCATAGGGAATACAGTTCATAAAATACATGCATACTTCATATAGGAATTTATTTTAATTTCCCTATGGAAAAGTAAAGTATTATTAACCATTAAAAAACACAAATCTCTACAATATCAAAAAGTAAAAGTTTCAGACATTATTTGTGCTTCTTGCATAACACTTAGCTTAAAATGTGTTTACAAATTCATAGAGCCTTCCCACAATATCTGTAAATATGAATTCTCCTAAATATTGCCCTTCTTAAACAGACTTTAACAAAAGGAATGTATGTCAGCATGAGGTAAAGAAATACAGAATGTTTGACTTAAAAATTCATCTAGAATATATGCTATACATTATCATAAAGCATCTTAATGCTGCTACTAAAAGCTTGTGTCCAGCCATGTAGTTGCTATGCAGCTGCATGCCTTGTTACTCTTACGCCAGGTATCTTTCAGGTAAACACTGAGGTATTTACAATATTATGGTTGTATGATATAAATCTGTTACAACTAATGGAAGTTGAGATTAAATGGGAACTATCACAAAAATGTAATATAAGCTTCAGCAAACTGAAATAAGAAACTTTCTTAATACAATCAATTAAAAATTCTGTACTGTTTCTGAAATAATCAAGTTCATCTTTACTATTCCTGTCTCAGCATCTGTTTCTCTTAATCTGTCTTCACTCAGAAGTTGTCATATATTCATAGACAGTTAGATCCAATACATGTTATAGGGGGGTTCCTTTTGCCTAGAAGATGTACTAGAGCTCACTCTATTAAAATCACCAGAAATCCTGTCTCTCTACATGCAGAATTTTTGCAAAAGGCAGTTATTTTATTTGTACTGGAATTGGTTATTTGAATGAGCTCTAATACATCTACTAGGAAAGTAAGCCCCCTATAAAATATATTGGATCTAACTGTCAATGACTAGCTGGAAAGTGTTGAAAGAAGAAGGCAAATCATGGAAAAAATATAGAAAATAAATACTGAAGATGAATTGAAAAGTTGATTGGAATTGGCCATTCTATAACATACTAAAAGTTAACTTAAAGGTGAACCACCTCTTTAAGAGCGGATCTTCTTTCCTTCTTCTCCTTCTCCTCTAAAAAATGCATGCAGAGAAAATTGGACAATCTGCTTAGTGTGCCCTTGCCCAAACCAATCTGGAAACTGTTCTAATTTGATACATTATTTGATATATTTCTTATCATTGGTCCTGCAGAGCATAATCCCTGGGTTTCATTAAACCATAATCCCTGGGTTTCATAAACCCATAGCCTAACAACTAAAGTCTTGCCTTGCATAGCAATGCAAGTTTTTTGGCTGTTGGCCTAAGAATAGCATATTCTAACATACTAACCTGATGATTAACAACACTTTAATAGGGTTTTGCTTTCAATAATAGTTTGGCTCATGTACTGTTTTATTATTACAGAGACAGCCTTTCAGTAATTCGGAGCTTTCTGGATAACAGGTTTCCAGATAATGGATCCCATAACTCTACATCTATATCTGGATCATGCCATAAAAAGCAGACACCATCAGCCATACCGTAGATCACTAAATTAAGCCAATATGGCCAATTTTTAAAACAGAGAATGTGAATGGGAAACACAGAGTAGTTATTCAGCATGGAGGCTTTTTAAACATAATTACCTATTTCCTGAACCTCGTATTGTCAGATTTAATGCATTCATTATCAGAAATTCAATATACCATAAAGATTCATCACCCAGTTTTTTGTTTTTTTTTAATAATATTTTTATTGATATTGAAAGGTGCATAACAGAAATGTTGTTCACAACACAGTAGATGTAGAAGCCAGAGTATTCAATATGATTACACTACGAAAATTGATATGTCTCTGAAGTCAGCTAAGAACATGGACATAAACAGTAGGAGAAAACTAAATGCCGATGTTCACACAGCATGCTTTGTTTCGGTGGAGATTTCAGTTTCCATCATCGTAGCTATCACCAGTTTTTTTTAAACAATCCTATCTGTTTATTGTTAACCTTAAAGATGCACCAAATTCACTATTTTGGGATTTGGCCGAATCTTGAATCCTTTGTGAAAGATTTGGCCGATTCAAAATCTTAATTTGCACATGCAAATTGGGGCAGGGAAGGGGTGAAGAGAATGTGCACATTTAAAACTTTTTTTTCTTTCTTTATTTGTGAGGAATAGTCATGTGATTAATGATTCGGATTTGTTTTGGCCAGGCACTTCGATTCAGTTAAATCCTGCTGAAATAGGCTGAATCCTGCCTGAATTCTGAACCAAAGCCTGGATTTGGTGCACCCTTAGTTAGCCATAAGTTTCTCTTGAAACTTACTGTTTCATTGTGTAACCAATATTTGCTTCTTTATTGTTAGACCCTTTTATTTTAATGTTATTGTAATGTGCTTTGTAACTAGCTAGCTCTATATCATAAAAGACTATGATGGTATCCTTGCTCAGTCCTTCCATAACTAATAGTAACAGAACAGGCCTCACACGAGCCTCCCTGAAGTGAGAAAAAGAATTTGTAATTGTCATCTAGTAATTCTGGTTATTCTTTGCAGGTTCACATGTGCAAAGTAAAACTATAGAACTGTCACCTTCAGCACCCTATATCCAGAACCCAAGCTAAGCTCCCTGGACACGGCTCTCACTTCTGCCTATAACCGCCATCTTTCACCTCGGGAGGAGCCCTCGGCTAATCGAATGCTGCCAGGTCTTATTTGAGAGAGGAGCAAAGGTAACGGTTCTGGACGAGCAAAGGGGCACGATCATCTCACCAGGATATTGGAAGAAGACCACCACCAGGAACCGGCAGGCTGGACCAGCACAAGCAGAGAATCGTCAGACAGGCTGGAATCAGGATGGAAAAACGTAGAATAGTCAGTGGTCAGGCAAAGGTCGGATTGGAGAGGTTAGAGTAGTCACAAGCAGGCAGGATCAGGATTGGAGAGGTTGGAGTAATCAGGCAGGCAAAGGTCAGGATTGGAGAGGATCAGAATAGTCAAAAAAGCAGGCAAGGATCAAAACCAGTAATAACAGATAGAATCAGGCACCTAGGAACTTTACAAATAGAACCCAACAACCGGCAATGTGTAATAATACAAAACCCCTTTAAATACTTTGATTTTCGCGCTGTTGCATGATGACGTCATCATGTCAGCGTGAATGCGACTATGAAACCTGGAAGTGCACACCGCGTGCGCCATAGAGGAGACCTGCACAGGAGGAGAAGGAGGGAGCGCAGCGGGCATCCACGCCGAAGAAGCGGCGGTGAACCCAGCTGCCCACTAGACAACCAGGGTGAGTCCTTACAAGAGCAAATCAAACATTAAAAAATCTTTTCTGTCAATGAACAGTCATGGGACAGGCAGGGTAAGATTAAATAAAAAATAACATTTGCATCATAAAACAAAAGGATCACTGCTGTTATTGTCAGTTTCAAAATATACTAGTCAACTTAACCAACCTTTTCCTACATGCCCAAAGATAAAATGACAGTTGGGCATGTTTGACCATTGACAAAATGATTTATGGCTCAAAGATATTGGTTGGGATTGCCATCCAGCATACACCTCCTGATAATCACAGGAAACAATTTTATTGGTACGTATATGGGCAGTTTAAAAGAGGAAGTGAAATTTGCAAATTACTTTGCAGAGTAAAGATAGGTCAGGTCTGAGATAGAGCAAGGAAAGCATCACAAACAGGTAATTACCGGTAAGTATTTAATTAAATAACCTGTGTGTTAGGGTAGAACTCTATGGGAGATTTTGTCGGATGGTGTCAGATCGACAAAACGCATCGTAAAAGTTGGGTGCAGTTGCATGGGTCAATATATAATGGGACTGATGCAAAAAATTGATGTGTAAACTGCATGGAAATGTTTCCTTCCGACATGACACGACTGTCGGACAAGATAAATCTAATGGTGTTTGTCAGACTTTTTTTTCAATTGAAATATATTGACTGTCAGATGTAGATGCAAAAACAAACTATGCCCTCCGACTTTGGGCTGAACTCCACAGGCGTCTTTTGTCTGTTCTCCTAGGATAGACAAAACGCAGGAGACAAGTCGGATGAAGCTGCAGCCAGCAAAATCTAATTGAAATGAATGAAAAGTAGCAGGTAAGAACTACTGTACATGATAAGACTGCCGGATGAAGATGCAGCTTTCTGCAATCACATGAGACAGTAGTGTTGTTTCAGATTGAGTGTAGTTCTTACCTGCAACTTTTCGTTCATGTCATTTTCATGTCATTTTTACCTAAGGAACATATCTAAGATACAATCATTCATCACCCAATATGCTGTCAAAATTCTTATTCACTCATATCACGTCTAGACTACTGTATCTCTCTTTTCAGAATAAAATTCAAACTAATGACGCTGACATCAGCTCATAACTCTGTCCCACTCTACATCTCCAAATTTATCACTAGATACTCACCCAACTGCTAACTATGCTCCTCTATTGACCTCCTCCTCAACTCTTTTTTCATTACCTCCTCACATGCTTGCATTCAAGACTTTGCAAGCAGCGTTAAAAACCTTAAGGCGTTTAAAACCGAAATGGCGTTTGTGAGGAATTGTATGTAGGGAGACTGTAAGTACCCAGTGTAAATATGAGTGCAAGTGGGGTTGCTGGTATTATCAGTGTGTGTCTTGTCACATGTATGTGGTGTTGGAGCAGCAGTTCCATGCAGTATTTACATGTGAGAGATGTCGTGGGTTTTCATATTGGAATCTGAACTGCAGACTCTAAGGGGTGAACTTGCAGCACTGAGAGCAGCGGCAAACGAGGGGGAGGAAAGGAGGCTCGCAGAACAACCACTGGCAGGGGCTAGTGGAGTGGGGGGAGGAGAAGGGGCAGTGGAGGCTAATGAGGGAGGAAGGTTTGTGACAGTCAGGAGGGGAAGTAGGGGACAGAAGGGTAGGGGGGCTGGTCCACAGCTTGTCCAAAACTGCAAATTTGCCGTTTTGGCTGAAGATTCTGGGGAGGAAAACTCTGAACTGGCATGTATGGAGCAGACTGACTCTCAGAGCACCCTGGGAGGCAGTGGTTCTAATACGGGTGGTGGGGGGAGTGCAAGGGGAGTACAAGGAAGGAAAGGCAGTTTTTAGTTATAGGGGATTCAATTATTAGAAAGGTGGATAGGGTAATCTGTCGTAAGGCCCCTACATGCCGAACAGTCTGCTGCTTGCCTGATGTTAGGGTTCATGTGGTGGAACGAGTGGACAGAATATTGGGAGGGGCTGGGGAAGACCCAGCGGACTTGGTACACATAGGTACCAATGACAAAGTTAGAGGAGGTGGTGAAGTCCTCAAGAACGATATTAAAAACTAGGTGTAAAGTTGAGGGCGAGGACTTCCAGTGTAATTTTCTCAGCGTTATTACCTGAGCCACGAGCAAGCTAATGAGACAGCGGGAGCGTAGGGAAATTAATGCGTGGCTGAGAGATTGGTGTAGGGAGGAGGGTTTTGGGTTTTTGGAGAACTGGGCTGATTTCTCAGTCGGCTACAGGCTCTTTGCTAGGGATGGGCTGCACCCAGTGGCATAACTATAGAGGAAGCAGACCCTGCGGCTGCAGGGGGGCCCAGGAGGTATAGGGGCCCCACGAGGCCCTAATTCATATACAATTTCAATAAATATTGGAGAAACAAGTCAACCTCTAAACATTTTGGGGGCCTGAAAAATAATTTGCTGTGGGGCCCAGGAATATCTAGTTACGCCACTGGCTGCACCTCAATGATGATGGTGCAGCTGTTTTGGGAGAGAAGATGGCTAGAGGGTTGGAGGAGATTTTAAACTAGGCATGGGGGGGAGGGTTCAGTAAAAGTTTCAGTGGAAAACAGGTTAGATTAGATAGTGGGCGAAAAAAGGGAAAATGGGGGAGGAGATTTGGCTGGGGGTACTGTTAAGGATAGGAAGGACCAAATGTCATATGTTCAATATATACCAGTATTAAATGTATGTTTGCAAATGCCAGGAGTCTGACTGGTAAAATTGGAGAGCTGGAGGTGCTAGTGCTGGAGGGAAAATATGATGTGATTGGTGTGGCCAAAACATGGCTGAATGAGTCACATGACTGGGAAGTTAATATCAGTGGCTATACTTTGTGTCGGAGGGACAGAGGCAATAGAAAAGGAGGAGGGGTATGTCTGTTTGTTAGGCAGGATTTAAAAGCTTATATAAAGGAGGAGGTTATGTAAGAAAAAGAGGGGGCAGAAGTCTTATGGGTGGAGTTCTTCACCAATTGTAAAGAGTCCAGCAAATTAATTGTAGGTGTATGCTATAGACCCCTTAATGTAAGTGGCGAGGAGGAGGCTAAACTCCTGATGCAAATAGAAAAGGCTGCTAGTTTGGGTAAAGTAATGATAATGGGGGATTTTAATTACCCAGATATTGACTGGAGCAACAGTACTGCCAGATCAGTTAATGGAAACAAGTTAATTAACTTGTTGCATGACAATTTTATGGCACAGGTTGTTGAGAAGCCTACCAGAAAAAATGCTATTCTGGATCTAGTGATCTCAAATGACCCAGAACTTATAGCAAATGTGCAAGTCATTAAACCCCTGGGTAATAGTGACCACAATGTTATATCATTTAATGTCTGGTACAAAAAACAAATATACTGGGGCAACAAAAACCATGAATCTTGGAAAAGCTAATTTTAGTGTCTTGAGGGCTGCCCTACAGAGCATTGATTGGGGCATTAAGTTTTCAGCTAAAAAAACAGAACAGAAATGGTTGTCATTTAAAATGATATTAAATCATTACTGTTCTCAATTTATTCCCTTAAAGGGATCCTGTCATCGGAAATCATGTTTTTTTTCAAATGCATCAGTTAATAGTGGTACTCCAGCAGAATTCTGCACTGAAATCCATTTCTCAAAAGAGCAAACAGATTTTTTTATATTCAATTTTGAAATCTGACATGGGGCTAGACATTTTGTCAATTCCCCAGCTGCCCCCAGTCATGTGACTTGTGCCTGCAAGGCTGCTGTTTTTCCTTCTTAATGTAACTGAATTTGTCTCAGTGGGACATGGGTTTTTACTATTGAGTGCTGTTCTTAAGCTGGCCATAGATGTTGAGATTTTTAAAAGATCAGATCCTGACCGTGAGACCACGATCTTCTCAGAACGATCGTATGATCGTACGAATTTACCATCAACTAAAAAGACCAATTTGCCAGGAAAACAAAGGGGAGCTGCCTGCTTGGCCCTGCAAACATAGATAGATTGCACTGGGACCAACAAAGATTTTTTGACCTGGCCGATCAATTTCCTGACAGATTTTGGCCAAAAAATCGTAAGATGTATGATCGTTCGAATCCCACTAACCGCACGATAATTTCGAAGGATTGGTGGGCTTCCCTAAAATCGGTCGTTCGGCAAGAAGAATCGTTGCGTCTATGGGGAGCTTTACATCTACCAGGCAGCTGTTATCTTGTGTTAGGGAGCTGCTATCTGGTTACCTTCCCATTGTTCTTTTGTTTAGCTGCTGGGGGGAAAAAGGGAGGGGGTGATAGCACTCTAACTTGCAGTACAGAAGTAAAGAGTGATTGAAGTTTATCAGAGCACAAGTCACATGACTCGGGGCAGTTGGGAAATTGACAATATGTCTAGCTCCATGTCAGATTTCAAAATTGAATATAAAAAAATCTGTTTTCTCTTTTGAGAAATGGATTTCAGTGCAGAATTCTGCTGCAGCAGCACTATTAACTGATTAATTTTGATAACATTTTTTTTTCCCATGACAGTATCCCTTTAGTATAGTTTTAGACAAGCCCCTATTTCTGATTTTCTCAGATTCACTTTCATCTGGTATAGTGCCTTTGGATTGGAGAAAAGCTGATGTTATTCCAATATTTGAAAAAGGATTACGATCTCAGCCTGGCAATTATAGGCCAGTAAGTTTGACATCTGTGGTGGGCAAATTATTTGAAGGCTTGTTAAGGGATCACATTCAAAATGTTGTCCTAGTCAATGGCATTATGAGCAGCAATCAGCATGGCTTTATGAAGGATAGGTCATGTCAGACAAATTTGATTGCTTTTTATGATGAGGTAAGTAAGATGCTGGACAGTGATCTATTTGGATTTTGCCAAAGCGTTTGATACTGTGCTCCACAAACTACTGCTTTCCAAACTACGGTCTGTTGGGCTTAATGAAGTCGTTTGCACATGGATAGGAAACTGGCTACAGGATCGGTTACAGAGGGTGGTTGTTAATGGTACATTCTCTACTTGGAGTAAAGTTCTTAGTGGGGTCCCTCAGGGCTCGCCTCGGTATTGGGTCCACTTTTATTTAATTTGTTCATTAATGACTTAGGGGAGGGTATTGTAAGTAATTTATCAGTGTTTGCAGATGACACAAAACTATCCAGCCCAATTAATTCCATTCAGGATGTGGCATCCTTGCAACACGATCTTGACAAACTGGCAATCTGGGCAGCTAAGTGGCAAATGAGATTCAATGTTGATAAATGTAAAGTCATGCACCTGGGATGTAAGAATATCCAAGCCACTTATAACCTTAATGGGACTGCACTAGGCAAATACATTATGGAAAAGGAACTTGGAGTCCTTGTAGATGATAAACTTGGCTGTAGCAAGCAATACCAGTCAGCAGCATCAAGGGCAAATAAGGTCTTGAGCTGTATTAAAAGGGGCATAGAGTCACGGGAGGAGGGGGTCATTCTTCCACTCTATAGAACACTAGTAAGGACCCATCTAGAATATGCCGTACAGTTTTGGTCTCCATCACTCAAACAGGACATTATTGTATTAGAGAGGGCACAGAGATGGGCAACTAAGCTGATAAAAGGTATGGAAAATCTTAGCTATGAGGAAAGACTGGCCAAATTGTTCACGCTAGAGAAGAGGCGCTTAAGGGGAGATATTTATAACTATGTATAAATATATAAGGGGATAGTATAATAATCTCTCTAATGCTTTATTTACCAGTAGGTCTTTCCAGCTGACACGAGGTCACCCATTCCGATTAGAAGAAAAGAGGTTCCGCCGAAATATTCAGAAGGGGTTTTTTACAGTGAGAGCTGTGAAGATGTGGAATTCTCTCCCTGAATCAGTTGTACAGGCTGATACATTAGATAGCTTAACAAGGGGTTGGATAGCTTTTTAGCAAGTGAGGGAATACAGGGTTATGGAAGATAGCTCATACTACAAGTTGATTCAGGGACTAGTCCGATTGCCATCTTGGAGTCAGGGAGGATTTTTTCCCCCTCTGAGGCAAATTGGAGAGGCTTCAGATGGGGGGTTTTTTTTTGCCTTCCTCTGGATCAACTAGCAGTTAGGCACATAAAAAAAAACTAAAAGGTTGAACTTGAAGGACGTGTGTCTTTTTTCAAAATTACTTACTATGTTACTATGTTATTATGCACCCCTCTTCTGGAATTCTCCACCATGGTCTGTCTATCTCCCAACCTTTCTACTTTCAAAAGATCTGTTAAAGGAGAAACAAACCCTTAATAAAAAAAAATCCTACACCTACCCTACATAGACCCCCTTCCTCCTCCCCCCCAGCCTAGCTGCTCCCCCAGGCAAATGCCCCTAACTTTTTACTTACCCCTCCATGCAGATTCTGTCCAGGGGAGTTCACTAGCGCCATCTTCTTCTCTTCTGTAATCTTTGGAATGAGACTGGGGAAGCAGCACATGCGCAGGGCAGTTGGAGCAATTTTCTGATTCACAACAACTCTGCATGCGCCAAAACTCACAAAAATTGCAGGAGCCCCAGTCTCATTTTGAAGATTACAAAACAGCCTGAAGATGGTGCGCGTGAACTCCACTGGACAGAATCTGCACGGATCGATAAGTGAAGAGTCAGGGGCATTCGTCCGGGGAGGGGGGGGCAGCTAAGCTGGGGAGAGGGGGGGTCTATGTAGGGTAAGGGGGTAGTTTCTTTTTATTAAGGGTTTCTTTCTCCTTTAAAACACACCTATTTGGAGAAGCCTTTCCTCATTCTGTTTAGCTACCAAATGCAATACCATATGCTATACCTTGTGTCTCAATCCCTTCCCCTTTTAGTTTGTAAGCTCTTTTGCACAAGTCCTTCTTCGCCTTTTGTATCAGTTACTGGTTTGCTATTATGTAATTATGTACGCTCTATGTATATAATTCTGTATGTACTTTGTATTTACATGTTTAGTTTACAGCTCTTAAAATACATGTTAATAATAATACTAGCACCACATGAAAAGAACTTTGTATTTAGTACACCAGTATAAGGCAAAACAAAAAACAATCCATTACACAGTTAGTTTTATGTGACATAATTAGGTCCCTACTGGCATTGTGGACAGGAGTGCACCATTAATGAGCACTCCTCTAAGGGGATCCAAAGAAGTGTTCCCTGGGTAGGGTTGCCACGTGTTCGGTTTTTCTAAGGCCTGTTCGAGTCTCAACTGTCTGTTCAGTTTTCAGCCTTGTGAAACCCGAACAATAATCTGGCCAATAAATGTAAAACAATTAAATACCAAGATACTCGTGCCATGACATGACTTAGTTATTATCAAGTGCAGTTTTTTTCTTGTTATTACAGAAACAGAAATAAGCAAATCAATCAAAAATAAGAAATAGTTTTTTTCTAAATGAGCATTGCTGTATTTCAAAGCTTTCTGGATGATGGATTTCTGTATAATAGATCCCATGCCTGTAGTTAAAGGATTGGTCTTACTCATGGGGCAGAAAAGATAGAGATAGGTTGTCCAGCCATGTGGGTTTCAACTGGACTTCTCAGTTTGTCAAAGGTTTGTCTGTTATATTTTGGGTAGCCGAGGATGAGTAGAGTATAACAGTGCTTTATTAGAGTCATGCAGGCATTACACAACAGTAACTTTCACTTTTAAGCTACCAGGAAGTATGCACAGTATAATCTGGGCACAGTGACATCTACAGGCCATTTGTATGAACACCACTATAGTAGGAAAGCATTTGGACAACTATAATAAACAGCAACAATTAAACAGTATGCATTTTAAAACAATATTATACATTCTTCATATCACATATACTGATTCTCTCAGTACACCTTATAGGTTCACTTTCTTCAGGCCTATTGCAGTTGACATCAGGGGGCAAATTTACTTATGGTCGAATATCGAGGGTTAATTAACCCTCGATATTCGGCTGCCGAATGTAACTCCTTCGACATTCGAATATCGAAGTCGAAGGATTTACCGCAAATAGTTCTATCGGACGATCGGACGAAAAATCGTTCGACCGGACGATCGAACGAAAAACGATTTTTCTTCGACCTAAAAATTGTTACAAAGCCTATGGGGACCTTCCCCATAGGCTAACATGGCACCTCAGTAGGTTTTAGGTGGCGAAGTACGGGGTCGAAGTTCTTTTTAAAGAGACAGTACTTCGACTATCGAATGGTCGAATAGTCGAACGATTTTTAGTTCTAATCATTCGATTCGAAGTCGTAGTCGAAGGTCGAAGTAGCCAATTTGATGGTTGAAGTAGCCAAAAAAACATTCGAAATTCAAAGTTTTTTTATTCTATTCCTTCACTCGAACTAAGTAAATGGGCCCCCATGAGTAGGAAAATGTCCTTCATCAAATGGAGCTTCTAAAAGATCCAGGCTGGAAGTGTACTTCTCTGGCACCACGTTTTCTGTCAGTATAAGCCTTGCATTTGGCTTGGTGACGTTTCACAATGTCAGCAGTAGACGATTTTGTAGGCATAGTATTTTGTGGAAGTTTGATGTCTGCAACATGTAACTTAGTGTGCATCTGTCTGCCATGTAATTATTCAGCTGGAGATGATTGGGTTGTTGCGTGGTGCGTTGCTCTGTAGTTATTTAGGAACTCTGTTGTAAATACTTTCCAAGCTTTCCCAGTAAGATTTGCTGTCTGTAGTGCTTCTTTCAGACTTCTGTTGAATCGCTCAATTTCTCCATTTGCTTGTGGGCAATACACTGAAGATTTCCTATGCACAATATTCCTCTCTCTCAGTCTCTTTAAACTCATATGAGACAAACTGTGGTCCGTTGTCTGATATTAACTCCTTTGGATTACCTTCTCTGCTGAAGACTGTAGACAGAAATGGTATTACTGTAGCTGATGTTATATGAGGAACAAATGCAATTTCAGGCCATTTACTGTAATAGTCTATCAAGGTTATAGCAAATCTACAGTCTATAGGAGCATCTGTAAAAGGACCGACAATATCAATAGCAAGTTTTTTCCATGCTGAATCAGGGAATCGTACTGGTTTTACATCTGGTCTCAACTTAACTTTGTGTACAAAGTTCTTTGCTCAACCCAGTGAAGTGTTGCTTTGTGGCTGTGTGGCAGGCACTGGTGCTGTAGTAATGAGACTGTCAACTAATTGTAGGTTTAATGCAGCAAAGAGATCCCTTCCAAGTATAGCAGTACCCTCCTTCACAATGTAAAAGTCTGATTTTGCAGTATTTGATTCAAATTGTACAGTCACTGGCAAGCAATCCAGCACAGGGATTGGATCCTTTAAGTAACTGACTAGTTTCAGGGCAGGTGCAACAAGCGGATCTTTTACAAAGTATTTCAAGAAAATATCCTTTGGTAGTATAGAAACAGCTGAACCTGTATCAAGCATCAGGTTAATGGAGTGTCCCCTGTCAGCAGATGCAGTATTGACACTGACAGTGCATATAAACTTGTCTGGAGTAAATGTACCAGCTTTATCCACACTTAATACTGTAACATTTGTAGTAGTGACTTCATGAACCTTTTTTAGCAGAAATACGGCAGATCTTAGCAAAATGTCCTACTTTTGTGCATTTGCGGCACCGTTCAGCTTTTGCAGGACATGTAACATGATTTGCAGTGTGTTGTGTTGAACCACAGCGAAAGCAGTATTTCTATTTGTATTTGCTATATGGTTTTGCAGTGTAGGTGAATCCCTTTCCTTAGCACTGTATTTTGCCTGTGACTGTGCATTATTAGGCCACAGTGCTGAATTCACAGTCTGTACATTCCCAGCAGTTCCCTGACTGAGAGTTTTAGCCTCTGCCACTGCTGTTTCAATTTGGCTAGAAACTGTAATAGCCTTTGCAAGGGTTAAATCCTGCTCTAGAAGCAGTCTCTGTCTAATGCGAGGTGAGTTTGTTTTTTCATCTATTTGGTCTCTTAGCATTTCATCTGTTAGTTTCCCAAAGTCACAGTTAACAACCAGTTCTCTCAAAGCTGCTACAAACTGTTCTGTGGATTCAGCATTACGTTGTCCACGTTGTTGGAATTTATATCTTTCAGCAACCACAGTTACTCTTGGCACAAAAAAGTTCTTTATAGCAGCAAGAGCAGTTTCATAAGTATCATCAGGTAATGGTAATGTATAGAATATACGCTGTCCCTCTGCTCCCAGGCAGTGAATAAGTAAACCACGCTTTCTAGCAGCAGAAATCTCCCCTTGGTCAGCAGCAATAATGCAATTTTCAAGCATATGGATCCAAGCAGTAAAAGGTATGGTAGGCTCACCAGGGTTTGGAAGAAAAGGTGCAGGCTACTGCAGAGGTAGAACAGCCATCTCGTTGTCAATTGTTATGTTTTGGGTAGCCGAGGATGAGGAGAGTATAACAATGCTTTATTAGCAGGCTCTCATGCAGCCATTACACAACAGTATTAAAACATTTGGTTTGATATGCGCTTCCGTTTACAAAATAAAATACACCAACTTTTGTGTCCCCCAAATGTCTCAAAGATTCCCTGTATTCTACTGGGATCCGGAGCCAAAGGATTTGTCCCAATATTACGTTCACAGCCAGCGATCGTTTCTTATCTTTAAAACAAAAGAAAAGAAAAAAGCACACCAATGTGAAATATCGTAGAAGCCGGTATCAGGGCCCTGCTTAGTTAGTACTTACAGGATTTCCCGGACACGGCTACAAGTAGATATAGATCCGCAGTGTGGTAAGGCTCAACCCGTCCTTCTAAGCGGTGTCGCTGCTCTCTTCACGATTTCACAGTATGCTGCGCTCGCTATCTTTGCGATCTTGCTCCTGGACACATTAGTTGCCACGTGTCCCACAGTCTCGGCGTCTCCTCATCCACTTCCTAGTTCAACCAGGGTCAGGTCCTCACGGGGTCAGTTAGCGGATAAAAGATGCCTTGTACTGGGGAATTGTACAAGCAACAGAGGGAAACTCAAATATTTGAATGTTTTTTATTTTTAAAACATAGTAATCACTTACACTTCAGAATGCTCTGCCTAACGCGTTTCGTGAGTCAATCACTTCCTCAAAGATAGCGAGCGCAGCATACTGTGAAATCGTGAAGAGAGCAGTGACACCGCTTAGAAGGACGGGTTGAGCCTTACCACACTGCAGATCTATATCTACTTGTAGCCGTGTCCGGGAAATCCTGTAAGTACTAACTAAGCAGGGCCCTGATACCGGCTTCTACGATATTTCACATTGGTGTGCCTTTTTTCTTTTCTTTTGTTTTAAAGATAAGAAACAATCGCTGGCTGTGAACGTAATATTGGGACAAATCTTTTGGCTCCGGATCCCAGTAGAATACAGGGAATCTTTGAGACATTTGGGGGACACAAAAGTTGGTGTATTTTATTTTGTAAACGGAAGCGCATACCAAACCAAATGTTTTAATATTATTTTAGGGGCGGAATCCCTTTGTACTTTGCGCATCCAGTGTTTTATTTTTGCGCAAGATTTATACTGCTATATTACACAACAGTAACTTTCACTTTCACTTTTAAGATACCAGGAAGTATGCACAGTATAATCTGGACACAGTGACATCTACAGGCCATTTCTATAAACACCACACTGTCTGTTCAAAACGGTCCCATTCAAAACATTGCGAAAACTGAACAGAAATCCAGCCAGTTGCAAATAAGTGATGCAATAACCCTGACCTGGCATCATAACTCCATGACATCATCTTTGATGTCATCATGCCCACCTGAAGATCACTGCTCCACCCCCTAATGCTAACTGCCCCCCCCCTCTGTTCGAGTTTAGCCAAAGGTGGCAACCCTATCTCTGGGGGTAATACATTTCTGTAATTATATAGGTGAGTTGTTGTCGAAGCCATATATATATATATATAATACACAAAAGCCATGAATGTCTTGTAAATTATATCCTTCTGTCACATGACTCACTGAAACGTGTGTATTATAATAAATAAGTAGCCCCAGTTGCAAAATATGAGGATATTAGAAGTTACCTAGGAGTTCCATGACCTGTATAACAACACTCGGCCTTCAGCCTTGTGTTTTTATATGGTCATGAAACTCCTCGGTAACTTATAATATCCTTATATTTTACAAAAGGGGGTACTTTATTCACTATATAATGAATAAAGTATCCCCTCTTCTAAAATATAAGGATATTATAAGTTACCGAGAAGTTTCATTACCATATAAAAACACAAGGCTGACAACAACCCACCTATATAATTACAGAAATGTTTTATAATACAAAAATTTCAGTGAGTCATGTGACAGAAATGACATCAGAACTCACCATTTATATGGATATCATTTACAAGATATTCATAGCTTTTGTGTATCATATGAGTATTATTATGAGCTTAAGGAGGGGGATAGGGTAAGCTGACCACATTTTGGATGGAAAAGGCAGTTTTACCACAAAATATCTCTGCTATCTGTATATGATTTACTCGAAGAAATTTGGAAAATAATAGAAGGCAAGTGATTCATAGAGGATTATCATCCATATGTAAATCCATATGTAACGCTTTCTTGGCTACACATATATAAAAAAGATATTTGTAATGTATTGTACATTTTATAATATAACTTGGTTTTTACAGTCTCCAGCACGTCAGCACAGCAGCTGCACTTGCCACACAGCCGGCAACGCGCTTTTTCCCTACTTCGCCCACGTGACGTCACTCCCACAATGCAGCTGGTAGCTGTCAGTGGAGTAAGATGGCGGAGGGCGGAGTGGTGGATCTGGAGACTCAGCGATCCGAAGTGTCAGCCCTGCTGAAAACCCCTCTCCGAAGAGGAGACACCTGGTAAGCACGGGCGAGTGAAGTGGGGAGATGTGGAAGGGGGCGCGTTCTCACTTAATCGACGTTGTGAGGAGAATATGCAGGTTCCAGGCAGCGAGAGGGTGTTAAGAAGGAGCTTGACAGGGAAAACATCTGTATTATGCACAGCAGCAGCGCAGTGTGTGGGGACACAGTAGCGGGATCTGTCACCTGTTCATTGTCACTCAAGTGCTGAGAGGTCGCTGAGGGCAGTTCGCCTTATTCCTAAGCATCTGCGGCCACACGGGCTGGAAGTCTTGTACTTGTGTAGTTCAGGGGCCTTGGGAAGCCTGTCACTTATCCCACAAACCCTCTGCCTGGGAGACACAGCAGATCTCCACTTGCAAACCCAACCGACTTCAACATCGACTAGAGAAGCTGAGGGCCAAGAGCCAGTTGCTGATGTCTGTTTCATTTACATGTCAATGTTACTGCTAAATATTGCCCTTACCATGTAAACCCCAAAATAGATGTTTGCCTAATTAAAAAAAAAACTAACATTCTAAGCAAATTTAAACGAAACAAATGATAAGTTAGACTGCAACAAAACCAGTGTTTGTGTGTGTATCACATGCCAAGGGAAAGAATCTGCATTCTTTTTCTACACACCAATTGTTGCAGCATGAAAAATAAAATAAAAATCGAATCTAAATCAAAGACGAACTGTGGTCACAGGTGTAACTACAAAGGAAGCAGTCCCCAGGAGAATAGTGGGCCCAGTGAGGCCCTAATTAATAGGCAATTTTAATATGTCTGGGGAGAACAGGCCACCGTATCAATATTTTGGGGCCCTAAATTGAATTTGCTGTGGGGCCCAGTGACATATAGTTACGTCACTGACTGTGGTTACCATTCCATAAAATGTACTGCGAATAAATCTGCTAAAATTGTGACCTGAGAATATATTCCGTCATTATTTAGCAATTGAAACAATGTGAAATATTTTGTTAGCGATTTGTAAATTAGCCTCATAGGCTTTTTAAAGTCTAAATAAAATGAATGCAGTGCTTGTTTTTACTCTGACGACTTTGCATATTGGTTCTTTGGTAGAACTGCGGTATATATGCCGTAGAAAACGGTGAATCAATCCGAAAACGGTTGAAGAACACTTTCTGATAACAAATAACCAGCTGAGGAAAGCATGAAATGCTTTGATAAGTGAGCAGATCTATCAAGCATAAAAACATGTATGTAAACCCCAAAGTAGATTTTTTGCCTAATTAAAAAAACAAAAAACATTCTAAGCAAATTTAAACTAAACAAATGATAAGTTAGACTGCAACAAAACCAGTGTTTGTGTGTGCCTTTCTGTGTGTATCACATGCCAAGGGAAAGAATCTGCATTCTTTTTCTACACAGGAACAAATTGTTCCAGCATGAAAAATAAAATAGAAATCGAATCTAAATTAAGGACGAACTGTGGTGGTTACCGTTCCGTAAAATGTACTGCGCATAAATCTGCTACAATTGTGACTCGAGAATATATTCCATCATTATTTAGCAATTGAAACCATGTGAAAAAGATTTTAGCGATTTGTAAATAAGCCTCATAGACTTTTTCAAGTCTAATTAAAATGAATGCAGTGCTTGTTTTTACTCTGACGACTATGCATATTGGTTCCCTGATAGAACTGTAGTATATATGCCATAGAAAACGGTGTAATTAATCCGAAGAAAGCTGAAGAACACTTTTCCTCCAGTTGCTCCATGCTTTGATAAGTGAGCAAACCAATCAAGCAAAAAAACTGAATGTCAGGGAAAGGTTACTAAATGTGATAAAATTCAAACTGGGAAAATGCCAGGAATCCTATATAAACTATAATAACCCCCCCCCACCAGGTCCGGACTGAGAATTAAAATAGGCCCTGACATTTCAGGTACACAGAGGCCCAATCTGCCCACACAGCCCCCACCAGCCCACTAAATAGTGAATTTCTATGGCACCTTATAGCAGCCCCTCTGGCATTTGCCAGAACCCACAGATTACCAGTCCGGGCCTGCCCCCCACTCACACACACACTCAAATGTTATCCAGAACAATCTGATTATGATTTGGTTTGGTATAGTATGATTCTGGCTCAATGTCTTCAGTGTTAGTCTCTAGTAATGAACAAATCTGTCCTGCTTAGCAAAACTGTGAAAATTTGCATTAAAGTCAATGGGTGTTTTTTCCGTGATGACCACACAACTATTTTTCAGTGGCAACTTTTTTTTTTTGCACAATCAATAGGAATCTATGGGCAAAACTTGGTGAGAAACCAGTCACTGTTATGTTAACTGTGCAAATAACAAGTCATTTTTCCTCTGCACATTCTTATTTTTAGCTTCCTGGAATTTGGAATTTCTGATGCTAAAAGTGTAAAACAGGTGATGTCGTTTAGTAGTTTGACAAATCTCTGCCATATGGCTACAGATGGTGTGCCGGGTCATTGTGTTAGATATCATGTATCCTTATCAGTGTTTCTAAAAAAGTAATTACCCCATTTTATCTACACCTTCACATTTACGAATCAGCTAATCGTATTAGATCAAATTTTAGTATACTACAGTATTGGTCCACACTGGTTTACCAGTGCAAAAATCACATACCCAGTCCTATCAGTGTACTCACATGGAAATCTGATTAGTTCCTGCTGCTGGTCCAGTTTTATAGTGGAACAAATGTTTCCTTAAAAACTGGTGTTGCATTGCCTATCATTCCCTTTTTTTGTTAAATTGAGTCACATTGGCTTACTAGAGTTTCATACCCAGTCATATCAGTGTACTTACATGGAAATCTGATTAGTTCATGCTGCTGGTCCAGTTTTATATTGGAATATACATTTTTCAGTCCTTCTGTGGTTTAAATATTTAGTATTTCATAATCTTCATTTTGTACCTTATATTTTTTTTAATACATTGAAGGAGTACTTTATTTATAAATATTCTAGAGACGTAGAGTACTCTATTCCATCAATTTAAAGATAAGATAAGTCCTCCCATTGATTTATTTTTTGTATAGTTTTACTAACCCCATGGCTCCCTTTTGAAACACATCACTTACAGCTGCCAGCACTTAACTGTGCCCCCATATTCGAGAATTGAAGAAATGGAAAGTTGTGTTGGAGCTACCTTGAACCATATCAGTTCTATTCTTTGCTTGAATCTCTTTGTGTTGTGCAGTTGCATGCACACTGACTGGTCACCTGTCACAGAGATCCATACAGAAAATGAGTCAACCATAAGCACACAGTGCACAGCTCTGTACTTATCTCTGTGCTAGAGGGAGCATTATTAGTAATGTGCATGTATTAGTAATGTGGATTGGAACAGAGTTCTGAGGGTAAATGTAATGGTGCTACATTTTATATAAAGTGGGGGGGGACTACTTGGTTCCTTTTACGTAAATTGAATTGGGTAGTCTTGCTATTTGTGTTCTAGATTTCATATTCATTTTATATTTACCAACATGATATATCTGTCTTTAATGGAGAATAAAATGCATATTTAATTTGGGGTGCCAAAAGTTATACACAATATATATATAGTGAGTAATGTACCCCCTGTTGTAAAATATAAGGATATTGTAAGTCACCTCAGCGTTTCTTGACCATATAAAAGCACAATGCTGAAGGCTAATGGAAGGTCATGTATCTCTGATGTGAATCATAATACACACTTCATTTCTTTGAATCATTTGACAGAAATTACATCACTAAGCGCAGATTATAACTGATGATTCATAACTGATGAGGTGACTTAATGTCTTTATAGATTTTAGCAGGGGGTACATTATTCATTATAATCTACAGTTAAATGTATATAGGTAAGTTGAGAGCTTTTTCTCTTTCCTGCAGAAAAATGGCTTGTACAAATATGGCAAAGGACATGATTTTCCAGTGTTTTTAACAAAATAATTGCTTATGTTAGGCTTTTAGACAAGTGACAGGCATTGTGCAAGGGATAAACAGCCCAGAAGGCACATTGCAAATACTATCTCAATTAGTCAAGCAAGAGATTCAAGTTGGAAAACCGAAGAGAAGAGGTAGATGTATGGAGAATGTTCAGAATGTCATAACTTTATTGCCTTTGGACTGCTGCACATGCAAGTCAAGCCCATCTATGGAACATGTTAACAGTATGGAGCTAATTATTAGTGAGGTTAATATGTGGCTACTCTACCTTCAATACAAACCCTTCCATACTTTTTTAAAATTCTTTAATCATTTTGAATACTTACAAAAATTTCTAATTCTCATTAGGGTTGAAACCCTTTGCTTTAGAGGGCTTAAACCACAGGTTCACAAATTGTGTGGCAGTCTTTTCAATAAGGGGAAGCCTTGGCTGTGAAGGAAAAGGCCCTGGTGAAGGCACATTAAAGTGTGATTTAGATACAATGCTTATTTTCTGTCCTAGATCTTCTTATAGCTACTGTAATATGCCTCATACAACACTGTTGTACAAAAATCTGTAATGAGAAGATGATAGCAGTCTCTTGTGAGAAAAGATCTTTGCATTATGGACCTGCACTCCATCTCTGCTATTCTGCTGTTTTAGAAGCTGTATAAACACTAACTCAGGGGTCAGCAACCTTTACTATTAAAATAGCCATTTTGCCCCCTCTTCCACTAAAGAAAAATAGTCTGGAGCCGCAAAACATAAAACAGATTATAAACTTTTAAAAGTTTTAACCTTTTTTCAATTTTAACTGTTACAACAACAGAATACAACAAACAGAAGTTCAGTGCGCATGTGTAGGCCTACTTTGAAATAAATTAAACACTGAATAGCCCAATTAAATGCTAATGTTTAAATGCTAATCTGTTTAATGTAAATTCTGTTTGTGAAGTTCAAAGCTGATCTTCCCCCTATTGTCTTGAGTTTGTGACCGGGGTAAGGACCATGATGAATCATCTTGCTGCGGCTCGGTCTTGCCTGTCACTCCTGGGGCGTTTATACAGCCCTCGCACCTGCTGGCGGCTTCCTGAGTGTGCGACTGCGGTAAGCTAACCGTTAACTTACCCCGGTCAGACACTCAAGCAGCCGCCAGCAGGTGCGAGGGCTGTATAGCCGACCTGATAGGCAAAGCTGCAAGACCGAGCCGCAGCAAGCGGGATGAAGAGCCGCATGAGGCTCCGGAGCCTCAGGTTGCCTACCCCTGCACTAACTGTAGTGTCTCTGACCATATAGCAGATCTTACATGTAAATCAATATCTTAGGAATATACCGATTCGCAGAGCACTTCAGCAAAAAAAAAAGCACAGCTCTGCAAATTAGAGTGTCATACTGTACGCTGCCTCTAATGTTTTGCAATTACAATTTTAAATATTGGAACGTCAAAGTCTGTGCATGAATTTTTAGCTGCAAGTACGCTGCTTCTATTGACTCAGGCCACTGCGAGATCAGTTGCAGTAGCTCCATGGTTCTCCAGTGCCAGTAAGTGCACTGCAAGCAATTGGCACATCATGACAAAATGAAGAAACATTTTTAGGTGCAAGTACCTGTAATGATTTGTACATCTATTATATGCATCGTTCCACAACCACAATTGTGATTGTGCTTTGTAAGCGAGGTCTTCTGAGATCCAAGGTCAAGGGGCATTAGTGCTGGACATCAAACCCATCTCTGCTTAATCACAATTCATTGCATTGCACTTCAGTATATAACAGTGCCACAAATTGCCAATATATATTGGAAAGTTACTTAACAGTATGTTTTAATATTGCAAAGAGAAAAAAACAGTGAGTGAATAGGAACTTGGGCTGTATGCTTCACTAGTGCAGGGTGGGATGTAAATGAGGAATAATCTCTATGAAGGGCTGTGTAACTGTGTCAGTGCAATATAAATAAAGATAGGACTCTCTTGTACTTCACTGGTACTTCACCCATGTCGCACAATTAATTTAGAGGGGTCTTGAAGTCTGTTTCTTCTGTTTAATGTCCAAAATACCTTATAACATACGTTATAACATATATATTCTGCATACATGCAGAAAAAATGCTTCTGCATTGCATTCATATTTAAAGGAGTAGTTCACCTTTAAGTTAACTTTTAATACGATACAGACAGTGATATCGTAATACAGTCTGCAAATAGGTTTTATTAATTATTTTTGTGGTTTGTTACTTATTATTTGTTAGCTTTTTGCACAGCAGTTCTCCTGTTTGAGATTTAAGTGGCTAAATGGTTTCTAGGTCTTATTTATCCCCTCTAAATAAATGCCCCACCATTCATTGTAAAACATGGTAAATTCACTATCCATGGCACCAAATGCTAATGTTTGGGTATTATGCAGTAATAATTGCATTATGGTCCATCAATATGGTGAAACAAATGCTTCTCCAGTAGTGATGTGCAGGTCTAGAAAAATTCAATCTGCTTCTCCAGTAGTGATGTGCAGGTCTAGGAAAATTCGACCCGCGCCTTGCCATGACCCGCATGCCCCTGATCCACTCCCACCCGCACCCGACTTCCAGATTATTTTTATAGACACGCGCCAGTGAGTTCATAAAAGGGGCGGGGTGGGCAAGCCTATAAAACTGGAAGTCAGATTCCGGCAATATGAAGTTGCGAACGGGGAGAGCAGGCAGAACAACGACCCACAAATGGGGCCCGAATCTGACCGACCCACGGTCCCGTGGGTAATGGGCCAGCCCACACAACACTATTCTCTCGCTCATCAAAAGTCTTTTGGAATTATTTACAACCTGGAAGGCAGGGTGCAAAATGCACACTTTGCACCTTGCCTTCCCATCTAGATGAATTGCCACAAGTCTGTGCACTCCATTTCATGATGGAGACCTGAAGCCACCACAATTAAAGGAGAACTATACCCCCCAATAAGAAAAGCCCCATCTACTACCCTAGATCGTCCCCTTCCCTGCTTCCTACCTGCATAGTGCATTGTTTCCAAAAGGGACCCTGGACATCACGCTCACTTATTTCTATGCAGAGTAGTGCAGTGGAGCTCATGGGCTCCATCTTCCAGGTCTTCTGTCTTCTTCTGTAAGGGAAAAGCATATTTGGTGCATGTGCAGTTGGAGCAGTCCAGTATTCATACCAAATGTGCATGTGCCCAAAAGTTCAGTGAATTGCCGAAGGGAAGGAAGAGGATCTGAAGAAGACCACAGACCCAGAAGATGGCAGCCATGAGCTCCGCTGCTCTACTCTGCATAAATAAGTGAGCATGCTGTCCAGGGACACTGTCTGGGATAATCAAAGTAAACGTTATTGTCATCTCGGCAGTATACGAATACACAGTGAGATGAGATGCACTCTTTGGGTAGGAATCAGAGGGGGGCTAACTGGGGTAGCAAATTAGGCTTTTCATATCGGGGGGTAGTTTTCCTAAGTTTAATACAGTGCTGCTTGTTGGAGGAGATATGTAGGTGCCCCATCCCCTGACTTGTCTGTCATCACACAAGTTATGGAATTATGGCAGTGGTAAAGAAAAGGTTGACCTGCTCTTGTTGATGCTTCTCTCTGCACCTCACACCATGAGGTGCAGAGAGATGTTGCCACCTCTGCACAACAAGACCGTGGACAGAAGGGCTCTCTGCATTAGCATGAAATGGGTTGTTCATCTTCCAAACACTTTTCAGTTCTGTTGTTTTCAGACTGTTCGCCATAAACAGATCTTTTTCAATTACTTTGCATCTTTTATTTTTTACTGCTTTCATAAAATGTAAGTCTCAGTGTAGCAGCTCAGTGATCCAGGAGTTTTCTGAACTTTTGCAATTTGCTACATTAAGTTGATAAAATTGATACATTTCTCAGCAGTATATGTGGAATATTAGCAACTATTGTATCAATTCTAACAGCTACTTTTAAGGAAACTCATGGATTCTGCTCAGCAGGGACAAAGATAACAAATATATCAACTAAATGTATCAATTTAAAACAGTTAAAGAGTTGGCGACCCCCCTTCCCAGAGCTGGTTTAGAAGGTGAAAAATTAAACTACACTTCAGTATTAGAAAAATGGTCACAAATAAAAAATAGAAAGTAATTGGAAAAAAAATTCTGGGGAACAATTGAACTGAAAAAAGTGTGTGAACAACCCCTTTAAGGTATATGCCCTAACAATCCTTAGTACTTTTGCACCTTTTTCCAGCCCAGGTTCTTTGTAAATGATCCCTATTTCCTAGTCCATACGTGTGTGAGTCTCAACACTCTTATAAGGTGAGTTTAGGTGAGATGCATAGATACGATGAATTTTGGGAAAGTGGTATGTAGTAAGAAATTTAATATTCATCTTAAAATTTGTGTTTCAAGCTTTAAAGCCTAACTGTATCCATTCTGATTTTCACACTACTTTCTTCACTCTTAGGTACCTGATTGATAGTCGTTGGTTTAAGCAGTGGAAAAAGTATGCAGGGTTTGACAGCTGGGACAAATACCAGATGGGAGATCAGAATGTGTATCCAGGCCCCATTGATAACGCTGGACTCCTCAAAGGTAATATCCTAATATTTTAATTATTTGAATGCATGAGGTTTCTTTTGTTTGTTTTAAATCGAGAAAGTCCATATAAAATGTACAAACTTGGATTTACTCTTATGTCACATGGGCTGAAGCTTGGGTTATATATAAGTATAGGTACTACTGAGACATACATCCAGCGTTGGCATTTTAAGCTCTGACCTCTCTGCCACTATCTAACCTTTAAACGCTGTTATATAATACAGGAGTATATCAACCCTAGTGAATCCAGAAACTGCATTCTGCATGTGCTTGTACATAAACATGCACTTAATTACACATATACTTATGCTGGCAAAATCAACCAGGGGATCTATTGCAAAAATGTGAATTTAATGAGTTTCTTCTATTGTAAAGAAGAAACGTTTTAAATAGTAATAGTTAATAGTAAAAATAGTTACAACGTTTGTACCCTTCCTATAATAATTACGTTTCTCTTCACTGTTCCCATTTTAGTGGAAGGAGCATTTTTCTGGTGTGAAAGTGGTGTTAAAACTGGTTTTTATACAACCTCCATATTCATAAGCATAAATTCACCAAAATACAGTCTCTGTGCCACTTTTTACTTTTTTGGTAAAAGAAAGGACATTTTACAGACACTTTTGTGAATATGTCACTAAAACGACAAAAACTGAGAATGAAAACAACATTTTCAATGATATTTTCTACCAACGTTTTTAAAATTGAGTGTATCTCAGTGTAGCTTTTCCCCTTTTGTCAGCTCTGCATTGTTTCCTTCCGTGTCCATTCACCCCACTTTTAGGTGCATATATATGTTCATAGATTGTCCAGAAATTATATGCACAGTAATAAACTATATTTTGTCATTCTCTCTGTTGCAGATACTGAAACGCAGTCTCTTAAGGAGCATCTTATCGATGAGCTTGACTACATTTTGTTGCCCACTGAAGGGTGGAACAAGCTTGTTAGCTGGTATTCTGTGGTAGAAAGCCAGCAGCCTATATCACGCAAGGTATTTCAATAATTGTATCTAGTTTTGCAATTCTATTTACATTGTCTTTAATTTATATGTTTTATGTTGATTATGATGCAGGTGCCATTGGAACACTTCGTGGATCTTGGGAAAAAACTAAAATTAATATGAATGCATTCATAATTGAGCCAGAAGTTTGAGAATACACCTCCCATTGACTTGTACAGCAGCCCCCAAGGTTCCAGATGCTAATTTTTTAAATTTGAGTAGAAATTTTGTCCCTGCAAAAAAAACTTGGATTACTATAAGGCATTTTCAAATCTTAATAAATGAGCTCCTTAGTGCTAAATTATAAAATGACCTACTGCACCGGCCAATCTGCTAGATACAAATTTTATCACATCTTTTTGGATAATTGACTATCCGAATATTATGTAATGGACTATCCTTAGCAAATTCGCAGCTGGTCTTCATTTATTTATGCATCAGTACTTTCCTTAGTCTGTACTTAAAATAATTTGAGTTACGATTGTACTTGTCAGTAGCAGCCAATTAGCAATTACATTCGCTGAATGGATGTTATATACTGAAAGCAAATATATGTTAGTTGCTATGAGAAATACCACTGGTACCACTTCTATGTTTGTTTACATATGTGTTTTAATTTTATCGGTTAAGTATGAAAACACAGAGCCCGCAAAGTAATTTGAGATCATCTCCTGTTGGTGGAATTGTTGCCCATTTTGTTATCATAAAATGCTACAATATCACCTTTGTTGATTATATATACAGATTGTGCAAATTATTCTTTGGAAAATTCTTTTTGGAAAATGTCTTAGATAAATGTATATGATAATGTAAAGCTTTGCACTGGCCAACACAAATGTTAGATTTCTGATGCAATATACTATATCCTTAGCCTCATTCTGTGTCTTCTTTTACAGGTGGTTGAACAGGGTATGTTTGTTAAGCACTGCAAAGTAGAAGTTTATTTAACAGAATTAAAACTTTGTGAAAATGGAAATATGAACAACGTTGTCATAAGACGATTCAGCAAAGCAGATACAATCGGTAAGTCATTTTACATTTTGTCTGTATTAAAAGAACACTTCTGTTTGCACTTCTTTATTTTTGAATTTGCAAGTTCTGTATCCTAGTGGAGCAGGCAGTAAGGAAAGGGCTGGCTTGCACCTGTTGTCTCTGTACTTTGCACCTCGCAATGGATTTTTTTGTTCAGTGTAAGGTCCAAAGCACATTCAGAACCTGGGCAGAAGTGTTCTCTACATGAGCAGAAAGGTTCACTTTAGTGATTTTGCACTTCTGCCCTGGGTCTATGTAAATGGCCACCTTTTGTTAAATAAAGGAGAAAGAAAGGTTAAGACTAAGTAAGCCTTATCAAAAAGGTCCACCTAAATATACCAATAAACCCTCAAAGAAGTGCTGCTCTGAGTCCTCTGTCAAAAGAAACACTGCATTTCTTTCCTTCTATTATTTACACATGGGCTTCTGTATCAGACTTCCTGCATTCAGTTTAAACCTCCTTGCCCCGGGTATGAGCATGCTCACTTTGCTCCTTCCCCATTCCCCCTTCTTCTGTAATCTGAGCCCAGAGCTATAAGTGAGCAGGGAGAGAGTCAGGCAGGAAGTAATGTCACACCAAGCTAATACTGCCGCTGCTATCCTAAACAAACAGAGAGCTTCTAGAGCTTTTTACTCAGGTATGGTAAAACATTCTACAGAATAAATATAGCATTCTAGCTTGCACTATTGCAGCTGATCTATTTGCAATAAATGCCTCTGTAGCTTTCCTTCTGATTTAAAGGGGAAATGTAAGAGAAAAGACCATTTAGAGGAAAAAATGGGGAGATTTTCAGCTCAACTAAGATGCCCTGCAATCAAACACAGCCTGTTTTTTTCTGCAAGTGAACAGCAACCACCATTAATCAATCTGCGTAGGAATTTCAGACCACTGTACCAAAGTTGGGTGGTTTGATAGCTGGGTTCACTGGAGAGTGTTGTAAGCATTCCAGTATCCAACCTGGGGTGCCTTACTTTTAATTTTAAAATCTCTGGCTATTGGTTAGCTTGAATCATTAATTACCTTGGCATAATTAGGGGTGACACTAAATTGAACTCTTTATAAAAGGTTGTGTGACTTGTATTAAACTAGTTATTTAGATATATGACTCCTCAGTGTTCCGTTATGCAGGTAGGTTGAGAATCTCTTAAACATAAAGTTTACTCCCTACATATTATGTGTAGTGCCTGAACTAAAGGTAAAAAAGGTAGCTGGCCTGCTGGGCTGCCTAATGTGCCTGGACTGCTAATGTGCCCTAAAAGTTTTCATTGGTTATGAAGTAATGCCATCAATAACTTCCTCAATAGTTTCCGTCCAAAAAGGTCTCCTCACTGTACATACACTTTGTTTGTCTTTGTTTGCATAAGGACAGAAATGTAATTTTAATTTAAAATTCTTTTTTGAAATTGAGTATTAGCCTAATTAGAAATAATTTTCAGTAGTCTACCTTTGCTGCACTAATGAAAGCTAATTGATGATTACTTGCAGTGGGGTTATTGCACTGGGGAAAAAATGCTAGATTGTGTTGTTTCCAACAGTAATTTTGTTAGAGCACAAATTAGCATACAAACATGATGTCTATGGAAAACTGATGTAGTAGCTATTCCTGTGTATAGTATGTGTTTTTATACTTTTGCTCTTTTAGACATGATTGAAAAAGAAATGAGAACAATCTTCAGTATTCCAGATGAAAAAGAGACCAGACTGTGGAATAAATACATGAGCAATACATTTGAACCTTTGAATAAACCTGAAAGCACTATACAGGATGCTGGCCTATATCAAGGACAGGTATCTTACAGCATGTCTTATCGTTTCTGAGAAATTAGAGTTGTCAAGTTGCATTCCCTATTCCCTCTTTTCCTACAAGTTATAACGGAATGTTGTTATAGGTATTGCCTATGTGAATTTTTCCAACATAGTCCAGTATGTTTATGAATTCTTCCATTTAGATAGTATTTTAAAAACTATGTTGGTAACTTTTATATGGTATAAAAATGGATCTCCTGGGGAAGGCACATTTTCTATTTAAATAATTCTGGCACAAAATTAATGCAGCTAAAGTATTTCCCATTTTTAGCACAATATAGGCGTAAAGGTGCTGACAGATTGTCGGCAGTGTTTGGGGCCCTCCTACAGACTTCCTCGAAGGGGCAGGTTTATTAAGGGTCGAATTGAAAATTCAAATTTTTTTTATGGTCAAAACTCTCAAATTCGAATTGTGAATTATACAAATTCATTTCGAGTTCGAATTTCAAGATTTTTCATACTCTGGACTTTTAAGAACTTTAATTCAACTACAGTATTTGCTACCTAAAGTTCATGTATAAGTCAGTGGGAGAGGTCTAGGAACCAATTTGGACATGTTAGTAGACTTCCTAACATTCAAGTTTTTTTCTGAGAAAAAACTCAAATCGAGTTAAGTTGAATTTGAGTTGAATTCAATTCGAGTTTTCGAGTCTTTAAAATAAATTTTTCATTCATTTTAGATATTCAATTTTTTTTTAAAAAAACTCAAATGAATTTGAAATTCGGCCTTTAATAAAGAGTTGTAGAGTAAAGTGGTCGCTTGAGGTTAAAATGTAATAGGGACATTTAATGGGGAAATACACCAATGCATTGTTATTGCAATACCCCAATGTAATTTCCCTTCCCTCTCCCCAATTGCTTTATGCTGAATAGGTAGAGTTCCCCTTTACATTGTTTTTGTAAGACTTTTTATTTTAATTTAGAAAAGCATATCAATTGTAATATTGTGTGGGGTCACAGTAGTCCTTCTGTACTGGTACATGTTTTGCTAATAAAGATCAATAGTTTCCAAACAAGGTCCAGTTTACCTTTAAAGTCTTCCTCCTGCATTGTTTTTTATGTATCTGCTGTAGTTATGCCTATGGATTGTTGTCTGTTTTTCTTGACCCCAGCGACATCAGACCATGCTTTTCAGGCCATGCCCTGTTTTGGCTTTTTGTATGGGAGTTATATTTCTAATTGAGAGTTATTACTGATCAAAAGGGAGACTGAGGCAAGTAAGCATGAGAACAATCACAACTTATGAAAGACTGTAATTTCTACTTATAAAATAGTAAAAGAAAATGAAGGGTTAAACATTACACATGAAATACTAATTTGTATTTTCACAGAACTATACTGTACCTTTATCCATCTGTATGCTTAATCTGTTGCTCTCTTTTTCCAATTTCATTGTTGAGCTCAGAGCTGCTTTCCTCCTCATCACCCACAGTTCTTTACAAGGACTCTATCTGCAAATAACTTATAACCTACTAGACATGTCCCTATTTTCATAGCCAAGGAGTTCTTCACCAACCCTGTACCTATTTCTTCTAAGAAATTAGGAATATATTTTCCAGTTTTTTTTAAGTAATGTTTTACTGGTAAATTGGTGACAATTTTAATGTTGAACAAATTCAATGTTTTGTTGTTTTTGTAGTTTTGCCCTGTGTAATAGACATGTATTTCTCTTGTTGCCTAGATGCTAGTTATTGAACAGAAAAATCAGGAAGGACAGTGGCCGAGAGGATCTGTGCCGAAGTAAGTCAGTTTACATATTATTTATTTATATATGATAACAATATTGATTTGCTAATGAAAGTTTATCAAATCATTTTGGTTTTTTTCCTTAACTCACTGACCACTGAGCCTATCGCTATAATTTTCTTTGTTCATTGGACTTTCTGTATAAATATGTTATAGATACCAGCCCATTTAAGAGAAATACCAAAAACTGATCTGTCAATCTGGAACTATGTATATTTCAAACAGAATACGTACATGAAAGAAAAAATCCATGGAGCATGAATGTGATTTGAATGCTAATGATTTTCTGTCATAATGAGGAATTCAGTAGGAAATGTTGCATATACAGGGTTGGTCTGGGGTCGCAGGACACTGGGCGAATCTTGGTAGGCCAAATGTCCCAGGCCTGCTGCCTTCCTGTTATCTATGAGGTGCAGGGAGCAGATTGCTGGAGGCAGGAAGTTTACAGCACCCGGCAGAAGCAGCAAGAGGAGGTAACCGTTGCAAGCGGGAGGGGCCATAGCTCTTGAGATGAAGGCTTCTTTGGGTCTGATATACTCCAGTCTGACACTGTACATGTATAATCAGCAAATCTTACAGTGGAATATTTTTAGAATACACATAGTCAAGTAAAAGGTTGAATTTCTGAGGATGAGGAGAGGCTAAAGTTATTCTCATCACACAGATAAATTAAAATCCGTGAAAGGCTAACTTTACCAGTATTGTAGTGAGGTAGCATAACGCAAAAACAAAGTTATCATTAGTATATTTGAAGGGTAACTATTGCGCTATTGAAGGGTAACTATAAGCTTCAGCATACTGAAATAAGAAACTTTTTAAATACAATTAAATATTCTGCATCGTTTCTGAATTAATCAAGTTTATGTTTACTATCCCTCTCTCAGTTTCTGTTTCCCGTTATTCTGTCTTCATGCAGCAGTTGGGTGTCAGATAATCATTGACAGTTAGATCCAATATATCTTATAGGGGGTGGCTTCCTTTCCTAGCAGACGTATTAGAGCTCATTCAAATAACTGATGTCTGGTGATTTTAATAGAGTGAGCTCTAGTACATTTAGGGAAAAGGAGCCCCCTAAAAGATATATTAGATCCAACTGTCAATGATTATCTGACTCCCAACTCCTGCATAAAGAGAGAATGAAGAGAAACAGATGCTGAGAGAGGAATAGTGAAGATGAACTTGATTATTTCAGAAAGAGTAAAGAATATTTAATTGCTTGTGTTTAGAAAGTTTCTCATATCAGTATTCTGAAGCTTATATTAAATTTTCATTTTCACAATAGTACCCCTTTAATAATAATTAGAGACAATTGGAACTCCTTTCTTTCTTCCAGTGTCCTCCACCCTTCTAATGGTATTTAAACTTAAGAGAGTAAAGAGTAGGCACATACATTGAAGTGCATCCAAAGTAAAAGATAAACCCGACAAAGGGCACTCGGGTGGATGGTTCCATGTCGCCTGGACCTGCACCAAACTTAGCAGGTACTAGATTCAAAGCTTTGCATTCATTTTAAAAGTGATGGAACTCACATTATAGCCTGATCCGTCATGGCCCAGTTATTTCTACATAAAGCATTTTAGTACAGCTACTACTATACTATGCCAAGAAATAATTCTTGAATGGGACTGTCCCACCCCACCTACTCTAGAGGACTTTAAAGAATTCATCGGTAAGGCCCTGCCATGCTACAAAGACCTATCTTTCTAAAGGTTGTACGGACAAGTTTATAAATGTTTGGATACTTCAAGTTCTGAACCCAGATACTAATAGTCACAATGTGCTATACTGTGTGGCAGTGCTAGAGTTGAAGTAACCTTGCTCATGATTTAACCTTCCACTCTCTCTTTTCTTTCCTCTCTTTTCTTTCTTTTACTATCTAGAGACTGAGTCTTTCTCACTGTCATAAAGCAACAGAGAATCTGTGTAGTGTCTTAATAGAGAGAAACTTTGCCAGAAGCCATATTCCTTTTAGACAATTTAGTGAGTGCAAAAATTATACAGGAAACAACCACCTTACGATGCCACCAACTATGCTAGTGTTTACTTGCTTATATTAGACCTCATTCTATCATAGGGTCTAGTGCTGCTCACAAGAGCCCTGCCTGCCATTAGCTGGCCTCTAATTACCATCTCCACATGTGTATATATAAAGCACATCTAGGGGGTTATTTACTAAAGTCCAATTGTTTCTGGTCGGATTTTTAAAGGGGAAAAAACACCAACTGGATTTTTTTGTGATTTATTAAACTCCGATAGTGTTAAAAGTCTGAATTAAAAAGTACTCCATCTCAAACCTGCTGATATCTTGTAGAAATCAATGGCAGATGTCCCATTTGCAATTGGAAGATATCCTGATCTGCGCTGAGTTTCGTACAATAATCTGAATATTTTGTGTTTTTTGTGTGTTTTGCCTTTGACAAAGTTCACATTCTGTGAACGAAACTCGCGTCAGCCGCATACTCTTTCACGATTTTAATTTTGTTAGGCAGGGCGTCGCAAGATACCTGAAAGAAATGGTATAATTATCACCACTGGGAGGTTGTTACGCTGTGGGTGAAGGGGTTGGTGTGGATGTGGTGCTGGGACCGGCTTCTTTTATATCCTACAACACAATTAATGTTTTTACCATTGAGTACATTTTTTGCTCCTATTTAACGACCAGGAGGGTGTTCACTGCGGGAGAAGGGGTTGGCTTGGCAACAGTGGGTAAATGGAATCATAAGTTCTTCGCCGCAGCAAGCTTAGAGCTGCACTTACTTATTACCTCTTTTAGTACCTGGGAGGGTTTATATTGTGGGTGAAGGGTTGGGAAATGGAACCTACTTCTGCTACCACCGCAATAAATCTAAGAGTCGCACCAAGATAGTGCCTCTTTCGGTCTAAACGCAGCAGTCTGCTATGATATTAATATTTTAGAAGTTATATGCTGCGGTAATATCAAATTAAATGTATAAAATGCTATGCATGGTGGATTACCATTGTCTATGTATATAAGGCTGATACCAGTACACAACAACACGCCACCATATTATTTTGTGGGATTGTTCGGCATATATATTGCCGCAGAGATTTGTTTTAAACCCACTATCCTGTGGCATCTCGCCTCCCTGTACCTAACGTATTTTTAATGGTGTTAATCTGGACTTCTTTCTCTTTCTTACTAATATTTATTAAAAGTTATGTTTTAACACATGTTGTGGGGTAGACATATGACTGTGTTTTTGGACTAAGAGGGATGGGAAGGTGCAAAGCAATAGGTCAATTCTTTTTCTTTTCTATATTACTTTATTTATTATAATACACAAGTTTTAGTGAGTCATGTGACAGAAATTACATCAGAACTCACCATTTATAACTGATGACATAAGAACCATTTATACAAGATATTAATGTATTTTGTGTAATTATATATATTTATATATATATACACACACACACACACACACACACACACACACACACACACACACACACACACACACACACACACACACACACACACACACACACACACACACACACACACACACACACACACACACACATACACACATATATATATATATATATAGATAATGCAAGGATCAGCACACTCGTTTGTAGAAAAGCAAAGTGTATTTTATTTCAACACAGCATTGTGTCCAACGTTTCGGTTCCTCCTGGGAACCTTTATCAAGGAGGAACCGAAACGTTGGACACAATGCTGTGTTGAAATAAAATACACTTTGCTTTTCTACAAACGAGTGTGCTGATCCTTGCATTATCTGTATCATTAATTTGATCCTGCACCTCAAACTCATACAAGTATCGAGTGCTGATACCCACAGGACGCATATATATATATATATTTATTTATTTGTGCTAGTGTTTTCACTGGTACCAATTCCTATATTTATACATAAGGATATTGTTTATTGATTGATGTGACCACTACAATTTCACATGAAAAGTAAAAAAAAAAGCATAATTTTAGAGATAATGGTAGTGGTTAGAAATGAGCCAACAATATATCTTTGTGATATTGTGATATTGCAGAAGGCTACAGCCCCTCCAGCTGTTGCAAAACTGCATTACGCTTGTTTCTGCAGCAGAAACAGACACAAAAGTTAATATGGTGTTGATCTGCATTCTTTTTTAATGTGTAACTGAGCGAAGTACTTATTTTCTTTATAGAGCGCATACAAAAGGGACTAAAAATAATGCAGAATAAAAAAGTAATGTAGAAACAATGGTTGATCAAGCTGGGCAAGCACATACAGTATTGCACATATTGTTCATATGTTTTGTTCAGTAATACTGCAGAAACATGATATTTCTATTCTTTTGGCATTGTTGTTTTTTTAACATCATTTTTGCTTCCTTTCATTATCTATCACCCTCATATCATATCATTTTTATATTTTGAAGGTCCTCAGATATACCAAATTTTTCAACTTTACCAAAGATTTCTCCTTCATCTCTCTCAAATAATTATAACAACTTCAACAGCAGAATGTAAGCTCTGTGTTCTGGAATGTTTCTGTCAATTAATCCAAATTTGTTTCACAAGAGATTTTATGCTTTGCTTATAATTCTGATGCCAGCTTTCCATAGATTAACCATGGTTAATGTTGTCGAATGTATTTTCTTTCCTTTGCTACCTCTGAGACTTAATATGAGTTTCTTGGATGTGCTGTGTCTTGCTTAAGTGTGGGTGCTTCCAGTTGTTTTTGTCCTTATTAAATTAGGGTTGAAGCAGTTATTAACTGCAGGTACTATTACTAACCTATTCTTGTTTTTACTGACCTATCCTTGTAAGACCAAATAAAAGCAATGGATTCAACTTCATTTTTTTGTCTCCCTTTATAACTGAGCAGTGTTTATATATACATAACACAGAATTTTCCTGCTCACAACTCATTATATACATACCATGGCATAGCTTGTTGCTGTTCATTGGTACAGGACATACGCAGTGTGCAAAAACAAAAAAAAATGTAGTTGTGAGGCTCACTTACTGTTACTAATGGTTAAATTTCATCCTAATAACAAGTTGCATGCAGGTGATGCTGCTGTGATATTGCCTTAAATATGCGATTTTGGTTGAATTTATTTTTTAATACAGTGGTGTGAAAAACTATTTGCCCCCTTCCTGATTTCTTATTCTTTTGCATGTTTGTCACACAAAATGTTTCTGATCATCAAACACATTTAACTATTAGTCAAAGATAACACAAGTAAACACAAAATGCAGTTTTTAAATGAGGGTTTTTATTATTTAGGGAGAAAAGAAATACAAACCTGTGTGAAAAAGTAATTGCCCCCTGAACCTAATAACTGGTTGGGCCACCCTTAGCAGCAATAACTGCAATCAAGCTTTTGCGATAACTTGCAACGAGTCTTTTACAGCGCTCTGGAGGAATTTTGGCCCACTCATCTTTGCAGAATTGTTGTAATTCAGCTTTATTTGAGGGTTTTCTAGCATGAACCACCTTTTTAAGGTCATGCCACAACATCTCAATAGGATTCAGGTCAGGACTTTGACTAGGCCACTCCAAAGTCTTCATTTTGTTTTTCTTCAGCCATTCAGAGGTGGATTTGCTGGTGTGTTTTGGGTCATTGTCCTGCTGCAGCACCCAAGATCGCTTCAGCTTGAGTTGACGAACAGATGGCCGGACATTCTCCTTCAGGATTTTTTGGTAGACAGTAGAATTCATGGTTCCATCTATCACAGCAAGTCTTCCAGGTCCTGAAGCAGCAAAACAACCCCAGACCATCACACTACCACCACCATATTTTACTGTTGGTATGATGTTCTTTTTCTGAAATGCTGTGTTACTTTTACGCCAGATGTAACGGGACGCGCACCTTCCAAAAAGTTCAACTTTTGTCTGGTCGGTTCACAAGGTATTCATTGGGATGTTTTTTAGCAAAATTGAGACGAGCCTTAATGTTCTTTTTGCTTAAAAGTGGTTTGCGCCTTGGAAATGTGCCATGCAGGCCGTTTTTGCCCAGTCTCTTTCTTATGGTGGAGTTGTGAACACTGACCTTAATTGAGGCAAGTGAGTCCTGCAGTTCTTTAGATGTTGTCCTGGGGTCTTTTGTGGCCTCTCGGATGTGTTGTCTCTGCGCTCTTGGGGTAATTTTGGTCGGCCGGCCACTCCTGGGAAGGTTCACCACTGTTCCATGTTTTTTGCCATTTGTGGATAATGGCTCTCACTGTGGTTCGCTGGAGTCCCAAAGCTTTAGAAATGGCTTTATAACCTTTGAAATTGAACTCAGGTGTGATAAACCACAGTTAAGTTATTTTTTAACAAGGGGGACAATCACTTTTTCACACAGGCCCATGTAGATTTGGAGTTTTTTTTCTCCCTTAATAACGTAAACCTTCATTTAAAAACTGCATTTTGTGTTCAATTATGTTATCTTTGACTAATAGTTAACGGTTTTTGATGAGCAGAAACATTTAAGTGTGACAAACATGCAAAAGAATAAGAAATCAGGAAGGGGGCAAATAGTTTTTCACACCACTGTATATAATCTAACAGCACTAGATTTATATTGATATTGGATTCATATTGATAGTTGAATATGCAGAGATTTAAATGAGTCAGTGAATTAGAAAGTACAAATACAAAGCAAGACATGGGACATGGATTGACATATTATTGTTATACCAAAATACAGTTTTTATCAAATGGGAATGGAAGAATAGCTATTGCCAAATAAATGGGCACTCTTGTCAGCGGAAACAAAATGTTAAATGCCTTAATAGCCTTCAAGAAATTACTAGGAAAATGCTTACTACTTTCCATGTAGGACCGATTATGCACTATACTAGGGGGCAGATTTACTAAAGTGGCTGTCGCTAGCGACAATCCGGCAGAAATAGAATCCGTAGGGACATCGCCAATTTGCTAACAGGTGTAGAGGACAATTCGCTAGTGAAAGAGTACATCACTAACAAAGTCTCGCACCCTTTCACCAGGCAAATTTTCATGAATGATTGTTCATAAATTTTCCATATTGTTACCCCTTTCGCCTGACGTAACTTTGCATTTTATTGAATTAGCGTAGTGGTAGCGAATTTGTGCCTGCGAAGTGGCACAAAGTGTGGCAAAGCCTTCCCAGGCGCTACCACTATGCTAATTCACTAAAATGCGAAGTTGCGTCTTGGCAGCCAAAGTCTGGTGAAGTTTCACTAGCGTGTTTAGGGGGCAAACTGGAATAAAATGGTGAAATATAAAGAAACCACTGAAGCCCTTTTGCAGGCTGGGGGCTAGATAAATGTTTTGGAGGGCCATAGCTTGTGGCCTTCAGCTTGACAGCACTTGTTTAGGGAAAGAATTGATACGGATTATAAGTATGGGATCTGTTATTTATAATGTTTGGAACCAGGGATTTTCAATAAGGTCTTACTGTAATTTTAAGCCTAATTAAGACATTTCAACTTAAATCCAATAGAATGCTTGCTATCATCATGGATTTATTCTAGCTTATTTACAACCATGTATGAGGTACAGAGTGTCTTCATCACTTATTTAAGAATTTATTATGGGAAATAATTCAGCATTTTAGAGCTCTCTGCATAACCGATTTTCAGATAATACTGTAAGTGCCATACCTGCAATTAGGAGTGGATTGTAAAGGGCTGGCCTACATAACCAACTTGTGCAAGATGTATTTGTGCGCCCCACAAAATCTTGTTATGTTGCAAGTCAAGGCAGCACAGAATTTGTTGATTTGCTTTAAAATATCACCCTACATGCGCTAATATAAAATAATTGAGATACTTTCTTCGTACAGAGTAGAACTTCATCCCACTCGTAGGATGTTATTAGTCAACCCAATGAATTTGCTTATTTAGTTCATCAGAGTAAGGACACTGCATTTTAATGCATTATTATAATGTAGCTTAAAAGGTCCAGAAACGGCAAACCATAGAGTAACAGTTGCGTGACAACCACTCATAGCAGCCTGTGTTAGGCAATAGTACAATAAAGCTTCCATACTCAAACTACTGTATTGTGTTACTCATGGGCTGTTTTTCTTAACTTAGCGTATTGAACACCCCTTGTTTATTAATCATAGCATCTTCTATTCTACAGATTATTTACACTTTTTTGGCCTGTAAAATATTTCCCATCATTTTGACACTTAGAAAATGCTCTTTGCATGATATATTATTCATCTCTTTTTCAAAGAATAAATTCCTTTTTTCCCTTAAAGTGATTGTATAGCACCTATTTTTTTATGTTCATTCCTTGATTTTTTACAGGGGAGAATAACAATACTACTAATTTTAGAGTTCATAGAATAAAGAGACATTTTTTTGTTTTGCAGTCCTGGCTTGTACAGGCAATCCCAAGTTTACATTCAAGATAGGGTCTGTACGTTTGTATTTAAAGGGGGACTATCGCGAACATATAAGCTTCATCATACTGAAATAAACTTTCTAAATATAATCAATTAAATATTCTGCATCATTTCTGAAATAATAAAGTTTATGTTCACTATCCCTTTCTTAGCATCTGGTTCTCTTCATTCTGTCTTCTTCTTGCAGGGTGTTCTATCATCATTGACAGTTAGGTCAAATATATCTTATAGGGGGGGCTCCCTTTCCTAGCAGATGTATTAGAGCTCATTCAAGTAACTCATTCCAGAAAAAACAAATTCTGCATGTAGAGAGGATTTCTGGTGATTTTATTAGAGTGAACTGTAATACATCTTCTAGGCAAAAATAGCCCCCTATAAAATATATTGGATAAAACCATATACAAGCCAAGATAATGCAGAAAAACACATGCTGAGAGAGGGATAGTGAAGATGAACTTGTTGTTTTTTTTTCAGAAACTGTACCAAATTTTAATTGATTGTATTTAGAAAGTTTCTTATTTAAGTGTGCTGAAGCTTATATTAAATTTTCATTTTCGCTATAGTTTCCCTTTAAGTTGGAACAGTTACATTTACCTATTAAATGCATGTTTGTCTTAACATAGTATTTATTATTTAGTATTTTTTACCTTTCTGTGCCCCACAGTGGACAACACATGCCAGAGGGGTTTGAAGTGGGTGGTTTATTAAAGCTCAATGCTAATAAAGGCCAAGCAAACCAAAGTACATAACTGTATCAACCTCCATTTGTAAGTGTGAGTTGTATGTAAGTCGGATGTTTGTAACCCAGGGACTCCCTGTATTTATACAGTTATTGCAAGAAATCCCAGTTCAACAAGATATTATTGATGTTATACCTCATATGGGCTTGATACTTTGTTATACTGTGTTTTAAATTTAAAAAAAAAACACAGTTATATAAATTGTAAATGGAAGAAATAACTTAAACAAGTGTTCCATAACACAAACTACAGTAGGCCCTTACATTTGGTAATTATTTGAAATTGTATTTTAAAGGACACTCCCAATTTTTATTTTACAGTTCATGATTTACTCAAGTGTGAAATATATAACAGAGTTTCTGTAGTCAAGACAAACACAACTGCTCTGGAGGAAAATCATTTCCTAATCAGCTTGATCTGCTTATCACCAACTAGTAAATGTAAATGTTGCTATCCCACCTAGGAGTTAATATATAATATGATTTCAAATCCTGGTTATTTTTGGAAAGTATGGGCTTGCACAGGGGGATTGGCCAGCAGCTAATTTTAGCTACTGGCTGCTCAGATAATAATGGTCTGTGGGACGAATCATGGAAAATCTTTCTCCAGATGCAGATTTAAATACAGTTCCTGTTTAAATTGGAACCATCACCAGCCATTAATTTGGCTTCTGTAGAAAAGATGCATAAGCTGTCTTGTGAAAATATTATTTTTTTTTAAATCGACGTATATGTTTTCAAAGCTTTAAAGGAAGCTATTTTATGTATAAAAAACATTTGCCAACCCCCATTAGGCTCACAGAAGCCGCCCGTTCCATTTTAAAGTGATGGATTCTGTAACTGGCACAAATATGTGTAATCTTATTTTATGTCCTAGAAATGTTTTGTACAAAGGTGTGTGCATATTGGTGGTTCATTCAATAACGTAATGAATGAAGTGTTTGAAGGTAATAAAAATAGCTTATTACAACAGAAAGGATCAGGCTAATCTCTTTATTTGTAATTGCCAGAATCCACTGTATACTCTCTGTACAGAGAATTGTACTTACTAAAGCACTAATGCTGCAAAATGAATATACTGTATATCATGTATCTTAGTATGTTTTAAATTGCATTATTTCCTAAAATACTTGATATGCTATATCTGTAACATAATGTAATCAGTCAGTTCTCCCGTAACACTGTTATTTATAGAGCATTGTACATGGGATAATGTTCCATTTGCTGTAAACTATCAAGGCTTGATGCCACCGCATTATTATTTTTGACCCTGTAAAGATATAAGACAGCAAAATGAGTGCCTAGCTAAAAATGGCTGCTATTATCATCATAAATTGTAGTTATATTGTTCCATGCAGGTTTGCATCTTTCCATAGTTGTAATTACATTTGCACATTCCATATTTAAACAGTAAAAATTCTGGAAATAAATAATTATTTTCAAGGCAGAATTATTGTTGTGTGAGTTGTAGTTCCCTATAACTTGGCTTTGGCACCCCTGATGTTACATAGCTAAATGGAGCATGCTTATGCATCCTTCATCACGTTTGCTGCTTGAGAACATTAGCTTGTGCCCTTGCTGCCAAGCTATAAATAGGCTTTTTTTTTACTTTGTGCCTGTGGATCTTTTGTCCTTGTAAATCTTGCTATATCACCTGTAACTGGATAGCAAATCTGTTCAGCGTTTCTAAATTCTCCAATCCTGCAACTGTAGGATTACACATTTACTTAAATATTTTAATATAATATTGAAGATTTTAGCTCATGAAATGACTGATTGCTGCTGGGCATATTTCAAATCCAAATGTTTTAAGTTTCAAAGACCAAGAGAAAATCAAGTGTACTGTGAACCTATTCAACAAAATCCAGGGTATGAAGGTACTACTAATGTTCAGCAGCGATTTGTTGCAGTGATTCTTTGGGGATGTTCTCAACGGTGTTAAAGCTGATATGTTATTTATTAATTACATTGTTGCATGTTCTCTTTCAGTGGGAAAAATTCAAACTATTGCCTGCCTTCATATGCTGCCTACAAGAATTACGAGTACTCTGAGCCAGGAAGACACAATGAACAACCTGGACTCTGTGGTCTTAGCAACTTAGGGAACACTTGTTTCATGAATTCTGCAATTCAGGTAAGGGAGTATATAGCAGGGTGTTATTTTTGGAGAACACATAAAATGTAGGCATGATATATCAATATTCAATTCACTTTTAATATACTTTTATAAATGAAAAACTCATTTTCAATAGAGGCAGTGCCTCTGGTTTTTAAGAGCCACAGTGCTCGCAGACAAAACAGGGGTACACTTACATGCTAAAGTAGGTTACTTTAGCCAGTAAACACAAAAGGGGGGCATTTTTGCAAATATTTAGCTCTTCTCGCAATGTAAAATCATTCACTGGCTATATCGAGTATCAGCAGTTAGCGTTAACACCTGCCCTGGAGTTTCATTATATATTTTGGCGCAAAATACCCTTTGCGATTGCAACATTTTATTACATACACTGAGAATGTTTGCAAAAGCCATTTGGTCACAAGCTTTGCAATGAAGTTGTTGAGGTCTGTAAAAGATCAAAAAGGACGCAAAGGACGCAAACATGGTCCCTAACATTTGCATTACATTCCCCCTAAAGAGATTTGTCTTTTTCACCCCATGCTTCTTCCTATTAAAATTGAAGCAAGAAGCTTTTGATACATATTATATGTGAGAGTAAGGGCAGCCTTTTGTGGTCCTGGGAGTTTTAGTTCCACAACTGGTGGAGTGCCAGAGATTACCCATTATTTACCAGTCTACCTTTTGCTGTCTAACTGGTCAGGGGCAGCCCTTTTTAAAGGAGAAGGAAACCTAGTCGGCTCAAAAACCCTCCCCCCCTCCCGTGTGTTGCCCACCCTCCCTCCTCCCCCTGGCCTACCCGTCCCTCTGGGCAAATGCCCCTAACTTGTTACTTACCCTTCTGCGCAGGTCCAGTCTATCGAGTCCACCGACGCCATCTTCTTCCACGCAATCTTCTTCCTGCTTTGACCGGCGCATGTGCAGTAGGCGCATTTCGCTGGTACGATCTACTGCGCATGCGCCAAAAGTCACAAAGTGAAATGGGAAAACTTTGTGACTTTTGGCGCATGCGCAGTAGATCCGTACTGGTGAAATGCTCCTACTACGCATGCGCCAAAACGCCGGTCAAAGCAGGAAGAAAATCGCGTGGAAGAAGATGGTGCCTGTGAACTCCGTGGACTGGACCTGCGCAGAAGAGTAAGTAACAAGTTAGGGGCATTTGCCCAGCGGGACATGTAGGCCAGGGGGGAGGAGGGAGGGGGGGAGGGTTTTTGCGCTGACTGGGTTTCCTTCTCCTTTAAAGATTGCTTTAATATCATGGTAATACGTACTACGCGGCTGCTGGGTAATGAAAGGGCTGGTGCCTAGACACACAAAATATGTTATGTTCTTTTGATAAATGTTTCCCTTGTCTATGTAAATTATTAAAGTATAAATTATTTTTCCCCCACTATCTTTTTCCCCAGTGTTTGAGCAATACCCCTCCACTTACTGAATACTTCCTTAATGACAAGTATCAAGATGAATTAAACATGGATAACCCATTGGGAATGCGAGGTGAAATAGCCAAATCCTATGCAGAGCTCATCAAACAAATGTGGTCAGGAAAATACAGCTATGTAACACCAAGAGCATTTAAGGTATGACTTTTTTCCATCTCAATAATGTACTTTACATTTACAGTGTATAGGCATGGTTATATAATGGCAATAGTACTCTAGTTTGACAGGTCCCATTATGTGTGGCTTTGATTTTGCTGCCTTTGAAATAAAGTAAAACTCTGACACTTTTTAGTGTAAATAGACATTAAGGAAACTACTGCATGACGTTTTTACAAAAACCTATGACTAAGCAAGATCTTATAAAACTTTTTATTCTTTGTGTACTTCTTAGACTCAGGTGGGGCGTTTTGCTCCACAGTTTTCTGGTTATCAGCAACAAGATTGCCAGGAATTGCTTGCATTTTTATTAGATGGCTTACATGAAGACTTGAACCGAATTCGAAAGAAGCCTTACATACAATTAAAAGATGCAGATGGAAGGCCAGACAAGGTGAGGAAAGAAAATGTATGAGCACTAACCATTAAGATCCCTTCTTATTTTTATCTGGTACATCTAATAAAGAGCCAAGAGGGGTTTTTTTTGTTTGTTTTTTTAGCAGATTTGTTGTTTTTTTTTTTTGCTTGAAAGTTTGGACAGTGGGGGGCGCAAAGGAAGTTTTTTTCTTTTGCTGTCTTCTCCTTTTACAATAACTGCACAAAAGATCATTACCGATCTTCTTTGGTGATCAGTGGTGAAAAATTCTAATTGGTGTATGTTGATCCTAGTTTATGCCTTTACAGGACAAGGGTCATCTGATTAAATTATGACTTTTTTCTCCCTGGTCAATGCTACTGTTTGGAAAAAATGTACTGGCCCAGGAATCTTACTAAGTAAGCACTGCACCGCCATCTTATCAGTTTTTCCTAAGGCTCCATAGTGCCTAGCTAAACTTGCTCATGTGCAGGGTAAGTGTATTGGAAAAAATGTACTATATGGGACACATTTCTGGCAATCCATGGGATCTACTAGTAAGATGACAGCAATGCACTTAAGAATATCCCTGGACTATTGCATTTTTTACCAAAGAGGATTTAATTCAGTTTACCAAAGCTATTTAATTCAGTTAGATTGTTTTTCTTGTTTTTTGAAAGCTCAGTTAGTAGGGAAAAATCTGTTTATAGATTACGCTCTATAATTGTTAAAATAGTGCTTAAAATTATACATCTTTCTTACATTACAGGTAGTTGCTGAAGAAGCCTGGGAGAACCATATAAAAAGGAATGACTCAATAATTGTTGATATATTTCATGGGTTATTTAAGTCCACCTTAGTTTGTCCTGAATGTTCTAAAATTTCTGTAACATTTGATCCTTTTTGTTACCTTACACTTCCACTGCCTATGAAAAAAGAACGTGCATTAGAAGTTTATTTAGTCAGAATGGATCCACTCGCCAAACCTATGCAGGTAAGATGTGTTCTGTGGATGTCACATTCCATGACAAAAATGTATGTTGTTGAGGTCTTTACTGTGGGTTGGTATCTATTATCCAGAAACCCAATGTACAGGGAACTCTGAAGCAATTTTTAAAGATTTATTTTTTCTGTGTAATAATAAAATTAAATATTATTATAATTATAGTAGCATAAGGCCTGTGCATGTGTGTGTATATATATATATATATATGTATATATATATATATATATATATATATATATATATATATATATATATATATATATATATATATATATATATATATATATATATATATATATATATAGTGAATAAAGTACCCCCTCTTGTAAAAATATAAGGATATTATAAGTTACCGAGGAGTTTCATGACCATATAAAAACACGAGGCCGAAGGCCGAGTGTTTTTATACAGGTCATGCAACTCCGAGGTAACTTATAATATCCTCATATTTTACAATTGGGGGTACTTTATTTATTATAATACACAAATTTTAGTGAGTCATGTGACAGAAATTACATCACTACTCACCGTTTATAACTGATGACATCACTACTCACCGTTTATAAGGATATAATTTACAGGGATATTCATGGCTTTTGTGTATTATATATATATATATATATATATATATATATATATATATATATATATATAACTTTATTTTAGGGATGCACCAAATCCAGTATCTGGTTCGGGATTCGGCCAGGATTCAGCCTTTTTCAGCAGGATTCGGATTTGGAAGAATCTATCTGCCCAGCCGAATCTAAATCCTAATTTGCATATGCAAATTAGGGGCAGGGAGGGAAATTCCGTGACTTTTTGTCACAAAACAAGGAAGTAAAAAATGCAAATTAGGGTTCGGATCGGTATTCGGCCGAATATTTCGCGAAGGATTCGGGGTTTCGCCGAATCCAAAATAGTGGATTCGGTGCATCCCTACTTTATTTGTGAAGCACTGTTAAGGAGCCACAGCGCTGTACAATGCATAAAAGCACATATAAATTAAAGTAAAATATATAATAATACACATAGGGAGGACAAGTCATACAATATATACAATAAATATACACAGAGCTCATATAAGGACACAGAGCGTAAATGCTATGTGGTAAAAGTGGGAAGGAGGTCCCTTCCCCATAGAGCTTACATTCAAAGTGGGTGGGTGGCTAACATACAGGCAGAAATTGGAGGGGGAAAAGTGCGCAAGGTAAAGGCATTGTTGAATAGGATAGGATTAGACTAGTGTTCTAGTGCTCCAAAAGGTAGTTTTTTCTTGAATAGATTTATAGAGCACTCTTTGTGGAGGAATTCAGGGGATGGAATTCCAGAGGTAAGGAGCAGCAACATAAAAAGATTTGAAACGAGAGGTGGCAGTAGATGTTGATTGTGTGAAAAGAAGCTGGCTCTGAGAGGAGTGGAGAAACGGCCAGGAACATACAGTGAGACAAGTGAAGAAATGTAGTGAAGAGCAGAGGACTCAAGGGCTTTGAATATTAGCAGAAGAATTTTATATGCTTTGCTTAACAGACTTTAAACAGGATTTTAGTTGGGGGTTGAACAGGTAGTGGTAGCAGAGGTTAAGATTGATTGGAGGGGAGATAGATGGGAGTCAGGAAGACAATATAGTAGGAGATTGCAATAGTCTAAATGGGATAGGATCAGGGCATGGATAAGTGTTTTGCCTGTTGTTTTTGAAAAAAAGGGTGTATCTTGGCTATATTTAGGAGGAGGAAGCAACAAGTTTTGACAGTATTATTAAAATTATTAGAGAAGGAGAGGGACAGGCTAAAGATGACCCCAAGCAGAGTGCTGAGTTAACAGAGTTAATAGGCATGCCATCAGTTGTAATGGTGAATGCAAGAGATGGGCAAGTTGATCTTGAGGCGGCATTGGATCATTTAGGAGGAGATAGGTGGTCTGCGATCTGGGTCTGAACATCAGTGTTTAGTTAAGTGGGTCTGAACATCAGTGTTTAGTGAAGCGGTGTCTTATATCTGGATGCCATCGATATACAGAGGATATTTAAGGCCAAATGAAGATATAAGGTCCCCTAAAGAGATAGTGTACATGGAAAACAACAAAGGACCAAGTATGGAACCCTGAGCCCCCCCCCCCCCAACATTAAGATGGGGGAGAGGATTTGTTAGCAAAAGTACCAGAGAAGGTAGGAAGAGAACCAGGATGCAGCTCAATCCAGGATACCGATTGGTTAAAAAGGGAAAGAGGAGATTTGGGAAGGGTGCGACTATTGCTATCTGAAGGGTGGGGAAATTGTTTGTGAAAAGAATCAACTTTGCTTTTAAAGAAGTCAGAAAAGTCCAGGGGGTTCAGACGTTAATGCTTCATTTGTAGAGGGATGAAGTAGCAAGTTGAATATTGAAAACAAATGTTGTGGGTTGGATTTATTATTATATGCTATGCCTACGGCAGTTTGGCCTGTCATATAGTTCAGTGGAAGTGACAGTCAGATTTCACATGCAATTATGTGCTTTGTTCCAGTGTTTTTCACTTTTCACATTGCTCCTAGCCTAAATGAGAGGTATAATCGAAATAAAAAGAACCTTCTAACTCAAAATATTCTAGTCTTACACAGCTATTTGGATATGTCGGTGTAGGTTAATGCCTATGTACATGTATTTCTTTATATAGACCTAGGAACTGCATTCTTTAGAGCAATCGGTTATCTTATCAAGTAGACACCAACAGGAAAGTGTTCTCTTGTAGACGAATTGTAAGGAGGAATTCTAAAATACCTACATATTGATTTCTTTTGTTTAAACATTTAACTGTTTGCTGTTAAAATGCATAATACTTAATATATAATACTGTTATGTCCAAATACTATAGGGCACAATTACTTATACATTTTAGGAGCAATTCATTCTGATGGAGAGTAGTGCAGTGGGATTGTTGGGCTCAGTCTAGTTCTACTAGGTGTCTTATTCTCAGCGTTTGCCAAAAAGGAGGAATTCCACTCCCCCAACGCTAGTTAGCTTCTCTGATTTTTATGAGAAAATACGGCAAATAGGGGCAGTTTTGGGAGTACTTTTCTGCGGGGGAGAGGGAGGCATCTGTAGAGGGCCTAGGGCTTTTAAAAGGCTTTCGTTCTCCTTTAAGGCCTTTTATTATGTTATACATTATTTTATTCCCAGACACTTTGCAGTTGGTCTCCATTATTTAATTTTTTATATAGTTATTTAATTGTTTGCCTTTTCTGCCTCTTTCTGCTTTTCAGATGGGGGTGACTGACCCTGGCAGACAAAAAACTATTGCTCTCTGAGGACACAATTTTATTGTTATTGTTAATTTTTATTACTTATTTTACTATTCATTCATATGCCTAATCATATTACAGTCCTTCATTCAAATCACTACCTGGTTGCTAGGATAATAAGACCCTAGCAACCAGATAACTGTTGAAATAAACTGGAGAGCTGCTCAAGAAAAAGCTGAATAACTTAAAAACTGCAAAAAATAATATATGAGAACTAATTGCAAATTGCCATCTACAGCATACTATATGTCAATATAAATTAAATTGCTGCTTTAAGGCATATCCCTTAAATACATAGGAATAAGTAACAATGCACAGAAGACATTGACAAGTGTGAAAAGTGGTATAACTATTCAGTAATCTGACAAATGTTTGCGACAATTTTCTGATACATTTAAATTCTTTGTTTCAGTATAAAGTCATTGTTCCAAAAATTGGAAACATAATGGACCTTTGCACAGCTCTTTCCTCATTGTCTGGCGTTGCTCCAGAAAAGGTATGTTTTTTTTTTTACAGAGCAACCATTTCTTTTAAAATGTGTGTATAGAAACAAATAGAAACTTTCTGCTTTTAATTGCCACTTTTCATTTCCAGATGGTAGTCACTGACATCTACAATCACAGATTTCACAGGATATTTGCAGTGGATGAAAACTTAAGTAGTATTATGGAACGTGATGACATTTATGTGTAAGGCATTTTTGTTAAACATGCTTGTTTTGTATTGAAAACATAAGAATATGTTCCTGTTCAGTAATGGAGTTATATTAATAGTGTTCATTGTTTTATCCACATGTTCAACGGCAGTCACATATTTTTCTGTGAGTACACATGCTCACCTCAATTGTGTCTTTTTTAGGTTATGCGCTGAACTATCTCTTTAAAAAAGTGTTAGCCTCTTTTTTTTTTAAGTGTCCCTTAGCAGTACTTCCTTCTTTTCAGCTCTCTTGGTTTCCACTGATTGGTTACCACGCAGTATCCAATCAGAGACTTGAGAGGGGGGGCTCACATGGGTCATAACTGTTGCTTTTGAATCTGAGCTGAATGCTAATGATAAAATTGCACATTCACTAAACAGTTATGTTCCATGTGGGGGACTTACTCAGAGTTAGAGAGCTGATAAGCAAGAAGTTGTGTTCTGTTTTGTTATGTTAGACATCCAGTTATTCCAGGGGGTGGTGGGGGCTGCAACATGGGCAATACTAAGAAGCTATAGGTAAAGCTCTTCTGTCTGAAGTGCACCTTTGCCTCCACATTGACATGCCTTAAAGGTTTCTGTATGATTTATTGGTAAAAGTGCACTTCCCGTAAATGCATTTTGCTATGAACCCTCAAACCAATAATCAGTGTTTGCTCACTAACATTATAGTAAATTATAGTGCCTGGTTTTATTGTCTTTTTTTTTTACATCTTTTTTCTTTAGATTTGAAACATCCATCAATAGAACAGAAGATACAGAACAGGTTATAATTCCTGTTTATTTACGTGAAAAGTTTCGTCATACAAGTTACAGTCATCATCATGGTTCTACTTTATTTGGACAACCATTTCTAATTACTGTGCCTAGAAATATTGCTGAGGATAAATTGTATAACCTGCTTTTGTTAAGAATGTGGTAAGCATTTAATGATAAATTCTCTATTATGTAGTAAAACGAACAAATTCCATGAGTGATTTCAGACTTTCCATAAGAATATGAACCCATCTTTTTGACTCACATAGCCTGAGGGAATTCATGCTCAAGCAATGTTTAAACCTTTGTTCTTTGTTATGGAGAAATCAGAACTGTCTCCATACCTCTACAACAGTGAATGTCAACCATTTTCAGTTTAATCCCCACTTGAAGGGCCTTTGATCAGGAACCTTCTTGAATATCCAACCTTCAATCATGGCCCCTTTAGCTCGTTAAATGGTTACAGATATAGAAAAATGTTGGTATGGCATTCAGCCACAGTGCCCCCCCCCCATGCACAACCGTCGGGATTGTGAGTAGGACTCCAGGGCCCGAACTAAGGGTAGACAGAAGAGGTACGTACCTAGCACCCCCACAATTGCATCCTACACACTTACATTATCGGCCTACCCCTAGTATTGTCTCTGTTTAGCCATAGTTACAAGAATTTTTAGGACACATTTACCCCAAATATCATTTAAATTCACCTTCAAGCTATTCTTTTAGGTGTATTTAGGGAAGTAAATGGCAGTCCATTAAATTCTCACCAGTTGCCTTTAAGCTGAGCACCCTTGCCACTTTTCCAAGCTTTCATGGGAAGGGGGAAGGCTCCATAGTTTGGGGGCCGCTACTCTTGGGTATGGTTATTACCTTAAGAGTATTCACCTTTGCCCAGGTACTTGAGGAATCCGTAGTCTACACAAATAATACTGCAATGCCTATAGGTAAATACCTGCTAACTGTAGAAGCTCTCTATTGAATCATGTTCTCTTCACATACTCTTCATCTAAGGATACCCCCATTTGCCTGCAATGTAATAGCTTGGGTGATCAGATTGAAATGAATAGCTGCATTTCTCACTTTTCTCTTTTGGGACCTTTTATCTTTCTCTTTGTCATTAAACCAAATTGCTTATTAGAAACAAGTCAAGACCACAATGTGTTGCTTGTTCCCATTACAAGGTATGAAGTATGGCGGTATTATGCAGATGTATAAATCCACAGGTTCCAATAGCTTTATATGGATAATAGATATAAATTATATAGCCTGTTGTTATAGCCAACTGACAGATGTTCCCATATCATTTTTCTGACAGCCGATATGTAAAAGCCACAAATGACACTGAAGAAAATGAAGGCTCTTTGCACTGCAATAAAGAACATACAGTCAATGGAAATGGCCCAAATGGTATCCATGAAGAAGGTTCACCAAGTGAGTTTTTAGCCATTGCCTGTTTCAAATTTACCTTCACTTCCATTTTTTTTTTTTTTACACTACAGGAATAGAAAGGTGTCTGCTTTAAATTATACTTTAGGATTTTACAACCTGTCATTTAAAAACATAGCTGCTTAATTGCATGTGTGCAGTTCCCAGTAGTAACCAATCAGGTATTTGCTTTCATTGGCAAACTTGCAGATGTGTTCACGACTAATAGCTGAAATTGGTTGCTTCTCTTGTGCAATTTAGCACATATGCTTGTAACTTAACCACCCCCTTTTGTGGTCCTGAGATAGATCAAGCTTACATGTACAAAACAACTTGAGTTCAGTATATTAACAGCACCTACTGTATATACTCCTCCTTTTCAGTTGATGGGAGGGCACTTCTATTTCCTGAAGTCACTCATATATTAACACACACACAATTAGCCAGCCTATTTCTCGTTATGACCACAAACCCCTTATAATTTGTGCAGGCCCACACTGTGTTCAGAAGGCATTAGTTTTTTAATTGTTTTATTTTCTGAACCATGTATTGCTCTTAAAGGAATTATTCAGTGTAACAATAACAACTGCATAAATAGATAGGCTGTGCAAAATAAAACATGTTTCTAATATAGTTAGTTAGCCAAAAATGTAATGTATAAAGGCTTTGCAGCTTCCTTGGTTTCCACTGATTGGTTACCAGGCAGCAATCAATCAGTGACTTGAGGGAGGCCACATGGGTCATAACTGTTGCTTTTGCATCTGAGATGCACACTAAGGATCAATTATGTCCCATGTGGCCCATCTCCAAGTCGCTGACTAACTCAGAGTTAGAAAGCTGAAAAGCAGTTGGGTTCTGTTACACTTCCAGTCACTCCAGCCTTTATAGATTACATATTTGAAATTCCGCAACTCTCCAATTATTTCTATGTTTTTTTTTAAAAGAGTATTTATCAATGGGTGAAAGTGAAAGTTCATCCTTTGATAAATACGCCTTTCAAAATGACAGTAATGAATGGAGAGTGGCAGAATTTCACTCCAGAGGACTGTGGTGATCTCTAACTTGATGTATTGAGTTCATTCAATATGTAATTTTGTTTAGGATTTTTTTCCAATTTACTGTTTTCTGAATGGCTGGAGTAAAGTTATCAATGCTTTCTAAGGTGAAATGGAAACCGATGAACCAGATGATGAGTCTAGTCAGGATCAAGAGCTTCCTTCAGAAAATGAAAATAGCCAATCTGAAGACTCCGTTGGAGGAGATAATGACTCAGAAAATGGATTGTGCACTGAGGATACTTGCAAAGGACAATCAGTAACAGGGCAAAAAAAACGCTTGTTTACATTCCAGTTTTCTAGTTTGGGCAGTACTGACATTACCTATATAAAAGATGACACAAAATATATTCGATTTGATGAAAGGCAACTCAGGTTGGATGGTAAGCTTTAATAATTTTTTGTGTGTTAAATTGGAAATTAACATGAAAGTAAAATGTTTGTTTCGCTGAAAAGTTTTTGTAATTTTCTGTTTGCACATTTCTTAGTACTCATGGGCTGAGTGTTGTAGTGGCGTGTGTTTAGTAGCCCAAACATGCAGCTTGAAAGTTCCAAACCTTGCCCTCCAGTGCCCTTGGTGACAAGAAAGTGCTAGTTCAAGCAGCTTCAGGCTGTTCCTGCAGTTAGTCATGCATGTTTACAAGATTTCAACTAATTTTTTACACAGACTATTTGGGCTAAAGAAAAATATGATATAGAAAATACCAGTCATTGACAGTGTGCCATTGCTTTTGTATAAAACCCAGCATTTAAATGATTTGTTCACACAAGGAAAGCAGAAGAGAAAAGACGGTAAACGGTAGAGGAGGTTTTTTGCCTTTTTTTCAGTTCAAGCTCTCCTTTGAGATCACACACCACATCTCTCTCTCTCTCTCTCTCTCTCTCTCTCTCTCTCTCTCTCTCTCTCTCTCTCTCTCTCTCTCTCTCTCTCTCTCTCTCTCTCAGCTAGTTGAAATAATTTAGATGAGGACCACTGGCCATGGCAAATTTAGTGATAGAGACAGCTATAATCTTGCAGTTTTATTTACTTAAATCAAATAAATAAGTTGCTAACCTTATTAACTAAATATTATCATATATTATTTCAGGCATAGTTTTCTTTTTTTTGGGTGAGGGGCTAAAGTGTTTACTTAAGTAAAAAGAAAGACCATTAGGTGGAGTGACTCCTTTTTTTCCATTTACTTGGGGGTTTCATTCTTTTTTTTTTCATGTGAGGACACTTAAAGGAAAGGCATATTTAATTGGGGGTGCCAAAAAAGGCACCCACGAGTGATTATATAAACTTTCCTCACACCTCGGGCCGGTGCTCCTATCAGGAGAAAACTGCACCTTCCAGCAAAGGCCACGGAGCGATCGGCTTCCTTCTTTTCCTTTCTTCAGATTTCCAGAGGCAGAGGCATTCGCAGTAGAATAAAATAGCTGACTTCTTAGTTAAAGTTTGGCTTTTCGCTCTACTGCGCATGTTCACCCACGAAAAGAAAGATGAAGCTGATCGCTCCGTGGTGCTCTCTAGAAGAACCCTGGCCCGGTGCAGTTTTCTGCTGATAGGAGCACTGGCCCGGGTTGTGAGGTAAGTAAATACAGTCACTTGGGGGTGCCTAACTTTTGGCACCACCAATTAAGAGCGTGTTTCCTTCTCCTTTAAAGGGGACCCATCACCCAAAAAAATTATTCAAAATCCTATTTTATCATATTAGTCAAGCAAAAGAAACTTTAATTACACTATATAAATTATTTGAATCTCGTTTACTTCAGTCTGGGAATTCATAATTATAACAAGCAGGCAGGAGCCATTTTGTGGACACTGTTATTAAGGAAGCCTTGTATCATCTCAGAATCTTGTTTGTGCACCAGAATGGGGGACCTAATGTCCATCCCCATGCCCTAGCTACACAATTAAATGGTAAAGAGAATGGGAAATATGTGGAGTGCAGTGACATCTAGGGAGTGCTGAATGGAAAGTGAAAGTAACTGTCTGCCCGCCTCTATGCCTAAGGCATAGAGGAGGGGCAGACAATATTTTATTGACTGCTGAGATTTTTAAATGAGCTTTGATTGCTTTACAGCCCAAATCACATTCATTTTGGTACATTGTAGACTTGGGTCTTATTGATCTGCCAACATTTGAACTACTAGGGTAAACATATGTATCCAATAATTCCTGTCTTTCATTAATTCTTTCAAATACTCTTATAGCTAATTTTAATAGAAGGTACTATGTAATATGTACTATGCTATTTTTTTCAATCAGCCTTAATATTGCTTTATTAACTAATTTCTCTAAAAATCACTCTAGTGCCTATACATTTTAAAGGGAAAGTGCAACTTGGAAACATGCGTTGCCAAAAACCCTGAACTATTACGTTACCCACCTCCTTGGGTGCCTAAAATTAAACACCTGTCAATGTACAGTACTGCAGAATAAACAGTGTAGTATGATAATAGACAAAATATTCAGTTAACATTTTCATTCTGTATCAGGAGGAAAATTGTTTGCTCATTTTATCCCATATTGTTCTGATTTTTATCTTATTTTAGAGCGCAGTATCTAAAGTCTTCCCTTGCCAAACATTACTCTAGTGATAATGTATATAAAAACTTGATGTTTCCTATGAACGCTTTCCCTTTAATATAATATAATCTATGATTTGTTTTCTTAAAAACCTTATTGCAAACTAATGCTTTATGTCTTAGAAAGATCTTACCTTGCCTTAGACTGGGATCCCAAGCTAAAGAAAAAATTCTTTGATGAGAATGCAGCAGAGGTAAGCCCCAAAATAATTGATGTTCTAAATTTAGCAAAACAAGAGTACAAAGCCTTCAGCCTATTAGATGCTGTCTACCAGTAGTGATGTACACAAACTGATTTTCCACAGTGTAGCAATGACTTGCTACTAGCAGGTCCAGACACCTTTCATAACTAGTAACCTCTTATGTATCTGGAACTTTTCTTAGCATGGATCACAACACCCTCTCTGGTACTCTCCGTTACTGTAGGATTTGTGTCTGCTTCTTTTTGATTTATTGTCTTATCTACCCATTTCTTCTCCAGTTTATAATATAGAAATTTCCTCTTGAGAATATCTTAAGGTTCTGTGATAATATTCAGCTTTATCTTTTTTCCTTTCTCAACTAACTTTTAATATGACGATACATAGCCACATTCCCTAAAGATCTTTTTTTCCTCCCAAATGAGTGGTTCCTAGGCAATTTGGCTATGCCTTTTGTTTGCCACACTGCATCTGTCTCAGGGGAAGCAGTAGGGTGGTGAAGACCCCTCTTGGCATTTGATGACCTATACACGTCAGCTTTGGCATTGACAAGAGTTTCTATGCAGACAGGCAAAATATGGTCTAATGTCAAAGCTGTTAAACATGGGCCCTACTCATAAAGCAATATTCAGGCATTTTATTAATAAATGACCAATAAAAAATAAAAATTCAAATGTGTTCACTTAAGAGCAGTACTGTATGTAAGGTATTAACGATGCAGAATTTCTTTCATATGTTAATTATATTACACATTTTACAGTATTTATTATCAACCTAATTGAAATTGATGAATTTTTATTTGTAATGTTATATTAAATGGGGTTTCTGGCTAAACTGTTCTGTGTCAGTCTTACTTCCTTAAAGGGGAACTCCCTGAGTAAAATTTGATAATGAGGCCCACATAACACAGAAACCCCTATACCCATATAAATGAATAAATGCCATTTTCTATGCTGAAATGCCATTTTCCAGCTGTTCCAGCAGTTCTTCTCTTTCTGCATCATTTGAAATCCTGGCAGGGAAGGCGGGACTAAAAACTGATGTTAAAAATTGTTACAACTTCTCCAAAGCTTACAGACATTGTCAGAAACAACATTACCCACAATGCATTGCACTGTGATGTACTTATTGAAATCACGTGTGCAGGGAATTTTGGGGTTTGGAGGACAGCTAGTTGCTGATACAAAGTTACAGTAGTCAGAAAAGCAGGGGGCTAGGCTCAGGGAACTGTTCCAAACCATTAAAAATAATGAAAACTTTGCATATGTTTTAATTGATGTATATTGCAAAGTTGTTTGAAATTATGTTTACTTTTCAAAATGCTTGTTATGTTTGTGTAGCGTTCCCCTTTAAAGTGAATATATACCAACTTTCTGACATGAGTTCACTCAGATGGTATTAACTAAGTAATTTTTAACACAGACATACTGTATATGATTCTATTGATTGAAAGGCACACATTTTAGTAAGAACCATTTTCCAATCCCCTTAGGTTCACAGTGTAATTCAACCCCTCCCACACCTTGTTTGTGAAGTGATGGTTTCTGGAACTTATAGGAGAAGGAAATGGTTTCTGGAACTTAAAGGAGGAGGAAAGACATTTTCTACTTGGGGGTGCCAAAGTACACCCCCAAGTGATTCTATTTACTTTACTTTTGGCACCCCCAAATAAAAACATCTTTCCTTCTCCTTTAAAGTCCTCTGCTTTCTGTTGTGGTTTGGTGCACAGATTCAAGTCCCAGTATTAATCACTTTACAATGGAAAAAGGGAAGATGGAGTTGGATCACTCTGTGCACCTAAGGTGGGGGGTGCAAATTGCTCAAAAAAGGGGTTGATTGTTCTATTACTTTTTCACTTGAATGGCAATGCTTCCAGCCTAAAAACATTTGCCATTTGCCTTATACACAAGAACCCCTTCCACCTTTCTTGTTTTATCAGTCTGTAGTTGTATCTTTTGTTTTTATACCTTTTTTATTTTTGCTGCAGAATAATTTTGTATATAGACCATAAAATATAGATTAAATATAGATTAAAATATACATTCAAATGTAGATTAAAGGTAACTGACACTTTTAATGGTGCATAACGTGGTTGGTGCTAAATATATCTATATTATTAGGCCTCAAAAATTAATAAAACCAACTTTATTAAATAATTTGCATGTTGAACAGTGTGTTCTTGGGCAGTCTTGTTCAAGTTCCAAAGATTTTGTACAAGTAGAATTCTGTCTCAATGAAATCCTTTATTGGCTGCCCTGTGCAACCTGTTAGGTTGTTGAAGCACTTACTTTATATTTGAACAAAAGTAAAGTAAGGAACTTGTATGTGACTAACAAAAAATACTAAGCATCCATTATAGTTTCGGTGCATGTTTGATTCAAATCTGAAAAGCCAAGTCTGACAAGTTTCAGTGCACTATTCTGTATTTCTATGGCAGTCACATCCCAGTAATGCAGGTAAAATACCAATACCTTGGTCTGAAATAACTTGGGAATTGTATGGATTTCATATGAAAATTAATTATCTGTGTGAACAATGAAATTTGAGTCTAGGTTGGAAAGTATGTTTAGTAATAATTATTAATTATAATAATGTAATAGCGCAGGTATGGGATCTGTTATCCAGAATGCTCCGAATTACGGAAAGGCTGTCTCCCATAGACTCCATTTTATCCAAATAATCCACATTTTTAGAAATGGTTTCCTTTTTCTCTGTAATAATAAAACATCAGCTTGTACTTGATCCAAATTATTTTGTAAGTATAATTAATTATTATTTAAGTATAATTAATCCTTGTTGGAAGCAGAACCAGCCTAATGGGTTTATTTAATGTTTACATCATTTTCTAGTAGACTTAAGGTATGAAGATCCAAATTACAAAAAGCCCCATGCCTGAACATTCTGGTTAACAAGTCCCAAACCTGTATAATGAGTCTGTGAGTGAGTGAGTTCTGATTCACAGTTTGAACTTCTTGACCTTGCTTTTCGTGCATTTTTTGCTAAATTATTTAGTACCTCTTCTTTCCTTTCTAATTGTTCTTTGCATTGCAATTTTTATAGGATTTTGAAAAACATGAAAGTGTGGATTTTATTCCACAGAAAAAAGCATTTATGAAATTAAAAGATTGCATTGAACTGTTCACGACTAAGGAAAAATTGGGGGCTGAGGATCCATGGTAAGCTCACCAATACTGGAGGAATACTACCATCCCATTCATTTTTTTTTAGAGGCCAATTTAAAATGTTTGCATAGGCTTAATTGGCACTTGTAGTTTGTTTTTCCTTAAAATTCAATTTTTTTAAATAAATGAAGTAGCATGGCCACCCCTAAATGTAAGACCATCTTCATTAAACAAAAACGAATTTAATATTAAATACGTATACCTTTTTGAGGCTTGACAACAAAAGGTAATTTTTATTTATACAGTGTTTTTCCAATTTTAATTATAAGAAAATATTCTGAGGTTAACAAAAACCTTGTTCCGCTCTTTTTGGCCAACTACACAAAAATTATCTTTTTTTGGTGGTGGTTTAAAACAAATCTCTGTGTAATAGAGGCTGGATGTTGAATAATACTAAATTATGTGTTTTCACATACTGGTCTCAAATTTGCTTATGTTTTGGAGGGAACATTGTAGATTTTTATATGAAATTAAACATATATAATATATATATTTGTGCCCAAATGGTTTTATTTTATTAGAACTGTTCATTTAAACAGATTCTTACAATAAATTAGTGGTTGAATTATCTTAAAATTAATTAAGGTATATTGTTTTATTAAGGTACTGTCCTAACTGCAAAGAACATCAGCAAGCAACCAAAAAATTAGATCTCTGGTCCTTGCCCCCAGTCCTTGTGGTACATTTGAAACGTTTCTCTTACAGTAGATACATGAGAGATAAACTGGACACTCTGGTTGATTTTCCTATAAGGTAAGTACAAAATGTAATAGTTATTTGAGTTCCTCTCTATGAAGGACTGAAAAGTACCATTTTTTTGTGCTGTATGCACAAGGTTCTCATGTGGAATTATGTTGTTGTGAAACACAACTTGATTTTCTTTTTCTGTCCCAGATGTCCCTGTTTCAAGTGTTCATTCAGTGACATATATACACTTACCTGATACCACCAACTGTTGTTCCTGGAAAACTGCACTGTCCTGGGGTTCTTCTCCGCAAGCACTTTGGATCGATCCTCTTCCTGCTTCTTCTTTCTTTCTGTGGCGTGTGTATGCACAGTAGAGTGAAAAGCCAAATTTTTAACAAAAAAGAAGATGCAGAAGAAGAGGATTGCTCAGTGGTGCTCGCTGAGAAGAATCCCAGCCTAGTGCAGTTTTCTGATAACAGGAGCACCAGCCTGCAGTATTAGGTAAGTGAATACAATCACTGGGGGGTGCCTAACTTTAAATCCAAAAATGACAACATCTGTCATGATGCTTAAAAACACAGTCACAGTTTCCTTGTCATATATTATTTGTAAATAGAGTGGTCCTTAGAGGTTTCCTTAGAGGTTTCCGACATTATTTACTTCCAGTACCAAGGATGCCCAACCTGTGGCTCTCCAACTGTTCTTTAAAGCAAAACCAACCCCCTTCCCCCCCCCCCCACTGCCCCCAGTCTAGGTGTAAACTCTGGTAATTGCCCCTAAGTCTTTACTTACCTCTCTTTGCAGATTCAGAGCAGTGCTCACAGCGCCATCTTCCGGCACTTCGGTAATCTTCGGGTCTTCTTCCCTTCGGCTATTTCCATGACTTTCAGCGCATTAGCAGTTGTTCGGGACTGGAATATTGCTACAACTGTGCATGCGCCGATTCGGCTTACCGAAATGCTGAAGATGGCCCCTGTGAGCTCCACTGTGCTGAATCTGCAAAGAGAAGTAAGTAAAGACTTAGGAGCAATTACTGGAGTTTACACCTAGGATGGGGGGGAGCAGGGAGGGGACTATGTAGGGTAGGGGGAAAGGGTTTTTATGAATAAGGGATTTGGTTCTCCTTTCATCGCAACACTTTTGGGGGAATGTAATAAAAGTCGCAAAAAGCAAAACAGTTAGCACAAATAAGCATAAAAAGTCTCATTTCGCAATGTAATACTCTTCCTTAAACTTATATTACATTGCAAATTTTAATTGTGTATTTCCCACTTTTAAGAAGTGCTTAAAGGTGTCTTAATCTTTTGGAGCAAACATAACAACTTTTTCATAAAGAAGTTTTATTACATTCACTGCGCACTGGCTCAAACCTGCTTTCACTGTCGGAAGTGGTCTCTGAACATTTTCCGTTTCCGTAAAATCTATATTAAAGTCACACAGAGGCAAATTTTTTCGCACAGAGGCATAACTTTTTTTGTATTGCAGATATTTTTTCCATTACCGACTTTTATTACATTCCCCCATTTATTGTTTAAAGGAGAAGGAAATTTCCTGGGCGCAAAAACCCTCCCCCCTCCCCTGTGTTGCCCCCCTCCCTCCTCCCCCCTGGCCTACCTGTCCCGCCAGGCAAATGCCCCTAACTTGTTACTCACCCCTCTGCGCAGGTCCAGTCCACGGAGTTCACAGGCGCCATCTTCTCCCAAGCGTTCTTCTTCCTGCTTTGACCGGCGTTTTTGGCGCATGCACAGTAGGAGCATTTTACCGGTACGGATCTACTGCGCATGCGCCAAAAGTCACTTTTGGCGCATGCGCAGTAGATCCGTACCGGTGAAATGCTCCTACTGCGCATGCGCCAAAAGTCACGCAGGAAGAAGATCGCAGGGGCAACACAGGGGAGGGGGGAGGGTTTTTGTAACAATTTAGGGGCATTTGCCCGGCGGGACAGGTAGGCCAGGGGGGAGGAGGGGGGGCAACACAGGGGAGAGTTTTTCCGCCCAGGGGGTTTCCTTCTCCTTTAAATATACCTGATGTATTGAGTAAACTTTGGCAGAGGTAGATGAGAAGAAAATTCCCATTTTACTAAATATGCCACTCTGACATACAGTATACATAGTACATTGTTACAGTACGAACAAACAGGTAAAATGGACAAACCCACAAAACACACTGCTGCTTAATTACAATGTACAAATACAACACATTTTCGGACTTATCTGTTTGGGTGGAACTATGCCAAATATGGTGTCCATGCTTTGAAGAAATTATAAAGGCTACAGTGTGACCTTGTCTTGCTTAGTCTGTCACTCATGGTGGCTGGAAATGAAATAGATTTTGCGGTATTTAAGAAAAAAATACAATTGCAAACATGCTACATTTATACAACTAGGGGCTAACACGATTTCAAAGTATTTTGAAATAACTGGTCCCAAAAGACATCACACTTACCTTACTTTAACTATGAATCTGTTGTCATTTACATTTTTTTTCTTTTCAACAGTGACCTTGATATGTCCAAATTTCTTATTAATCCAAATGCGGGTCCTTGCTGTTATAATTTAATTGCTGTGTCAAACCACTACGGAGGAATGGGTGGCGGACATTGTAAGTTCCTCATCTAAATTTGCCTTAAAATGAATGCAAGGTACATATACAGTATGTGCATCAGCGACTCATCTTATTTCACTAAAAATACTAGAAGTGAAAACCACGGGAAGCCAGCTTATTCAATTATCACTGTCATGAAAACCATACGCCCCTTTAATCTGAAATGTGTTTTTATTTCACTGCTGTGAATAGTGGGAAGAAGGTCACAGAAGTTCTAGTGCAGTTGCTATTAAATAACATCCCAAATTAATTTTTATATTATAGTTGTACAATTTTCCAATACCAGAAGGCCTATATATATTGAATTAGATACTCCCTTTTAATCACCTGCATAGGCTTCCACATACACGCACGCTTTGGGGCGTATCCATTAACAGTGGAGACAAACATCACCAGTGATGTTACCTATAGCATCCGTCAGATTTGGTTTTTTTCATTAATTTTAGGTGACTGTTGAAAACTGATTGGTTGCTACGGGCAACATCTCATGCCCCTAAATGTTGCTTTTCTGAAAATTAGTCCTGTTCATTGAGTAAGACACTGAGATTTCTTATTAGTGTAATGATTAGATTCAGGGGGATTTTTAGAGAAACTGTACTTTAACAAAAGAAAGAGAGTCAAAAGGAAAATGTTTGAGGTCTAAAGGTGCTATTTAAGTTGTGAAGTCTTCTATAAGATTATACGTCACCTTTCCCAGTGAGTCCCTCTTTGCCATTTCTTGTGGTTACAAAGATGGACCCATCCTTGTACAATTATAAATTATACTGTGTATTTGTACACTCTTGCTTGTAGTGATTGTCCAATCACACGCCACAGTTCTTCTTCTATTGGCATCAATGAAAAAGGTCACCACTGACCTGTAATTATCACCTAAAAAGTCACCCAGGGCAAGTAGAAGTTTTAGACCTGGGTGGCATTGCATTATTTTAATGTTTAACCTTTTCTGCATCCACCTTAACCAGAAGCAATTATTTTATGGTGCTAGCAATCAGGTCTGCACCTCAGAATGTATAACCTTAGCAGGTTAGAGCCATTAACATAATTATAATAATAATAGTGTTAATATTGATTTAACATAAATTATTCGTTGTGTAGCTGTGTTTAAACATAAGACAAATTACATCATTGTGACATCATCAGATGTCCTTTAATTATGATATATTAACAGATCAGTAATGGAAGCATTCCAATGTCAATTCAGCATTTATTAGATTTATGTTAGGGTCTGCCTAATAAATTCAGGGAATAGAAGATTGTGGCGAATTAATTTTTTTGCTATACATGACTTCAAGTAAAGCTGTAATCCTACCTGTATTGCTAGCAGCAGCTAGCTATCTCTCTTCTCTATGTCTATTATATTGTGGCTCAAAAAAGACCCTGAGGCCCAGTCTTGATGAGAAACTCTTTTGCGTGACAGCATATTAACAGCTTTTACTTTTTGCTTTACTTGATTCTTCTGGCAACACAAAATGACAATTTGAAGGCAGCACCAGTTAACTGTTTGATGGGGTATGACGCATATTAAGATTCTCAGTTGACATGTATTTTGTAAAACTGTATTCCTAAATTATATTTTGTATTACACACTAAGGCTATGGACACACATGTTTTTCCACCGTGGTTCGTGCCACGGTTTTTGGACATAACCACATAACACTACCTACATGTTTTGTAGTTATTTGCTGTGCATCTTAAAGCTACTAACTTTTGTAATATATTTACCTATCCCTACAGTCTGTCTTGTTTCTTTTCCATCTGTCTTTGTGGTTCTCATCTAGGACTTGGTTCCTCAAATTCTCTGAGACCTTCTTCAGCAGTGTGTGTGCACTTAATTCTGTATGAGAGGCAGCAGTGAAATCTTCTTTTGAGTTAGACCTACTAGAAGAGTACAATGTAAAGTATAAACTGGACTTACATAGTTACATAGTTAAATTGGGTTGAAAAAAGACAAAGTCCATCAAGTTCAACCCCTCCAAATGAAAACTCAGCATCATTTGGAGGGGTTGAACTTGATGGACTTTGTCTTTTTTCAACCCAAGTTAACTATGTAACTTGAATGACTGAAGCTAAGTTATTGCCTCTGCAGTCACCAATACACTCTTAAGAAATGAGATTTGTTATATCTCTTATATTTTTTACAAGAAAACCAGCTAATACTAACTGAAGATATAATTAAGTAATGTTACTAGTTAAATTATGGAATGTTGGCCTGGAACATAGTATTTGTACCTGGGTAGAGAACTGGCTAAATTATAGATTACAAAGAGTGGTGGTAAATGGAACATTTTCTAATTGGACCAGTGTTGTTAGTGGAGTACCGCAGGGCTCTGTACTTGGTCCTTTGCTTTTCAAATTGTTTATTAATGACCTGGAGGTTGGCATTGAAAGTACTGTTTCTATTTTTGCAGATGATACTAAATTGTGCAGAACTATAGGTTCCATGCAGGATGCTGCCACTTTGCAGAGTGATTTGACTAAATTGGAAAACTGGGCAGCAAACTGGAAAATGAGGTTCAATGTTGATAAATGCAAGATTATGTACTTTGGCAAAAATAATATAAATGCAAGGGATGGAAGACTTAAATTATAAGGGTAGACTGTCAAGGTTGGGGTTGTTTTCTCTGGAAAATACACTTGACAGGGGACATGATTCCACTTTACAAGTGCATTAGAGGACATTATAGACAAATAGCAGGGGACCTTTTATCCACCATAGATGGTTTGTCACAGTGAGGTTGTGGAATGCACTGCCGGGTGATGTTGTGAAGGCCAATAAACGCCTTTAATAGTGGCTTGGATGATTTCTTGGACAAGCATAATATCCAAGGCTATTGTGATACTAAAATGTATAGTTAGTGTATGAGTATGTATAGTTTATGTGAGGGTATGGAGGGGTTAGTGTGTGTATGTTTGGATGCTGGGTTTCATTTGGAGGGGTTTAACTAAATGGACTTTTTTCAACCAGATTTAACTATGTAACTATATATTGAGTCTGTTGTAGCTAAATCATCAATCCAGCCTTACCCAACAGTTATAACTTGTACTCCACACAATATTATTTCTTTATACAGCTTTCTTCTTTTTGTTTTGTTTAGATACAGCTTTTGCTAAAAATAAAGATGATGGAAAATGGTATTATTTTGATGACAGTAGTGTTTCAACTGCATCCGAAGAACAGATAGTGGCAAGTATTATATATCGGTAGTCTGCAAGTCTTAAAGATACCTGGCCTATAATGAAGCTAGAGTTTTCTTCAAAGAAATAAAAAAGGCTCTCAACTGCTCCCTACATGAACAAATTAAAATTTATGAGAAGCCTTATATTTTTTTTAAATCCAAAATATAAGGCTTCTCTGCCAAATGTCTCCAAGAGTGCAGTAACTTGGCTCTCTGTAAATTAACAAAAAATATCTCACAGCAATAACTTAATTACCATTCTACTTGAAGGACTGCCCTTGTATGCCAAGACCTATAATTTAATTTTGGGATCTAAAACCAAATAAATAAATGATATAAACTTACTCTCATCCTCATGTTTGCAGTTTGCATAAATGTTCTATTGTTAGTGGTTTTCTGGGATATTAGCTGTTCTTGACTGCTGATACCAAGCTTTTGGTTCAATTGCTCTCTCACTGTCAGTCGAAAACTCTCTGGTTAATGAACTATACAGGAAGTGGACAGTCAGTAAAGGTCTCTGACTTTAAAAGAGCGCGATTGAACCAAAAGCCCGGTTTAAAATTGTTTAAATTTCAGAAAGCACTAAAAATAGAAAGTGTACTATAAAATGAAAAGGTGTTCAGCAGATCACTCTGCATCAATCCAATTTTTGCGTTTAGATACCCTTTCTATTTAATGGGCCTTGTATAGATTTCTACATAATGATCATTCTTCTGCAGTATACATAATCCAAATGTATAATGGCTTAGCATCCAAAATTAAACTTACTTTCCATTTCTTATTTTATTATATCATTGCCCATGTCTGTACCCTCTTCAGCTCCATGATTTCCATTTTATCATCAGTTGGATGCCAATGACAATTCTTTGTATAATTCACTTGCTAAAAATGATGAAAGGACTCTCTCCACTTTTCCTTCCCTTCTTTTCCTTTATGCTGTGTATTTCTGTTATTTTTGCAGCTGTTCATGTTGTCTCTCTTCTTCTTGACAGTCAAAAGCAGCATATGTGCTCTTCTATCAAAGGCAAGATACTATCACTGGAACATGTTTATTCCCCCTGGACAAAGAAGTTAAGCAAGGTGCTTCTGCTGCCACGGGAGCCCCGCAAGAGAGTGACGAAGAATCGAATGAAGATGAAAACGACATAGAGAATGAAAATTGTATGCACACTAACTAGCAAGGACCTGTGATGCCATAAGTACAACTGAGAAATGACACTTTGGTGAAATGCCTGCCAAAAATGGGGAGGGTGGGAGAGGGGTTGGCCTCAAAAGTGGTATTTCAAATGATAGAATGTATAATTATTTGGGGTTTGTATTCTTTTTTTTTTTTTTTAATGTTTTATTTATTTATTTTGCACTTTTTTTTTGCACAATTCTCGACAAGGGTGGTGCTATGGAAACTTTTAAGAATATTTCTAGTTAGTTCATCTTGGTAACCCCATGCTAAATATACATATATATAAATATACGTAGCCACAGACTAACTCATTTTTCTGATTTTAATTCATTTGCTTTTACTGACTTAGTTGTCTCATGCTCTTAAATGGCCTATAGTGTAACCTTTATTGCTCAGAGGTTTGCTTTTTATAGGAGGGAATGCATTTTAGGTTCATTATATAGGAATGGGATCACTTGTAGGAAAATGTAGGACTATTGCTTTATAACTTGCCAGGGCAGGCTGGCAGTTAGAAAATCTGCTTTGGCAAATGACATTTAAGACATTTTTGACGAGTATTGTTTTGTTTTGTTTTTTCTTTTCGCAGACCTAGAAAAGCTGGATCAGTGAGCCAAGGTTAATGTTAAAACATCTCTGGAATCAGTGCAAACTACTAAACAGCTGTATAAATGATATTGAGGAAAATAGCAAAGGTGTTTTAGCCTTTTGGTGATATTGGTTTGATTGTCTTGGTGATTCTACTTAACGATGCATATTTCATTTGGCCTTCATGATGCTGTGTCAGAGCAAGTTGCAAATGAATGTAAATGTCCCTTGTTGACTTCCTGTTATATTTATTAAAATTGGTGCATACATATGAACTTCTGTAAGTCAATTTTGTGTTGTAAATTTTATGAATATTGAATAACTGAGTTGGTCGGCGCATCGCTCTCTCCCGACACCACTGTAAATGTAATGTTTATAAAATGACACTCTGTGTCAGTGACAATTACTGCGGATTAATCTCAAATGATGTTATTTTATTTCACTTTGATTTTTCTTCCCCCCTCTTTAAATGTTTGACTTTTCTGCAAGTTAGGTCTGTGGAATTCCTTTCAGTGTGTGCTCCTCTTTATAAGTCACCATGGCCTTACAACTCATCTCAAAGAATATATTGCTATGAAATAGGACAACCAGCATTTGCATGTTCAAGCATCAGAACTTGTAATGTGTATATCGCATACAAGCCTTTCATTTTATGTTGGCTAACTGCATTCAAGGGTCCAGGATGCCAAAAAAAAAAATATCAGAACCATCAAACATTTTGCAAAACCAACTTGTTCATTTTGCTGCTTTAACCCTGTGATTATGTTTGAAGAATGTACTGTTGTTTTGTATACTGCCTTTAACAGGAACATTTTGGGACATGCTTTACATATCGACTACCTGAAGAGTTTCTTTCCTGTCCCTTTGTTTAAAGAAAGACATATGATGATCTTCACTTGAACTAGTGTAATAAAATACAATAGGTTTTAAATTGTGTATTGTAAATAAGAAGTCCACTCTGTGAGTGCACATTTTGGTAAATTATTTTATTTATACATTGGCATTAAGAATATAAATAAATGCATTTGACCAGGAGAAATGAGATATGGTGTTGCTTTCTAGCAGTGTATTAAAGCTGATGTGTTGAGATGTCTGTCCTGCCCCCTCCGGCATCTTTAGAACTACAACTCCTAGTATCCCATGATAGCCAAAGCCTGTTACAGTATGGTGAGAGCTATAGTTCAGTGTCTGGAGGTAGGCAAGCCGGACATCTCTGTCTTATATCCTGGTATTTTAAGCTGCTTTGATTTTTGTTTTATGTATAAGGTTATCCTTCTGCATGATGGAGGTAACAGGTTTGTCTGCACTTTAAGTTCACTTCCGTTTACATTTAAATTGTGCATGATTATTTATATAAATTTCAATAAAGTTGTTGAAGGCTTAATGGTTTTGTTCAGTTTTTGTGCAATATAGCAGATATAGATGACAGATAAAGCAATAACAGTATTGATCGGCAACATAACACCTACCATTTCTTTTTATTTCTTTCAAGACAACAGAATCATGGCAGTTATATAGGGGGAACAAAGTCTCAAAGTATTTTAGCCACATAAGGTGAGTCATTTATTGGCTGCTCCCTGCACAAGGATCACTGTGCTGAAAATCACTGCTGAAATACTACGGTTTCCATAAGACATGTTATATATTAAAAGGAAGTTGCTACTTTGAAAGCTCAGCCAATGATAAACAAAACTCCAAAGAAGAAAAGATGGGTTCCCAAACTTTTTCATATGACTGTATATAAATGTATAGATTATGTATCTCAACTGTTACTAAAATATGTCTTGGCATTAGAAACACATTCATCTTATGTTAATACAGAACCATAAATAACTTTACGTGTCACTAATTAAAGGGACATATACTTTAAAACAAAAACTGCACAGATATGAAAGCAGTGGTTACAGAAGAAACAGTGCTTGGTGAAGTATCAGAAAGGCTAATCAAAATAGTACATACTGTAACAGACACGGCATCTAGTTAAAAAGGAACTAGGATTTGCCTCTTCTTGAGTGATTTGTTGACCAACAGCTGCAGGGTCTGCCATAGTCGATTGAAATGGAAGGGAAGCAGCAGCTGTTTGGATTGCTAACATTCCTGTGTCGATTTCAAATACTTGCGTGCCATTACAATTAATTTAGAAATTCAGTAATTAGGCAGACATTGCCCCTTCTGTTGTCAGGTAAAATATGTTAATTAGGCTTATTCCACTCCACAGGATTTACTCAAAATCAGATTAGTTATTCATGTTGTTTGATTCCGTCCAAGATGTGTGGTCTCCAAATAAAGATGTGATACATTGCCTAGAATACAACGTACATGTGATTTCTGTGTCACTTATAGAAATAATTAAGGATGTATTGGTCCAACTGCAGAGGTGTGAACTATCCCCATGTAGTTTTGGTGATATTTATCCACTTCAGGTACGTTTGAGACCCTATTTCATGGTACCAACTAGAGTGAAGGAGAATTTGGTTAAAAAAAAAACTCTGACACCTCTGGGAATGTTTGGGTCCACTCAAAGTTCCAAAGTGCTTTTTAGCTGCTATAATTAACTAGACCTGTGGCACCTTTTATTATATAACCCCCTTAGAATTCCCAGCCAAAGTTTGTGTTCATCAGTACAGGGAGATTCCAAATAGAAAATGTAGGATGTCTGGAGCCTGTTGTTGAACAACTACAGGCAATAGAAACTAAAATACATTTTTTTACTACAAGCAAATGGTAAAGTCGCCAGTGAATAGATAACTTTATTTTGGAAAGTGTACACTAACCGATATTTTGGAAGCATGTTGTGGGAAAATTGTTTGCTTTTGTGACACTGGTTGTCCCTTACTTGGCCATGGGCTTGGGAACTGCACGGGTTTATTAGTGTTTATTTATTATGTATCTGTGTAAACAGTACACTGGGGAGCAGTAAATAGAATGCAAAACATTTAGTAGGAAATGGGTAGGATGGGTTGCTTAACCCTTGAAGGGACACTGTCTGCATAAACATTGGCAGTTCCAAACAAGTTTCTGTAAGATGTGATGACTAAATGCTCCTGGGTGGGCAGTGTCTTAAAGGAAAATTATACCCCCAAAATGAATCTTACCAAACTGGAATATATATTTAAGTAAATATTGCACGTTTACATATCTTGCCTTGAACCACCATTTCATGATGGTCTGTGTGCTGCTTCAGAGATCACCTGACCAGAAATACTACAACTCTAACTGTAACAGGAAGAAGCATTGAAGCAAAAGACACAACTCTGTCTGTTAATTGGCTCATGTGACCTAACAAGTATAGTTTGGTATGTTTGTGTGCACAGTAAATCGTACAATCCCAGGGGGCGGCCCTTATTTTTTAAAATGGCAATTTTATATTTATGATTACCCAATGGCACCTACTACTAGAAAAGTATATTATTATGAAAATGGTTTGTTTACATGAAGCATGGTTTTACATATGAGCTGTTTTATGTAATATCTTTTTATAGAGCCCTACATTGGTTGGGGGGGGGTATAGTTTTCCTTTAGAGGACCATAAACATCAGAAATAAACAATATTTTACAGTCATGTGAAAAAGTTTAGGAACCCCTCTCAGCCTGCATAATAATTTACTCCACTATCAACAAAAAACATAACAGTGGTATGTCTTTCATTTTCCAGAAACATCTGAGTACTGGGGTGTTTTCTGAACAATGATTTTTAGTGAAACAGTATTCAGTTGTATGTAATTAAATCAAATGTGAAAAGATGGCTATGCAAAAAAATTGGGTACCCCTGTAATTTTGCTAATTTGAATGCATGTAACTGCTAAATACTTATTACTGGCAGCACCAAATTGGTTGGATTAGCCCGTTAAGCCTTGAACTTCATAGGCAGATGTGTCCAATCATGAGAAAAGGTATTTAAGGTGGCCAATTGCAAGTTGTGCTTCTGTTTGACTCTCCTCAGAGCAACTCTCAAAAGATCTGAAAACAAAGCTTAAAGCTTGTTCAGTATCATGGTTCAGGGGAAGGCTACTGAAGGGTATCTCAGAAGTTTAAACTGTCAGTTTCAACTGTAAGGAATGTAATCAGGAAATGGAAGGCCACAGGCACAGTTGCTGTAAAACCCTTGGCAGGCCAAGAAAAATACAGGAGCGGCATATGTGAAGGATTGTGAAAATGTTTACAGACAACCCAAAAGATAACCTTCAAAGACCTGCAAGAACATCTTGCTGCAGATTGTGTATCTGTACATCGTTCTACAATTCAGCACAATTTGCACAAAGAACATCTGTATGGCAGGGTGATGAGAAAAGAAGCCCTTTCTGCACTCACACCACAAACAAAGCTGCTTGTTGTATGCAAAAGCTCATTTAGACAAGCCACAGTCATTTTGGAACAAACTGCTTTAGACAGATGAGACAAAAATTGAGTTATTTGGTCATAACAAAAATCGTTTTGCATGGCGGAAGAAGAACACTGCATTCCAAGAAAAACACCTGCTACCTACTGTCAAATTTGACAATGTTGTGATACCAATGGATAACTTTTTATTAAGCTTTTTAAGTTCTGTTTTATTTTAGTTTTTGTTTGTAAAGAATAGTTTGTATATTTACTTTTGTGTGTGGAAGATGAGAGTGAATATGTTGTATGTTTTATACAATTCACAGTTCACATTCATGGATGTTCCATTTTAAGTTGGAAACAATGCTCAGATGTAGCACCCACATTAAATCATGTTGCATCATTTGGATACACAAATTTGTACATATATTTTGAAACATAATCTATCCAGGTACTATATAATAAATAGTTAAAAATATGGTCCTTCTGGGCTGCTAAACAACCTTTTAAGACCAGATGTCCTAGAGAGATGGAAAGCTAGTTGAGTCTAAAAAATATCAGCCTTCTGACTAGTAATGTAAAGTAGCGTATTTTATAAGATGAGATGACAAAGCTATAGAGATAGTCACAATTCTGTTAGGTCTTCGGCTGAAGTTACCATTCCCTTGGTATGCTGTTGTTTATATTTGTTCACTTGCAGATCTTATTGTTGCAAGCAGTATGTTTTCCTACATGGAACAAATGAAGTCTCACAATAATATCTCTTGCTGAACTGGGTAGAGAGATTTTGGGCGTTTTTTGTCCAAAGTAGTCGCTCTACATGTGCAGATGTTATTACACCTTGACCTTTTTTCCTGGGTCGGATAATTTTGCTAATAATCTTTATGTGCATTTAACATTGCAAAGCTCTGTGGACCCCCGCATTATGGTTTCAGTATATGTGAGGTGTTTTCCCTTATTCTGCAGTTATGGTTTCAGCTTTTTTCTGCTATTTGCTTCAAGTATTCATGCAAGTTCTTCAAGCTCTGGTAGAGTAATCCAGCACCACCTTTAGTGTCTCCAACCACCGTTCATCAAGAAAAAAGTGCACTGCTTTTCTTTTTCCCTTCTCTACCCCATAACATGGGGATATTGTATGGACAGCATCATAAGTGTAGGTCCCAAAAAGTCCAAACATCCATGAGAACTGTCAATGTAGGCATTTCCCCATTCTCCTGTTACCTCATATGTCAGTTCTCTAAAGATACCAAGTGCCTAGCTGTAGAAAACTTCTATGACAGGCAAATACATGATTGATTATGCCTTGCAAAGTATAGAATCAACAGTAATAGAACAATGGGCACACATTCTGGTACGGCACTGCATTTGTACTTACACTTTGCCTATAAAAATATAAATGGATCATTGTTCTTGAAATGGACAAGAGTTGTTTGTTTTGTGCTTATTTTTTCATGTTTAATTTGAAAAGGGCTTTTATTATAAAGTTTTTTTTGGTGCAGATCCCCATCCAGACTGAGATGATGTTATGCCTGCATTCTCAAACCTTTCACACTACCTCTGCGGTGGGCAAGTTATTTGAAGGCTTGTTATGGCTTTATGAAGGATATGTCATGTCAGACAAATCTGATTGCTTTTTATGATGAGATAAGTAAGATGCTGAACAGAGAGAGGGCAGTAGATGTGATCTATTTGAAATTTTGCCAAAATGTTTGATACCATGCCTCACAAACAACTGCTTTCTAAACTAAGGTCTGTTGGGCTTAATGAAGTCGTTCGCACATGGATAGGAAACTGGCTACAGGATTAGGTACAGAGGGTGGTTGTTCATTCTCTACTTGGAGTAAGGTTCTTAGTGGGGTCCCCCAGGGCTCAGTATTGGGTCCACTTTTATTTAACTTGTTCATTAATGACTTAGGGGAGGGTGTTGTAAGTAATGTATCAGTGTTTGCAGATGACACAAAACTATCCAGCCCAATTAATTCCATTCAGGATGTGGCATCCTTGCAACATGATTTTGACAAACTGGCAATCTGGGCAGCTAAGTGGCAAATGAGATTCAATGTTGATAAATGTAAAGTCATGCACTTGGGATGTAAAAATATCCAAGCCACTTATACCCTTAATGGGACTGCGCTAGGCAAATCCATTATGGAAAATGACCCCATCAAGGGCAAATAAGTTATTGAACTGTATTAAAAGGGCCATAGATTTGTGGGAGGAGGGGGTTATTTTTCCACTGTGTTGTGATGACCGAGTGCTCTTTCTCTTAAGGAAATTTCATACTAGAAGTTTTTCTGGACAACCTTAGTTTTTAAGAATATTTTAACATTTTACTATTCAGTTTTTCCAGAAGGTGGCAGCATCCTAATACTTGTGTGCTTCAATGTGTGACAACTGCATTGAATTTAAAGTTATGAACAGTAAATTGTAATTGTGCTACAGAAACTATATATTTGTATTAATATAAAATGCAAATACAACGTTGTAAGTAAGCAACCCACTAAGAAAGACAGGTGTCACCATGTGGTGTTATCTAGACTGTAAGTTACTGTGAGCAAGACCCTTTAATTTTTTTTTTTAAATTCTATAACCTTGTTTTTTAAATAATGCAAGACCCCTGTTATAAATCATTATAACTTGCAGCAAATGTTAATAATGAAATGTCTTCTGCATCACAGGAGTATACAGAAATGTTTCTGCAGTGGGAAATATGCATTGGAATTGCACCTTATATATACTTCCTTAAAATTCAGATTTTTCTGTTTTGATCATTGGGGGGCAATGTTCTATCCTATACCGTCTAAGCTATAAACTCCTATTCAACTAATCATTCTCTAAGCTACAGTAAGGAAAGAAGAGTTTTCTCTGCACAAAATGAAATAGATGATATTTATGGAACCAAATACATAGGACATACTTTCATGCACTATGCTGCTTTCTCTCAACGTTGAAAACATTTGTGGAAAGAGCTGTTTATAACATGTTACCAGCCAATGACAAATTCCCTTTTTATTGTTGCCATAGAAATAAATGACACCTTTTACATTAATTAATTTTGTGGTGTTATATCTTCAGGTGGACCCTAGGAGACCCAGCCCAACATCGATTTCATATAGCATTGTTTTGATATTAAAAAAATATCAAATGTGCAGAAACTCCTGAAGAGATGTTCAAATGTCTCCAAATAGTTTTACATGCCTGACTTTTATTATGGCCCATAGAACATCATCTACTGAGGAAGTTCGGAAACCCAGAACCTTCTGTGCTTGCTGATCTGCCACATGAGCTAGAATCTGTCTGACTGCCCTTGTCAACTTGTATCTTCGGCTGAGATCTTCTGACTAGATTTCAATAAGAGAAGGTAGTGTGTGTGAAAGACTATTTATTTGCTATATGTGTGAAACAGAGGAAGCTTTCAGCAGTCAGGCATATAGATATGGCACTCTATAAATGTCCTTTTTCATTAAGGCAGCCATCGCATTAACAATACATTTTGTAAATAGTCCTACGGCAGATACAATACAGAAGAAGTTTGTTGAAGTGTGATTGATTCAAACAGCTGTAGTGAGAATCGTACTGAAAGAATGGATAGGAATGTGAACGTAAGCTTTTGAAAGGCCTTTTGTAAACATGAGTGTTGGCTGATGCTGAAGTTGTGTATTTATGTATCAAATATTAACTTTATGAATACTGAAGTATCTTAGATCTATAATAATTCTGAATCGTCCTCCTCATTTTAGAACTTGGAATATTTGGAAGTAAACAATATGGCTCCATTCTAAAGGTGGAACACATACACAATGGGTATGTATAATATATTCTTGAACAGCTTTTCAATGTAAGACAAAATCTGTTGGCAGATAACCTCTGAAATTCTTTGTAATAGTCTTCCTTTATTATTGACAATAAAAATATGTTGCAGCAAATTGTCACCTAGCAATAGAGTGTGAATGACAGCTAGCGTCTATCTCTTAAACTAGCGAAGTAACTCCTGCGCCCGTTAGTAAATTGGCGATGTTCCTGTGGGCGGAAACCCTAGCAAACTGACGCTAGCGTTAGCCACTTCGTCCTCGAGTAAATCTGCCCCTTAGACTGAGATGCAGAGGATTTGAAATCAAAGATAGCCAGTCTTTAAGTAAAATTAATAATAATAATCAGGGCCGCCATCAGGGGGGGACAGCGGGGACAAGCGTACCGGGCCCGGGCATGAAGGGGGGCCCGGCAGCGTTGCATTTCTTGAAGATCCGGGCCCCCCTTACGAGCGCCCGAGTCGTACGTCTTGCCTCTTGCGTGCAGAATGCGGAAGTGCCGAAAAGTCGAAGCCGATGCGCCGAAAAGACCCGAAGTCACGGAAAAAGCCGAAGTCACGAAGCGCCGAAAAGAACCGAAGTCACGAAAACAGCCGAAGTCCTGAAGCAGCGCAAAGACCCGAAGTCACGAAAACAGCCGAAATTGAAGTCCTGAAGCGGTGAAAAGACCCGAAGTCACGAAAGGAGGCGAAGTTGAAGTACTGAAGCCATGAGTTCAATTCTACTGAACACCAGTTTGTGTTTTTTTTTTTTTAATCCCCTGGCCACCAATGTATTATTTTAATATTCTATAGGCCCCTGCCACCAATCTTTTTTTTAAAACTTTTTTTTTGGGGCCCCAATTTTTTTTTTAACTCGTAAGGGGCCCCTTGCCACCATTGTATTTTTTTGTTTTGTTTTTTTTAAAAAAAAATTAATTTTCTTTTTGGTGGCCCCAAATTTTTTTAACTTGTAAGGGGGCCCCTGCCACCAGTTTTTTTTGGTTTTTTTCAAAAAAAAATTATTTTTTTTTCAAATTTTTTTTTGGGGCCCCAATTTGTTTTTAACTTATAAGGGGGCCCCTGCCGCCAATGTTTTTTTTTTTTTTCAAAAAATTTTTTTTTCAAATTTTTTTTGGGGCCCCAATTTGTTTTTAACTTGTAAGGGGGCCCCTGCCACCAATGTTTTTTTTTTTTCAAAAAAAAATAATTTTTTTTCAAATTTTTTTTTGGGGCCCCAATTTGTTTTTAACTTATAAGGGGGCCCCTGCCACCAATGTTTGTTTATTTTTTAGTTTTTTTAAAAAAAATTTTTTTTGGGGCCCCAATTTGTTTTTAACTTATAAGGGGGCCCCTGCCACCAATGTTTGTTTATTTTTTAGTTTTTTTTAATTTTTTTTTTTTTGGGGCCCCAATTTTTTATAAGGGGGCCCTGACCATCAATAGCTTTTTACAACTTGTGTGGGGGGGGGTTACTTTTTTAGCGCTGATGTCTGTGTGGTCTTTTAACTGCGATGTGGAGTGGGCGGAATATGGGGTGGAGCTTGGTCGTCAGTGTGGGCGGGGCCCAGGGGGCCCCAAAAATTTTGTTGTACGGGGCCCCGTGATTTCTAATGGCGGCCCTGATAATAATATAGTATTTGTATTGATAAATCTTTGACAAATGTTTAAGTCATAGTGAAAAACACCTTGAGGAGTAAAGCACCAAAGTAGAGTCACATAAAGACTGAGCAGGAGTTAAGCACAGGGGCAATCCAAGGGTCCTTTCTGCCATGAGGGTCCCACTTCACACCCAGTGCTTAACTTTCTGAGCTTCAGAGCAGGTCTAGGGGGCCGCATCACTAGTGTAGAGAACGCAACTGAGCTCTCTGCACTAGAAGAGCTGAATTTTCAATTAAAAAATTGGAATTTCAGCTCCTAAAGTTAGCAGGGCTGTCCTTTTGCCATCCATGATAACTTGTGTGCTACTGGCGTCTGAGGCAAATTTTTCAGGTGGCCCCCTGGGTAAGCAAATGACTTTAAATGCATCTTATTCTTGTGTGAGGCATGGATGAACAAGAAAATAAACAAAAGCAACAAAATAATATCATTTTAATGAACACGGTTGTATGCACAGTTGCATGAAATAGAAAAACAACATGGATCTATCAACCAAAGCTGAATAAGGTAAAGCAGAGAGAAATTATTATTCAGCCCTTTACTGACAATGTTCACATACAGTTTATACCCATTGAGGACTGATCTTCTGTTCACCCACTGATAATAGCACTTTGGAAAGGAATATTTTGATGAACTGAAATTGCAGTTGCTTTATACTAAGATGACTAATTGTTTTGAATAATGCAATATATCGGCATTTAATATAAAGCTTGCGTTAAACAATCAGTGACATTTTTCTGTGAGGTATTGTCTTTAAAAACAGTATTACATAAGTTTTTCAGCACTGAGTTGAATAATAACTATGGTATGCTTGAATCCTATGTATCAATTACAGCCCAGTAGCGTTATGACACAGTATGTACCATGTGAGCTAAAACTCACAAACTCAAATTAGATTTACCGAAACTAAAAGCTGCTAAGGTTGTCAAAGTCAATTGGAGTTGTCCCAGGTAAAATTTTAATTATTTTTTAAATTTGAGTCTTTTGATTTCTTTTTGAAAGTAGACTCATTTATAAATTGTCTTCGACTCAATATAAAATATATTATATACAGTAAAATAGACCTCTGACTAATAGCAACTGAAAGACTGCCGTTGTATCTCTCGCAGCCATTAAACGCCTATCACCACCCGTGCTGCCGCCATTGTTTTAAATGGCAACTGCTCCTCACTAGCACCAGGGTAGAAAATGTGTGCCATAAGAAAGTAGTAAGCAACGTTTTTTTCCACCCACCACCCTCTCCATTCTACAAAAAGAGTAATGCTAGGGCCAAGATGAGGCTGAAAGGAACCTATTAAAATCCGCAGGCTAATTTCAGCCCTCCAACCGATAGATCATGTTCTCTGTTCGTATCTGGAAGCCTTGTGTTGGTTCCGGATATGAGCAGAGAGCAGGATTTAGCTTTCGGGGGCTGAATCGGCCTGCATATTTCAGCAAGCTGATTTTGGCCTCAAATAATGGCTAGTTGTTTTGTCCTTCTTATGTTGTTGCTCAATGCTCACAGATTATTTGTGTTCTTTCTCATAGGATAAATACACAGGCAAATTAAAGAGGCAATGTTTGTTTCTGTGTCCTCACTACCTGCCCCACTACAGGACAGAGAATGGCAACACCTTGTGGTTCCATAAATAAACGTTAATTCTTTATTTATTGCAAGTGGAATGAAACATAAGTGGCACTCAGAAGCACATAATGCCACATACAGCTCTATAAATATCTTTGCTGGCAGCTTATCTTAGAATGACAGTGCATATAAATAGCTCATATGCTCACACCTCTTTGGCTGAACAGCGTCAACCCTCCTTTGGATAGCTAAATAGAGTGCTCTGTTCAGATCTCTCATCTGCAAATGAAAAAGGGCAGTTTCACTTATTTTATAAACAGCAAGTGTTTTACATTTGCAACTCTTGTTCTAAACATGAAAGCTTCATACTGGATATGGGAGTCAGTTGTCTCTTCTATTAAACCCAAAGAATACTTAATACATTTGTCTATGATCAATATTACATTTAGAATTGCAAGTTATTGTAATTGCTTTGGAGTTGGCTCTATGTGATACATTAAAGTACATTACAGTGTGACAGACAGATAAATAAAACTTTGTATTCCCTTTGCGGTCTAATCTGTATGACAAACAGAGCTAAAACACTAGCTGGATCGTTGAAATTCCCATCTGTAAGGTGTCTAGGAAAGAGGATTGAAGAACCCCTAGGTTACATGAGCTCAGAGGAAATAGTATCACATACCTTGTTTTTTTTTTTAAAAAGTTTTTATTTAGCAATTTTAAATTTAACAAGACAAACATTTGCAATTTCTCACAGCAGTACAATCACATTGAATCAGTAAATGCATAATAATACACAAGTAAGGAACTACAAATATCACATAGCTGCATAAAGGGAGCATCAGGTATCACCCACATTCATCAGGGAACTGCTGTATCCGGCAAGTCAATCCATTCGCCCCATATTGCCCGAAACTTACCAGGGCAACCTCTAGCTAGATATACTGCTTTTTGCAGTGGCAAGACATCATTAATCAAAGATTTCCACCTGGCCAAAGTGGGGGGATTGGTGTCTTTCCACGTGAGTAGAATAGCCTTTTTAGCAAAATATAACATCTGCAGATAAAACTGCCTACGGAACGGGGGAAGAGTGAGAGGCTCAGTAAGTCCCATGAGACAAAGTTCCGGTGAGAGAATATTAGGAAGCGCAAAATAGTTCTGAATAAAACCCAAGACCTTCCCCCAATACCTCTGCATGTGAGTGCACTCCCAAAAGACATGATACAAAGTTCCTGCTTCGGTCCCACATTTATAGCAGGTGTCAGGGGTACCCGGATATATCCTAGCTAGTCTATGAGGTGTCAGATACGTCCTATGAAAGAATTTAATCTGAATGAGCCTGTCCCTATTTGAGATATTGAGTATCGGAATTTGCTCCAAGACCTCATTCCACGCCTCCTCATGTAATCCTGGAATGTCAGCCTGCCATTTTAGGCGCATCCTCTCTAAGTGGGTGTCCAGGGGTTTTAATAGAATAGTGTATATCCAGGAAACCACTTTCTGCAGATCAGGTCTCCTCAGATATCGTTCCAGGGAGCACTGTGTTATATTGAGGGGTCTAACCCGAAACTGCGTTTGAAACGCATGACTCAATTGTATATATCGGAAAATCATTCTAGCTGGCAGTTGGTGCTCCTCTTTGAGGACCGGGAAAGATTTAAGCTGCCCACCCTCAACAATTTGTGCCAGATACTTAATACCCAAGGAGGCCCAAAGTCCTGCATCAGTGAGCTGTTTAAAGTGTGGCAGGTTTGGATTCTCCCAGAGGGGGGTGCCCGGAGACCATGTTTCTGGGCATGGGTATAACTTCTTCATATACATAGCATATATCTTCATGACTGGAGTCATGGAAGCGGTGAACGGGAAGACAGAGTGCGGACCCCTATATAAGTGATTGGCCAGTGCCTCCAACGAGGAGGCACTTGCCGCCTCAACCATCAGGGCTGGGTTATTCAGGTCCGGCACTAGCCACCAGCGGGCATATGCCAGTTGAGAGGCATGATAATACAGCAAAAAATTAGGCAGTGCCAAACCTCCCTTCGACGTTGGGGATTGAAGAGCTGCTAAGCTAATGCGGGGAGCCTTATCCGCCCAAATAAAAGAGCTGGTAACTTTATCTATTTGTTTGAACCACCTTTGGGGTAAATAAATCGGAGCATTATGTAATTTATAGAGGAATTTCGGCAAGAAAATCATTTTGACAATGTTAACTCTCCCCACTAAAGAGAGAGGCAAATTGACCCAGGAGGTAGTTTTCTTGCGATATTCCTGGAGAACCGGTTCGAGGTTATCCCGTATATAGTTAGCAGGGTCTCTGGAGATGATTACACCCAAGTATTTAAAGGAGGTGGTCCATTTCAATTGAGATGGAACTTGGTCCTGAGCGGCAATTTCATCAATAGGGAATATAGTGGATTTACTCCAATTTACTCTGAGCCCCGAGTAAGTCCCATATTTGTTTACCACTTGAAGCAGGGTGGACAAGGAAGCCCCAGGATCAGCCAAATACACCATCACATACCTTGTTTAGTGAAATCCTTAACAAGGGAACCTAAATTAGCGGTGTATAAATGATTACTTTATGTATTCATATTTTTAGTAGATATTATTTTGTGTCTAAATATCTATAATGAGTCCTTAGTAATCAGTCCACAATAGTCATTTAGTGAATGTATCCTGTGAAACATAAAGACAGGTTAGTGCAAAGCTGCCGTTGCTTAGGAAAATATGTGATGATGTAAAGCTTCCATTAAACATTTATTTTTGCATGAGGTTCCATACTTCTAGGTTAGCTCTAATTTGGCCAGATCAATCACAATTCCATTGTATTTCTGTATTTTTACTTAGCATTTGAGTGCTTCCACATTACATATTCACATATTATTCTGAAAGTTTGGCAGTGATGCTGCAGGCCAAGCTTCCATGTGGTTGCAGCACCCCCACACCTGTTCCTTTAAATGGTGGTCTTATGCCTTTGATACTATAAAGCCTGAGGAACCAATGCTGTGGTCTTGGCAATCTCTCTCTCTTTAAAAGCTAATGGTGGGGGAGAACTAAGTACTCTGATTGAAAACAATGACCAGATCAGGAGACACTTATCCCAAGAAACTCTACCATGCAGGGAGGTGCCAGCCTTTGAAAAAAATTGAACGGAGATAAATATTTAGGACCACCAAATGGGAATTACCTTGACACGGTATAGTGGCTTACCAATTTTATAATAATAACTTTGTAACTAAAAACCGTTTTTGAAAATGCACTTGCATAGATTCGAAATAACTTATGAAACAGGGGCCAGGGAATGTGCATTGATCAAACCCGTATCTTTTGGATACTTCTAGGTTAGCAGGATCCCCTCCCCCCAGGGGTCCCAGTTATTAGCACACCAGTCACCTAGGTCCCCTAGAAATTGGGCCTGCCAAATACAATGTGGCCCCATTTAAAAAGAAATATCCTGTGCACTGACCCAAATGTAATGTAACAATTCCCCTCAAACACTTACAACTGCTTGTGACCTTGCCGTGTTGCTGTGTACTATCAGGCACAATACAAAGTACACATTATCCATCACATTCCTTCTAGGACTGATAGAAGAGAAATTCCCTTAAAGCTCCATGCTGGGCCATGTAACGGGGCCCTAGCTCCGTGAGGAGATTTTTAAACCAATCTGATCGATCGGGCAGATATCATTTAAGTAGGCCTGTTGAGTGCAGTATACATAGGTAGATAAACTGTTGATCTAGACTAAAGGAGCCAAATCAGTAACTAAAATCCGCCAGTATACGGCCACCTTAAGGGGCCCATTTACTTAGCTCGAGTGAAGGAATTGAAGAAAAGATACTTCAAATTTCGAATGGTCGAATATGGCTACTTCGACCATTGAATAGGCTCCTTCGACTACGACTTCGACTTTGAATTGAACGATTCAAACTAAAAATCGTTCGACTATTCGACCATTCGATAGTCGAAGTACTGTCTCTTTTAAAAATACTTCGACCCCCTAGTTTGCCACCTAAAACCTACCGAGGCCAATGTAAGCCTATAGGGAAGGTCCCCATAGGATTTAATTGTTCGATTGAACGATTATTCCTTCTATCGTTCAATCATAGGAATATCGCTAAATCCTTCAACTTCGATATTCGAAGTCGAAGGATTTACATTCGGCAGTCGAATATCGAGGGTTAATTAACCCTCGATATTTGACCCTATGTAAATCTGCCCCTAAGTGTGTAAAACCAAGTACCTGTTTGTAAGGGGCCAGAAAGCTTTTGTTTTTTTCTCCAATAGGTGTTCATAGTATTTGTAATGCATTGGCAATATCTCCTTTTAAATTTCTACTTAATATAATTTGCCAGTCATGGTAAGATTCAGATTTAGGCCAATGTGATGGCCGTTTAGCTGCAAAGAGAGGGCTAACTTCATCATTTGGAAATGAGATGGACATTGAGAAGGAGTCGAATAGTCAAGTATCAGGATACTTTGGGCCAAATAGTGTAACTTCTGAAACAGATAGATAATAAGTACGGGGCACTCTTTTCCTTCCATAGCCACTTCCACTCCCTAGCCTGATAGTTTCTTTAAATTGTTCCATGGGACCGCACATGTGTATATAAGGAGCAATGGTGTCTATGGTAATAAGTCAAATCAACTGGACTTGCTGTATTTCCTTTTTCCTTGAAGATGTTTCACTAGTCGTTCAACTGGCTTTCTCAATTCAGAATGACCTGTACAAAAATATTATTATTATATACCCTGGATTCTTATGCCAATCAGCATAATCTGTTTAGTATAACTAGAATGGAGTCAGAGACCTCATGGAGGTAGGGAGTTGGTTTTATTAGCATGATTGGAGCTATGAGGTGTTAGTAAACCATCCAGGGAGAGTTTTTTGGTCTTTTAGATGAACTTGTTGCTGCCTCAGTGTGTTGCTGGGTTAAAGCAGATTCTGATGTTGTTATTAAAGATCATTTTACATTTTTTGGACATCCCAGAGATATATGGGAGGACCAAGTTCCTTTGTCTGTCCTGCTTTCCACCTTCACTTGTACTTTTGGTGTTCTTTCTCTCTCTTCCAGTTTTAACAAAGGCCCAGTCTGGATACCCTGCACCTTTTAATGGCCCCTCTGAGATGTTTCAACTCTGTCTGGTAGGGATTGGGTCTGCTCTGTGTTGTAGTGTTGTGATAGCCCTCACTTTGTTATCTAAAGAGTAAGTATATAACCACAACATTTTTGTACAGGTCATTCTGAATTATGAAAGCCAGTCGGATGACTAGAGAAACGTCTTCAAGGAAATGAAGAATCCAGCAAGTCCAGTTGATTTGACTTATTACTATAGATAATGACCTGGATGAATGAGAACCTTCACAGACAGTCAATTCTATATATCCACAGTCTGGCTAAAATGCCTGACATTTTTTATAGTTTTTATACTTTCTCTTCTGACGCTTTCCAACTTTCACTGACCCCAGCATCCAAAAAACTATTGCTTTGTGAGGCTACAATTTTTATTATTATTCTTACTTTGCATTACTTACCTTTCTATTTAGACCTTCCTCTATTCATATAGATGTCTCTCTTTCAAACCACTGCTAGGTTGCTAGGTTAAATTGAACCCTAGCGACCAGATAGCTGCAGAAATTCAAAACTGGTCAGCTGCTGAACAAAAAGCTAAATAGTTTGCAACTAATAAAAAATGTAGACCAATTACAATATATATATATATTTATATATATTGAATACAGTTAGGTCCATAAATATTTTGCAGTTGAACTGCAGACTTTCAGATTTAATTCAGTGGATTGAACAAAATGATTGCATAAAAATGTGAGGAACTGAAGCCTCACAAGTAATTGGACAAATTAAAAAACTGAAAATAAATTTTTAATTTCTAATACTTGGTTGAAACCCCTTTGCTGGTAATGACAGTCTGAAGTCTTGAACTCATGGACATCACCAGATTCTGGGTTTCCTCCTTTTTAATGCTCTGCCAGGTCTTTACCGCAGCGGCATTCAGTTGCTGTTTGTTTGTTGGCCTTTCTAACCGAAGTTTAGTCTTCAACAAGTTGTTTCATTTAAAATTCATTGTGGTAATGTATAGAACCAAAATTAGAAAAAAATGGTCTCTGTCCAAATATTAACGGGCCTAACTGTATCTTTAATTTATATCAGCAATGATCACAGAAGAATTGTACTGAAATTGTCACTGGTAGCAGGAAAAAATACCCTAGTGTAGGGTAGTGGAGAACTCTAATGTAATTTATGCTGGTGTAACAATTTGTATTATTATTGGGAGTGTCATTCTTTTGAACTTAGTTGAGTATAGATGAATAATGCTCTGATGGCTTTTTGGTTACTATGGAGGTTGCACGTTGAGAGTCATGGAAAAGGCAGAGTAGACCTAACAGCTGAATATTAGTAATGCTTTATATATAGCCAATTTAATTAATCTTGTGAGGTCGGAATAGACTAGACATATGGAAACATTCTTCAGTATTTTTGTATGGAGCTTTAAATATCAAGGTTTCCTGTAGCCATGACTAATTATTGCAAAAAAAAAAAAAAAACTAAACATATCTGGTCTGTGACCAATTTAACAGCAGCACTTCAAAGTCAGCAATAAACAGCCAGTCGTGCGCATTTGGTGCAGGCAGCCATACAATAATTCATTCAACTCCAGCCTGCAGTGTTTACAGACTCTTTGCTTTGTTGCTTTCCCTAGTTTCCATTCATTTAATGGGGGTCTGCATCATTTTTCACAATGAAAAAAAATCTAATTCTAAGTAATGTATTTGGCAGCTTCTTACAAGGAGGTGGTATGTATTTCTGCAACATATTGGCAATAGGGGAAATTTTCATATGTCTGAATAAATTGTGGATTTCTTTGCATGTATTGCAATGGTTAAGAACAACTGCATATCTTCCAAGATTTATCCATAGAGAACCAGAAAAATACCATGTGCTGCATTTTCCACATTATCCCCCTTTAATCTCGTAATCATTATTCTGTGCCCATGCCTCCTCCTTTCCACTTTTTCATCAACATTCACTGTCAAATGAATCATATAATTTGTTCTGTAAGTGGGTGGAAACCTGCTGTTCTCTCGCCCACTCAGTCCCTTCTGCACAACACTGAGACATGTCTTGTACCTGTCCTGTAAAATACAGAATAGTACATATTAGGCATGTCTCTAATGTACTGGGTTAATGCATTTGCCACTGATATGTGTTTTTATCATTATATGAGCAGTATATTGATCTTTTTCTGCATTTGCACTTTTAATATCACATGGCATGGGGTCATTTTCTACCATTATCTCGTTGTCATCATAAATGCTTGCAGAGTGTTTGTGTTGATATGAGAATATTAAGACAATGTGCCCCATTTATACACTGACACACATCTCAGAAGGGTCTCAGCAGGCTGTGAGACAGAAATACTGTGCTATGGAGGATTAAAACATTTCTTATGCATAGCTGGATTAACAGTGAGAGTCACAAAGCTGACCGAGAAACTTCTGCATACATTTACAGACCCACTGCCTCAGTCTTGGCATGAGCCCATAGGCTACCATCAGTCATTCTGCTCAGCAATGTGCACTTAAAGGAAAAATACAAGAGTCCTCTGCACTCAACCCATTGTCAATATATTAATGACATTGAAACATTTTGTGCCTTAAATTACTAAAAATGCCTTACCCTTTAAACAAAACAGGGATTGTTTGTCCATATATTGCAATATATTTAAACTGACCAACCATGTCAAAGTCATCCCATATCTGGCCAGTCCTACACTCAACTTGCATCTGATTCATTAAGAATTCAATTGCTTAATTATACATTTTATAAAGGGACTACGTTTTACCGGCAACTTACTTGCTGTAAGTAAAACGCCCAAAGCTTTGAGCTATTTTTAGTAGCTTAAAGCTTCATACATGAAGAGATCCACTCGTCTGGCGACATCACCAAATGAGCAGATCTTTCACCAATATGCCCACCAACGGCAGAGCTACATCGGGATAATCCATAGGGCCAAACGATCAGATTAGAACGAGGAGCAATGGACTACGACGGGTCAGTCGGCGGAAAAATAAAACCTTCAGGATTGATATTGTGGCCAGATATCAATCGGGAGGACCCATTGAAGCCCCCATACATGGGCAGATAACTTGCCGAATTGGTCTAAAGGACCGATATCGGCAGCTTTATCTGCCTGTGTATGGCACCTTAAGGCACAAAATGTCTCAATGTCCTTAATATATTAATAATGGGTTGAGTGCAGAGCATCTCTTGTAATTGTCTATGTGAATTTTGTTGGCACACCCTCATTGCACCCCCGCTTAATGTTTTTGAAAATTAGTGGCGAGCATAACTTTTTCTTGTTTGTTACACTTAAAGGAAAGAGCAACAGGGTCACTGCACATCAATTATCTGACCTGTGTAACTCTGGCCAGACCTCCGTGCAATAGAGATACCCCTGGAATGGATTGTCCTGAGTTTCTGGAGAAAACCATCGCTTTAAAGGGGACCGTCACCCAAAGAAATTATTCAAAATCCCATTTTATCACATTAGTCAAGCAAAATGAACTTTAATTACACTATATAAATTATTTGAATCTTGTTTCCTTCTGTCTGGGATTTCAAAATTATAACAAGCAGGCAGCAGCCATTTTGTGGACACTGTTATTAAGACAAGTCTTGTATCATCTCAGAATCTTGTTTGTGCACCAGAATGGGGGACCTGATGTCCATCCCCATGTACTGGTTACACAATTAAATGGTGAAGAGAACGGGGAATGTGGGGAGAGCAGTGACATCTAGGAAGTGATGAATGGTAAGTGAAATTAATGGCATAGAGGAGGGGCAGACAATATTTGATTGACAGCGGAGATTTTTAAATGAGCTTACAACAGCTATGAATGCTTTAATAAAAAATAGAAATTGGATTTCATGTTTAATTTGAAAAGGACTTTTATTATACTGATTTTTGTGTCTTGGTGACCGGTCCACTTTAAGTTGTGGATACACTATGATGTTAAAAATGTGGCTGATGTTGTTTGACTAGAGGAAAGCCCACTTATTCAATGACCTGAGACACATATTGAGGTGTTCTTTGAAATCCCAAGAAAGGTACCCAAACTTGAGCAAATTTCTTGCTAACCAGGGACAAGAGCTGTGTTAAGAACATATGTGGAAAGATGTAGCCTATTAAACATTCTCGTGGAATGCCCACAGATGAATTGTTCATTTGGAAGAATGACAAAAAAAATGTTTTGTTCAGGCTTTGCATGTTTTATTAGATTCTGATTCAGGAAGACCTCCTCTGCTTAAATAGAATGTTGCTTCTTTAATTACTTGCTACAAAGCCCAGCTGAATATTGAACACATTCAGGGTGATATAAATACACACAACAACAAAGATTTCCCTCAAGTAAAAGTGTCCCACACACAAGTGGGAGTAGCAACCAATATACCTGCTTGTTTGTAGCTAGGCAAAGATTAAAATCATTCTCCCCAGCTTCACTATGGCGAAATATAAAGATGAACTTTTAATATCTTGCTCTTTCCTCCAAAGATGTTTCCTGTAAGACACTGGTCTCCAGAGAACCATAAGCAGAGATGTTCTGATAAACAGGACTGGCAGAGAAATTCTGGGACTGGGTCTGGGGCAAAGGTTCAAGCAATGGAAGACAATGATATTGTGTTATACAGTAAGTGAAGGGAAGTTGCATTAAAAGAGAAATTGTGGGTTTGCAGGTTTACCGTCTACATACTAACGGATGCACTTGAAAAATCTGTGGACACTGAGAAGAATGCATGGAAAGTGTCTGTGCCAAGGAAGTTTTTATTTAAAATCAGTGTCTCCTGTATGACTGAGGAGATGTTCATGGTAAATCTGTCTACTTTTCCTTCTCCCTAGATCTTGCAAGCTCCTCAAAAGGCCTGTGACCCTTTTGCCGCAACATTTTCTCATTGGTCAGAAGCCATAACCTGACCCCCTGCACATTTCTTTATTACCTACCACTGCAGGATAGCAGAATGGAATGACCCTTCAGTTTAAGGGCCACTGCTTTTTTACTGCTTATTATTTACCCTCAATTATCCATAGGATAGGAGTATGCATAGTCTTTGAAGGTATGACACCCCCCTCCAGGATACAAAGAAGTATGACTAAACCATTCTATCCCATTTATGCTAGGGAGATATAGGACTTGTTTACTAGTTGCAGTATAACTAATTTCCCAGCAAAAGCTGCACTAACAAAATCCCATATCATATTTATATATATATATATATATATATATATATATATATATATATATATATATATGTGTATATGTATAGATATATAGATATATATATATATATATATATATATATGTGTATATGTATAGATAGATATAGATAGATATAGATATAGATATCTTCAAAAATGAATCATATCCTGTATGCTGGAAAGTCATAAAAGTAAAATCGCTGGCGTTTTTTCATATTTTAAAGCAGGATTGCCTTCAAAAGTCCTAACCATTAAAGATTTTTGTGTTAACATTTTTTTCCCCAACCATTTGAGGGGCATACCATATTTGTTTTAGAGGGGGCTCATGTCTAGGACATTAGAGGATCTCTTTTGTCTTTATTATGCTTCCTTGGACATTTATAATAATAAGTGGCTTCAAGCATTTGCATCAGACATATATATAAATATATATGACCTATATGTACCCGCCCTATTCAAATTGACCTAAGTGTTTGTGAACTAACGAAGTTTCACTTGGCAGAAAAAAATGCTAGTAAAAGATCGATATGAAAAGCTCTCACTGACTAATTAACGCTAGTGAAACTTCGCCAGCATTCGACTGCTGAGATGCAACTTTGCATTTTAGTGAATTAGCATAGCGGTAGCAAATTTGCACCTGACGAAGTGGCACAAAGTGTGGTGAAGATTTGCAGGTGAAAATTTACCCGTTGATGAATTTGCCCCATATTGTTTCTGGGGCTCCTTCAACCTAAACTGTAGTTTATTTGAACAAATTCATATAGGCGCACATACCTCATTAGAGAACAAAGAATCATTGTTTTCATATATTCATGTATTCATATATTATAAGTAGGTATAATGATAAGGCAAGTTCTGTAGTGTTGGAGGAATGTCCTGCGTGTTACCAGAACAGATCTGAGCTGGTCCTGCAATTCCAGTGCAACTTCATTAAGGTCATTGGTGTGAAAACTGATCAGTTGTTTTGGATGAAAGTGGGAGCCACCTGCTACTCCCAGCAGCTGTTGCAGTCACAGTCATATTGGTGACCAGGCTCCCAAGGGATAACAAAAGGACATTTCCATTGTGAACTCATCCCCCATACAATAAATAAGAAGAGCTAAAAGATGATAATAAATATATAAATATATGGGAAATCAAGTAATGCTCATATCCTTAAGTAGAGAAGGTGCATTTGCCTTTGATATTTTTAAGGGGATGTCATTGGTTATCTTTTAGTATAAACTACTGTATTAACTGAGAAACAATGAGACCATTTCATTAAGCATATGTTGCCCAAATATGGAAATATGCAACACATGTAAAGGTCAGCTTTAAAAGGTGTCCAGTTCTTTCCAACCAACTGGCCTCATAAAAACCCTAAGCTATTCTGACTCAGACACAGCAATGCTCTTGCTTGGGGCCTTATCTCTGATAAAAAGAAGCAGAATAATCTTCAACTGGTATCCCTTCTAATAACTGCTCCCAAACAGAGGAACAGCACCCAACAATAGTTTTTCCATTATGAAAGAAAAGGAGCAACTTTCTATATATTAATAAAACAGTTTCAAACATGTAAGTGTAATTTTTGCTTGCAACTGAAAGCAGTATTTGTTTATTAAATGATATTCTCTGGTTCCGACTCAAATATTATATATAATATATTGACTAAAATAATGGCGGAGAGGTCAGTTATCCTGTTTTAATCATTGCCAATTATTGGCAGGAGACCCCCTTCAAAGCAAACATTTGTTTGTTAACACCAGGAGGTGTTTGATAGACAAACCTCCAATTTTGCTTGTTGATTTGTGAAAACCCCTAAACTTAGCTTCCCAATAACTGCCCAGAGCTCACCGAGCATATGCAGAATCACTGACACTCCTACAAAAATCCAAAATGGTGAGCTCATATAACAACTTTGCAGCTTGAATCATTACTGTTATAGATATGCTGAACCTTTAGAGGCTTGTGCAGTAAGTTCCTAAAATAAAATATGGCCTTTCTAGGCATATTGGTTTTAGGGTTTAATTCTCCTTTAATAGGGAGACTTTCTTATAATAAAAATGCCCTTTAATATACACAACACTTCATAACAGGCAAAAATATAAAGGACTGTGCCCTGTAGAAATGGAACGTTCCAGTCAAATGCATACAAATTGCTTATGTAATTAGCAAGGCTGCTCTTCCCAGTACGTAGATGACTTTTCGTAATTTTTTTATTATATGACTCATTTCTTCTTATATAACTTTATAGAGATTAGTTCCAAAAGATATGCCGTGAGATACTCATTTATTTGCACTGTATTTTGGTAAAATGCCATTTCCAGGCTTAGAATTGAAAAATATCCTTCTTCCCTTTATGTTTACAATGTATTAGAATCAAATCACATCACAAAATTATGTTTTAGTGGTTAAACCAAATGTTCTTTTGACTTAGCAAGAACAAATAAAGAAAAGGATTCTCTGTGGGCCAGCGAATTTGTCCCGCGAAGAATTTGCAAAACGTGAATTTTGATGCCCACGTCAATTTTGACGCCTGCGTCAATTCTGACGCTCGTATCAATTTTGATGCTGCCGTTAAAGTCAATGGGCGTCCGAATAATGTTGACGTGCAACCGTTTTGACACAATCGACTTTTCACAATTTTTGGACGCCAGCAAATTTATTTGCCCGCAGCGAAACGCAGAAGTTCACCGTGAATTTGTGCCTGGAGAATTTATTCGCCCATCACTAGTTATGACAAATAACGCATTTGTAATATATGTAAATACAAAGCAGTGTGAATTATAATTATATGGGGACCATGGAATAGCATGAACATAAACAGACATGAGGACAATGTAGACCACTGAACATTGAACATTAGCTGGAGGATTACATTTTATAAATCCTTGTCTTTAAAAAAAAAAGCTTTCAAATCTATGAACAGGCCTGTTAACTAAAAAGCACATCAGTGTTCTTCTACCATGCTGTAGAATGTTACTGCTTGGTAACAAAATACAGATCCCTTGAGATTTAACAAGTTCTTTTCCGCCCTGTAATGTTTTGTTCCACAGCAGAAAACACTTTCCCCTTTAACTAGCATCGTATTTATTTTAATTTCCTGCGGCTTAAAGATTGGATGGTCATTTCTGCTGATATTTTAACACCCCTTAGAACAGGATGGAGTTCAATGTTTAATATTTAATTATCATCTTTAGAGAACTGACCCAATACAATTCTATTAGAACCTACACTAACTGTCAGGGTTGGACTACCATCAATCATTACTAAATGTAATGCTTTATACTGAATATATATATTAGTTGTGGGTTTGCTGATATGTGCCACCTACAATCCCCTTGACAAGTTTAAGTTGGCAGAAGCTGCCTGATCCTGCTCATTCTCTGCCCAATTCTTTGCAGAGCAAAAGCTCCGCTGAGTATGCATTAGCACTTTCACACTCTCTGATACTGTTGGGTCATGCAAGAGCTGTAGCTTTAGCAAAATTCTTCTCTACTCATTGCTGGTGATAAATATTGTTTAACCAAAATGTCTCATCATTGAACAGACAATCTCTCTCTCTCTCTCGAGAGAGAGAGTAATTTTTTGGATACTTCGACCATCAAAAAGGATACTTCAACTTCAAATTAGATTCGAAGTACAATCGTTCGAATATTCGACCATTCAACCATTCGATAATCGAAGTACTGTCTCTTTAAAAAAACTTTGATTTCAATACTTCGCCAAATTAAACCTGCCGAAGTGCTATGTTAGCCTATGGGGACCTTCTAGAGCATTTTTATAAGTTTTTGGAAGTCGAAGTAAAATCGTTCAGGTGATCTCTGAAATCCTTCGGGTTTTTTTTCGACCGCAGGATACCCAAATTCGATGAAAAAAACTTCGACTTCAGTATTTCAATTCGATGGTCGAATTTCGAAGTATTTTTAACTTCTAAATTCGACCCTTGATAAATCTGCCCCTAAGTGTACTACAAATCATGTAAACATTTAGGGGCCGATTCATTAACTTCGAGTGAAGGATTCGAAGGTAAAAAGCTTCGAATTTCGAAGTTTTTTTGGGCTACTTCGACCATCGAATGGGCTACTTCGACCTTCGACTACGACTATCGAAGGATTCGAAGTAAAAATCGTTCGACTATTCGACCATTCGATAGTCGAAGTACTGTCTCTTTAAAAAAAAATTCGACCCCCTAGTTTGGCAGCTAAAAGCTACCGAAGTCAATGTTAGCCTATGGGGAAGGTCCCCATAGGCTTTCCTAAGTTTTTTTGATCGAAGGATATTCCTTCGATCGTTGGATTTAAATCCTTCGAATCGTTCGATTCGAAGGATTTAATCGTTCGATCGAAGGAATAATCCTTCGATCGTACGATCGCAGAATTTGCGCTAAATCCTTCGACTTCAATATTCGAAGTCGAAGGATTTCAATTCCTAGTCGAATATCGAGGGTTAATTAACCCTCGATATTCGACCCTTGATGAATCGGCCCCTAAATAAACTCTTTTTGTTTTGCCTCCAGTAAGGATCAGCTTGGATGAAGAACAATGTATTGATTTATTATTATAGAGAAAAGGGAAATGTTTTTCAAAAAATTTATTATTTTATTAAAATGGAGTCTATGGGAGATGGCCTTTCTGTAATTCTGAGCTTTATGGATAACAGGCAATAAAATATTAAGCTCTCACATTTCAGTCCAGCACAAAAGATGGTTAGATCATTGAATAATATATTTTTCATGAATACCAATTTATGGAGGTTGCAAACATTATCCCTGCACTCAAAATAATTCATTTTGAGAATAACCCAAGGAAAAATACTTTTCATTGAACCTGATGTTAAAAAGCAGGTATTTATGCTTATTTGTAGAGCATATATTATGCATGAGAGCAATAGAGTTCTACTCGGCACATTCAAAGCAGGGAAAGTGTTACGCCTATGTTCCAGAAATAAATGTGTGGAAGTGAGTGATAACCTGAGGGAGCTGACAAATGACAGTCATGTTTTATCTCTTGCCAGATGGCAATTAATTGAGAAACGTGGATAAAAAGTTATTTTGGTTGAGATAGAATTCTATATAAAGGAAGCGCAACCTTCTTATCTGCAAGAGATCACTTTGCTACAATGGCAATTGGTTTCTGCATGAGTGTTTTTTGGGAATGTTATGCTACTCAGCGACATATTTACATAGCAGATGAGGTTAAAATAAAGACAAATGTCCATCAAGTTCCTGAGAAACTTCTATATGATCCAGATAAGAGCAAAAAAAACTCACCTAAAGCCACCCTAATTTGTCTTAGAACAGGGGAAAAATTCTTCACACCAAATCAATCACACACTGCATCAACTCTGTGCTAGGATTTCATAACTATCTGGTATTTACTCACCTGATAAAAACAGGTATCCAACCCTTTTTTGAAACTAATGTATCTGCCAGTAGACAAAAAAGAAGAAACAGATTACAATCCTTCTCCAGAATTAAAAAAAGCAGTTGTTTATTACCTTGTTAAATATATGAGTAGCTGCTGTGGTCCAGAAGCCTGATGCGTTTTGGGGTATCAACCAAGTGCCTATGATGAAGGGTTGACACCAGAAATGCATCAGGCTTCTGAAGCACGTCAGCTACTCGTGTTGTAACCAGTTAATTAAGGGCTTGTTTCCTTTTTTCTCTTTTTGGCAGGTGTTGCAGTAGCGGATTTCTGTGTTGGATTGGCGAGTACCCTGCTCCATCGGTTCCCTCCCTGACACATACAAGAATGATGAAGGGGTTGTTGTTGTGTGGGTACTTTTTCCTTTAATTTGTTTTTTACCTGCCAGTAGAACCGAGGGCTGCCATTGGAAATCATTGGAAATAGCTGACAGGGCCCAACTGGGTGTGGGTTTGATAGGCCCTCAGGAGGGTGCCCTAAATAAACCATGCCTACTGCTCTGCCACAATGTTATGTCCAAAAGCACCCAAATGTATATAAATTACTTTTTATTAGCTTAACTATTTCTTTTAAAATACAAAAAAGCAAGGACATTGATAATAAATCATAATAATTAGTGAGTAGGATCAAATAATTTGAGAAAAACTGATTTATTTCGAGTAACACAGCGGTGGCCAAAATGCTCCTCTCTGCCTATCTCAACTTTCCCAATTACTCTATTGGACATAGCGTGCCTGATGCACATGGAGACGTGACAGAGGGACATTAGCTCAGTAACACTCACTTGAGCACTTCTGAGTTGAAACAAATGCTTTGACTGCCAGTAGTTTCTGGTATGACTTGAGCCTTGCATTTTGAACAAGTTATATTCACATTAGTCCTTATCTTTTTTTAAAGTAGAAGAAACATACGGCAACAGGATTTTTCCCATAAGAAGTCCCCTAAACCCCCAAAATGCAGGGGTATAAACTTACTCAGGCTCTTTGCTTCTTTGCATGGCACCTTGCTATGTTGTTGGTGTATTCATTCTTGTAACCACCATCACCCTTATCTCATGGTTTATCACATAAAAATTCATAGATGAGATTCTATCGAGCAGAAAAAACTTTTCTCCAAATTCAGTTCCAATTTTTTCCCATAGACTTCAATAGAGTTTTCACGTCAGAAACCCGTTAGATACGTTTTTCTGAAATGAACTGCATCTCAAATTGAATCTCATCCATGAATTTTTTTACGTGATAAACCTTTTCTCACTGAACTGAACTAGGAACCACATTGCATTTCTTTTGCAGACATTTTTCTGTCTCCTTATTAGAAGCCTATTGATGAAGCGTCTCACTTGTTTCATATGTCAACACTAAGCTTTGTTCTGCAGAAAGCCTTTGGCTTGAAGCAACTGCACATACTCAACGTTGAGGGCTTATTTGGATAGGAAAAAGGGATGAGGCTGCTGTTGTCACTCTAGCCCAAGAAAAGAGTGTGGGGGAATATCCCATTCCCTGATCTGCATATTATAGATCCACCACCTGCATATCATAGATCCACCAGTCCTTTTCCATTATTGCCCAGCACCCTTCAAGTCCAGCCAGTTAAAGGCACAAGGAAAGGTGGCACCACCCATCCCTCCCCACCCCTGCTGCTTCCCATTGGCACAAGGAACAGAAAGAGTAAAGGATTGGAAGGATTACTCTCTGTGCTGTGCTTATATTTTACCTACAGAAATGGTGATTGTATACTTCCTAATTGCCTGAGATATATTCTAATTATGTTCACCCTTTGATGATCATTGCTTCATTTGTATAATATAGGAGATGCCTAATTTTTGGTCTTCATTTAAATCGTTGGTCTTACTTGTATTCTAGAATTATTCTTTATCAAGAATAACAAAGGCCTATTCTGTCAGGTAAGCAGTAATAGAAATGATTTCCAAGAGGAAATAACAGCAGTAATTGCATTTAGAAAGGTGAAATGTTTTTGTATAAAATAGAAATGTCTGGTTCATATTAAGGTGCCCATTACTCGGAAATACTGACCTTGCCAGGTAACATTCCTAACGTAGAAAGTAGCAGATACATTTGAAAAATGTGAGCTACATAATTCATTTCAAAACATGGAAATAAACAAGCTCAGCCTTTCCTCTGAACTGACCCCAAAGAATCAAGTTAAACCAAAAATCACCAGCCAAAGAATTAAATGACACTTAAAAAGATACGAGTGACGTTCATGAGCTATTCAGCATTTAAAAACCATAATACCAACAGCACATGGAATGAATGGAAACCACCTGTTGTACTTATGCCCGGGGGTAAGAGAAGGGGCAAATATAGAAAACTCTGTATAGTGTAGTATATTTATCACTTTCACTCCCTTTAATACAAATGCATAAAAAAGAAACTTCCACAATCCATCTGTTTAACAGCCAGGGAAGATATCCTGTAGGTACACCATACATTATGCTGCCTCTAGTGTTACAGATTAGTGATGGGCGAATTTATTTTGTTAAATCAAGTTTAATCCCTCCAAATGAAACCCAGAGCACATGCATACATTCACAAAATCTATATATACCAATATATACTAACTATAGAGTTTAGTATCACAATAGCCTTTGATATTATGTCTGTCCAAGAAATCATCCAAGCCATTCTTAAAGGCATTAACTGAATCAGCCATCACAACATCACCCGGCAGTGCATTCCACAACCTCACTGTCCTGACTGTGAAGAACCCCCTACGTTGCTTCAAATGAAAGTTCTTTTCCTCTAGTCTGAAGGGGTGGCCTCTGGTACATTGATCCTTTTTATGGGAAAAAGATCCCCTGCTATTTGTCTATATGTCCTCTGATGAACCTTTTTCCAAGAGAACCCAAATATTGACAGTTTACATTTAAATCCTCCGTCCCGCTAACCAGTTTAGTTGCACGTCTCTGCACTCTCTCCAACTCATTTATATCGCTCTTAAGGACTGGAACCCAAAACTGCACTGCCTACTCAAGGTGAGGCCTTACCAGGGACCTATAAAGAGGCAAAATCATTGGGGTTCATAAAGTTCTACCATATATTTTGGCTTCTCAATGGGGTCATAATAAGAACTGTAGTCCACTCTCCAGAGAAACTGTCATACCTGAGCCATTTTGCCAACAGACTTTCGCAAAGGCACCACGTAAATAATTGGTGGCATGGACAGGTAGGAGACAGATATTTCTCTGGGGAAGAAAATGGCACTCCCTTCCTACACACTGGGAGGGGGGTTGCCTAAAATTTGGCACCTCCCAGTAATTTATACTTTCTATCGCCTTTAATATATATTTCCTGTGTAATTGCTGGGATTCCTTGCTTTTATTAGTCATTTTGATATTTTTATTATCCTATTAAAGTCAAGTAAGATCAAGGCAAATTGTAATCTGCTTCAACATCTTTCATTTCCTCAGATAACTAAAACTTGAATATAAATTATGATCATTTCCATATATTTCTATGTAGACAACAAGATAGTAAATAACATATATTGGAACCCAATATATATAATATACTGTATAGTAATACAATACAATAATACAGTTTAAATAATATAATACAATACAATATACAATTGCTGTATGAGAAAATACAGTCATTTTGGGGGACATGAATTATAACCAGGACAGAATACGGGGGAGGGGGGCTCAATCACTGGTTTGTGTCTCACAGGACAAAATAAGCAACACGTGATTACTTTCATCTAAAACTCAATAACATGGCTGGTAAAGCAAGCCAAATACCTCACATAAAAACTGCAAAAGCCTCAAATGTCAAAAACAGTTACATGATGATATAGTAGGTTAGGTTGAAAAAAGAAACACATCCATCAAGTTCAATCTTTTAAGTCAATATAAAATCTGCATAACTGTTAGTTGATCCAGAGGAAGGCAAACATAGCCCCATTTAAAGCTTCTCGAATTTGTGAAAAATTCCTACCTGACTCCAAGGGGCAAATTTACTAAGCAGCTAAAATTCGCCAGTGAACTGCTTCACAGGCAGCGCAACACTCCGCCAGGCGAAAATTCGCTAAGACAACGCTAATTCACTAACATGCGAAGTTGCGTCCAGGGCGCCGAATTCTGGCGAAGTTGCGCTAGCGTTAATTCGGCAAGCAGAGCGAAGTTGCGCTAGCTTTGGCTAATTTGCATACAGCGGGAAGTTACATAGTTACATAGTTAAATTGGGTTGAAAAAAGACAAAGTCCATCAAGTTCAACCCCTCCAAATGAAAACCCAGCATCCATACACACACCCCTCCCTACTTTTAATTAAAATTCTATATACCCATACCTATATTAACTATAGAGTTTAGTATCACAATAGCCTTTAATTATGTCTGTCCAAAAAATCATCCAAGCCATTCTTAAAGGTATTAACTGAATCAGCCATCACAACATCACAACATCACCCGGCAGTGCATTCCACAACCTCACTGTCCTGACTGTGAAGAACCCCCTACGTTGCTTCAAATGAAAGTTCTTTTCTTCTAGTCTAAAGGGGTGGCCTCTGGTACGGTGATCCACTTTATTGGTAAAAAGGTCCCCTGCTATTTGTCTATAATGTCCTCTAATGTACTTGTAAAGTGTAATCATGTCCCCTTGCAAGCGCCTTTTTTCCAGAGAAAACAACCCCAACCTTGACAGTCTACCCTCATAATTTAAGTCTTCCGTCCCTCTAACCAATTTAGTTGCACGTCTCTGCACTCTCTCCAGCTCATTTATATCCCTCTTAAGGACTGGAGTCCAAAACTGAACTGCATACTCCAGATGAGGCCTTACCAGGTACCTATAAAGAGGCATAATTATGTTTTCATCCCTTGAGTTAATGCCCTTTTTTATGCAAGACAGAACTTTATTTGCTTTAGTAGCCACAGAATGACACTGCCCAGAATTAGACAACGTGTTATCTACAAAGACCCCTAGATCCTTTTCATTTAAGGAAACTCCCAACACATTGCCATTTAGTGTATAACTTGCATTTATATTATTTTTGCCAAAGTGCATAACCTTGCATTTATCAACATTGAACCTCATTTTCCAGTTTGCTGCCCAGTTTTCCAGTTTAGACAGATCACTTTGCAAAGTGGCTGCATCCTGCATGGAACCTATAGTTCTGCACAATTTAGTATCATCTGCAAAAATAGAAAGAGTACTTTCAATGCCAACCTCCAGGTCATTAATAAACAAGTTGAAAAGCAAGGGACCTAGTACAGAGCCCTGCGGTACTCCACTAACAACACTGGTCCAATTAGAAAATGTTCCATTTACCACCACTCTTTGTAGTCTATCTTTTAGCCAGTTCTCTATCCAGGTACAAATACTATGTTCCAGGCCAACATTCCTTAATTTAACCAGTAACCTTTTGTGTGGCACTGTATCAAATGCTTTAGCAAAGTCTAAGTAAATCACATCCACTGCCATCCCAGAATCGAGGTCTCTACTTACATTCTCGTAAAAAGAAATTAAGTTAGTCTGGCAAGATCTATTACGCATAAAACCATGCTGGCACAAACTCATAGTATTATGATTTGCTATGAAGTCCAGTATCTTATCCTTTATTAACCCTTCGAAAAGCTTTCCTAATACTGACGTCAGACTAACTGGCCTATAGTTTTGAGGCTGAGAACGGGAAGTTAAAGTTGAATATGTTGCAGCAAATACATTACACTACACAAGCCCAGGGAAGCTTAATAAAATAAAATAAAGTTGTTATATTGCCCTACAAATGTGCCCAGTGTATAATTTATGTGCCATATGTTAGGAAATGTAGGGGGGAAGCCGGTTACCCCAAAAAATTTGTACGCTCTTTTGCAGCCTATCACCCTGAAAAAAGGAAAAGACGCCTGCATTTTTTTTATTCTCAACTAAATTTTTAGCAAGTCCAATCTACTCTATTGCACTTCGTTTGGTCTGAGGTGGTGAAGGCAAGGCGAATGCAAGTCAGTAAAATCCGCATCTTAGTGAATTTGCCTAGTTACGCCCATTTGCCAGAGCGCAACTTTGCCTGGCGATGGACTGCGAATGAGCGCCAGAGTCAGTCTCTTTCGCTAGCGAAGTTACGCCTGCGCTCCCGTTAGTAAATTGGCGAAGTACCGAAATCACACTGGTGAATTTTTGCCAGCGTTAGTCTCTTCGCCCTTTAGCAAATTTGCCCCCAAGATGGCAATCGGACCAGTCCCTGGATCAACTTGTACTATGAGCTATCTTCCATAACCCTGTAATACCTCACTTGCTAAACACCATCCAACCCTCTTTTAAAGCTATCTAATGTATCAGCCTGTACGACTGATTCAGGGAGAGAATTCCACATCTTCACAGCTCTCACTGTAAAAAAAAACCTTGGAAACATTTAGCCGGAACTTCTTTTCTTCTAGTCAGAATGGGTGCCCACGGGTCAGCTGGAAGGACATACTGGTAAATAAAGCATTAGAGAGATTATTATATGATCCCCTTATATATTTATACATAGTCATCATATCACCCCTTAAGCGCCTCTTCTCCAGCTTGAACATCCCCAATTTAGCCAGTCTTTCCTCATAGCTAAGATTTTCAATACCTTTTACCAGCTTAGTTGCCCTTCTCTGTACCTCTCTAATACAATAATGTCTTGTTTGAGTGATGGAGACCAAAACTGTACGGCATATTCTAGATGGGGCCTTACAAGTGCTCTATACAGTGGAAGAATGACCCCCTCCTCCCTTGACTCTATGCCCCTTTTAATACAGCTCAAGACCTTATTTGCCCTTGATGCTGCTGACTGGCATTGCTTGCTACAGCCAAGTTTATCATCTACAAGGACTCCAAGGTCCTTTTCCATAATGGATTTGCCTAGTGCAGTCCCATTAAGGGTATAAGTGGCTTGGATATTCTTACATCCCAGGTGCATGACTTTACATTTATCAACATTGAATCAGATTGCCAATTTGTCAACATCATACTGTAAGGATGCCACATCCTGGATTGAATTAATTGGGCTGCATAGTTTTGTGTCATCTGCAAACACTGATACATTACTTAAATTACAATCCCTTGAGTCATTAATGAATACGTTAAATAAAATGGACGCAATACCGAGCCATGAGGAACCCCACTAAGAATGTACCATTAACAACTATCATCTGTACCCAATGCTGTAGTCAGTTTCCTGTCCAAGGGCAAAAGTCCTCATGAAGCCCAACAGCTCTTGTGGAGCACTGCATCAAAAGCTTTAGATCATATATAATGCCCCCCCCCTGCTGTCCAGCATCTAACCTCATCATAAAAATCTATTTTGTCTGACATGACCTATCCTTTATAAAGCCATGCTGATTATTGCTCATAATGTCATTTACCAGGACAACATTTTGAATGTGATCCCTTAACAAACCTTCAAATAATTTGCCCACCACAGATGTCAAATTTACTGGCCTATTATTGCCAGGCTGAGATCATAATCCCTTTTTAAATATAGGAATTACATTATCTATCCTCCAATCCAAAGCTACCATACCAGATGAAAGTGACTGAAAAAATCAGAAGTAGAGGCTGGCCTAAAACCAAACTAAGCTCTCTTAGTATCCAAGGGTGTATTCCATTCGGGCCCTGATGCCTTGTTCACATTCATTTTTAGTAAAGCTTTATGTACCATTTCCTGAGTCAGCCACTGACTAGTTTGGGGTGAGCCTATGAGTTGGGTCTTGGAGCTCTGACTTCTCTGTTGTATATACTGAAGAAAAACTTAATTAGCGCATTTGCCTTTTCAGTATCTGTTACAACCATACTGCACCATTATTTAAAGAAGCCACACTCCTAACCTGCATCTTTTTACTATTAATATACTTAAAAAACTTTTTGGGGTTAGTCTTAGCCTCTTGCCGCAATGTGCTCCTTATTTTCTGTCTTTGCCTTCCGGATTGCTGTTACAACATTTATTATAGTGTTTATATTAATTAAATGCAGCCTCTATCTCCACAGACTTGTAGTTTTTACATGCCTTTCTCTTCATTCCTATTAAACTCTTTACTACTGTATTAAGCCACATGGTTCTTAGTGCTTCTACGTTTACTTTTTAAGGGAATAAATTGAGAACAGTAACAATTTTAAATGACGACCAATGTTGTTCTGTGTTTTTAGCAGAAGACATAATGCCCCAATCTATGATCTGAAGGGTGGCCCTTAAGGAGCTAAAATTAGCTTTTTTGTTGCCCCAGTGTATATTTGCTTTTTGCACCAAACATTAAATGAGATCACATTATGGTCACTATTATCCAAGGGTTCAATTACTTGCACATTTGCTATATGTTCTAGGTCATTAGAAATCACTAGATCCAGTATAGCATTTTTTCTGGCTGGCTACTCAACAAACTTTGCTATAAAATTGTTAAGCAACAAGTTTATAAACTTGTTCCCATTAACTGTCCTGGCTGTACTGTTGCTCCAGTCAGTATCTGGGTATCAATCAAGAAATTTTAGGAAAAGAAATGTGGGTTAGTGACTTTTACTACCATTACTGTCAAAAGTCAAGAATGCAAATATTTGTATTCAGGGTCAGACTGGAGAATTGGGGCCCAAAGGAACTGCAACCAAAGGGCCCTCCTAACAGTCACAGGGCCCCCTTCTGACTTCCTCGACTGCAAACCCCCCCCCCCGATGTGAGCGATTATTCTTATTTCATCTTTCACTCGTTCCTTGAAAGAGTCACTAAATACTTTGCAGATGACAAGTGTGCTCTGTTTCATATCTACTCATAGCATTTATTGGGTAACAACAGTCAAACAAATCTACTTGATTTGTGAGGTGGGGAAAGCAGAAATGTACAGGAGGAAATGCAGTGGATACTTTACATTTATGCAGAGCCAAGGAGCTTAGAGACCCAAGGCAAAGTGCTGGTAAATCCTTTGCATTGTAAGCTTTTGCCAGTAACATGCTGGCATTATATAGATAAATGATTAAGACCATGAATCCATTGGGTACAGTATATTTAGAACATTTGTAGAACAAAACATTTTCTGGAATAGAACCCCTTCTTCTTAAAATTGTTCGCACCCTACGCAGGTGCCTCTAACCCTAGTTTTGACCCTCCATTTGGAAGCATGCTAGTGCTTTATTGCAGTTTAACAACAGAAGTATGCTTGGCTTGTAAAAACATATGGAAAAATGATAGCACTCATCTATTGCTCTCAACATGATTTATAGAGGCACTTCCATTTCCCAGCATTGTTTCTCTACTGAGGATGCGGGGCATTGCAATGCCTATTTATATCATGTTAGTTGCTATCCACAGAAACATCAGTTCATAAGTACACAAGACTAAAAATGGTTGTCAAACCTCCGTTTTTATGTTCTAGTGCTATTTGGGTGCTTCTTTTGTTCAGTTTCCTTAATTTAAACCACTTTCAGCTTCTTCTCCTTATGGTTATTTATGTTTGTAGTGTGTTTTCTGGTTTGTCTGTCCTGCATGAAGAGTCTGTACTATGGCTGAATATGTGGCAAGGAGATAAATATATAAAGCTGATGCCCTTGCCGACCCCTAGCACAGATCCAGAGCTGGGAGGCAAGGGAGTGCTGTGCAAACATAAATATTCCTGTAAGGAGAAGTTGACCCAATATTGGTAAAATGAAGGAAAGTCATGGAACACAGCAGCTAAATCAGCACTGAACAATTGAGACTCAACTGGCCATACTGTATGGGCCTCTTGCAACACTCAGAGTGGACAGGAGTAATTATACAGGTACCAAATTATTGTTTTTGAAATATTTTCTAATACCAGGTACTGTAGCTTTATGATCTATAGTCACTTGTAAGTTTTTTGCCATGCAGAAAATAAGGCACAACACCACTAAAACCAAAAATAAGCCACCCCTGAGCTATTCATTTACAGAGGAAGCCAATTAGGAAGCAGTTAGCTTCAGTGGAGAAACCTTGCTGCTTAATCATCAGAACATTTGTCTGCCTGATTTGGCCATCTTTGTGCGCTGATGGCCTAGGCGGATTTGTGACGGTGGCCAACCATGAAATCATATAGTGGTCCTGTAAGCAGCACATAGTCCATAAGTGACATTTTAAGAGGCATTTTCCATGTTTTTTTCCCCACTGTCCTTGCATGCACCTGATTGCTTGTGATTCCCATAAAATATACTGTACAAGTTGACTGTAATTTGGACAAAACGTTTTGATTTTTGATTCAGTGGAATTGGTGCCAAAGATCAGTGTGTTACCTGGAACAAAGATCAATTTAGTACATTGTTTTAATGGAAACAGATGTACCATATTTGGAACACATTGGATACATTTATGGATGCATTAAAAAGGTAAATCCCCAAATCAGTTGCTACAGGTCTCTGTGCTCTTGTTTCCCTCATGTAGTCAAGGTGGGCAAGATGGGGGTAGTCATATAGGCATCCCCCTACCCACACTCTAACTTATGCATTATTCCAACCAATTCAGTTATAGAGCGACAACAGCCACAGACCACAACTGGGCTTTGTAATTTCCACTTTCCCTATGGTAGGCGGTAAGGAAAAAGCAGGTCTGTTCCTATCAATTCTTCACTCTTCACCTTGCACCAGCAGTTTTAGCCACTGTGAGGTTCAGAGCACAGACAGGCCCTAGACCAGGGGTAGGCAACCTGCGGCTCCGGAGCCTCATGTGGCTCTTCATCCTGCTTGCAGTGGCTCGGTCTTGCAGCTTTACCTGTCACGTTGTCTATACAGGCCTCGGACTTGCTGGTGGCTTCTTGAGTGTGCAACTGCGGTAAGCTAACTGTTAGCTTACCGCGGTCGCACACTCAGGAAGCCGCCAGCAGGTACGAGAGCTGTACAGACGTCCCAGGAGTGACAGGCAAGACCGAGCTGCAGCAAGATGATTCATCATGGTCCTTACCCCGGTCGCACACTCAAGACAAGAGAGGGAAATTCAGCATGGAGCTTCAGAAACAGAAGTCACATTAAACTGAAAAGAACACTAGCATTTAATAGGGCTATTCAGTGTTTCATTTATTTCAAAGTAGGCCTACACATGCACACTGCACTTCTGTTTGTTGTATTCTGTTGTTGTAACAGTTAAAATTAAAAAAAGGTTCAAAATGGCTCTTTTGATAGTAAAGGTTGCTGACCCCTGCCCTAGACAGATATGCTCTCTGCAAGAACACTCCTCAGTGCTATTGCACCTCTGTCTGAGGATGTTGTAAATTAACCCTATGGTGAGGTTAAGAGTCATTTGCTATAATGCATTAAAGAAAGTTCATGTGTGACAGCAAAACATTGCAATAAAACAGAATTTCTCTATTTATAATTAGAAGAAAAGTCCCAGGCAATGTCTACATGTGCTAGAGATGACTCTTTTTACTAACATACTCAGGCTTCTCCTGGTTTTCATAAACTGAATATCAGGTGACAAGGGACAAATGAAAAGTGAGTATCAGCATGTGTGGGACATGCTATGACCTGATGGACAGGAAACTGTGACTCTAAAAAGGGGGAAATTCTTCTGATGTGTGTTGAGCTAAAAGTGGTAAGTTACTTTGAGAACCTCAGCACACAGGCTGACAGAGTAAGTAGCAAGTCAGAGTTGAGGTGCTCCTCAAAATAACTCCTCACAATCAGCACTTCCTCCTGCGCAATCACCATTTCAACACTCTTCCTGCCTCTCGCAATTACCAGCTTGCTACATGCAGCTAATGTAACAATGTAAGTCTGATGCAGGTTCTTAATCTTTCACTGGTCTAAATATGACAATGATTTAGAACAAACACACTCCAATGTGAATTAAAAAAGTATATCTACCAAAATTATTAAAAAAAAACCTGTTGGCTGTGTAACTAGATGGTGTGTGGCTGGGCCACTCGCTAACCCAAAACTGTATGGGCTTAAAATGATAATTCAGATCATCAATATGTACGTTACTTTGTCAGATGGGTTCAATCTGGCCATACACGTGTGGCTAATCTGCATGACATCTGATTGAATGGCCATCATGATAACCAGTCTGATATGCAGAAACTGGCCTGTGTGTGACGACAAAATGGGTTGCTTAGTGCTATACTAATAATAACAACATTTTTATAGTGCTTTTCTCCAATACATTATGTACAGTATTGAGAAGACGCTTCTAATTCAGAAGCGCTTCCAGATAAACAGAGCATTGATTAAAGGAAAACTATACCCCCAAAATGAATACTTAAGCAATAGATAGTTTATATCAAATTGAATGACATATTAAAGAATCTTACCAAACTGGAATATATATTTACATAAATATTGTCCTTTTACATCTCTTGCCTTGAACCACCATTTCGTGACTCTATCTGTGCTGCCTCAGAGATCACCTGACCAGAAATACTACAACACTAACTGTAACAGGAAGAAGTGAGGAAGCAAAAGGCAGAACTCTGTCTGTTAATTGGCTCATGTGACCTTACATGTGGTTTGTATGTGTGCACAGTGAATCTTACGATCTCAGGGGGCGGCGCTTATTTTTTAAAATGGCAATTTTCTATTTCTGATTACCCAATGGCACATACTACTAAAAAAGTATATTATTATGATAATGGTTTATTTACATGAAGCAGGGTTTTACACATGAGCTGTTTTACTCAGTATCTTTTAATAGAGACCTACATTGTTTGGGGGGTATAGTTTTCCTTTAATTTAATTAAAAGGCAAGAAGGCCAATTTTAAAGAACATCCTCCATTTAATTGGATAGTCAGTGTAGGGAGCATAGAACTGGTGTTGGAAGTGTTGATGGGTAATTAGGCTGTCTGCTGCATTTTCTACCAACTGCAAACAGTGTAGTTCTTTCTCTGGAAGACCATAATACAAGGCATTGCAGTAATCCAGTCTTGAGGATACAAAAACATGTCTCCCATGGGAATCAGATGTTTTATTCTTGCAGTGTTTCAGAGATGAATAATGATGATCTGAAGGTAGCTGACATCTGATGTTTGAGGGAGAGATCGCTATCTAGAATGACCCCCAGGCTGCACACCTGGCCTGACAAATCTAGTTTTAAACCCCCAGGTTTTAAATCCACTGCCTGTGTTCCCTGCCATCTTGTTAACAGCATCTGTCCTCCAATTACAATTCGATCTATCTTGTCCCTGTTTCGTTTAAGGTGGTTCAAGTCCATTTACACTTGCAGATCAGTTAAGCATTGATTGATGTGGATACTGGATCTCTTTTGTCCAGTGTAAAGAACAGGTACGGGTATCACATCGGCATAGCAATGCTGGAAATCTGAGTATGATAAACAAATTTCCAATAAACGTAATTCACTACAATAGATCTCTGTGGATTTCAATGTTTAAAGTATTAAGGACATCACTGTCCTTAATAGCGGTATGAAAATCTTCTTATCATACCTGTTGTACTGTTTAACTGCTAAAATAAAAAAAAAATATTTAAGAGCCAACCTACCCGAATCACATTTAGGGGCACATTTACGAAGGGTCGAATTTCAAAGTTAAAAAACTTCGAAATTCGACCATCAAATTTGATACTTCGATAGTCGACGGCCATTTTCGATCGAAGTAAAAAACGATCGATCAAATCGTTCGAATCGAACGATTTGAACGATTTTACAAAAAATACTTTGACTACTCAAAACTTAGCCAAAAAAGGTTATAGGAGGTCCCCCATAGGCTAAACAGCAATTTGGCAGGTTTAAGGTGGCGAATTGGCGAAGTCTACATTTTTTAAAGAGACAGTACTTAGATTTTCGAAAGTTGAAGTTTTTTCAATTCGAATCGAATTTTAGCCTATTCGATGGTCGAAGTACCCAAAAATTACATTGAAATTCGAAATTTTTGAATTCAAAAATTCACTTCGACCCTTAGTAAATGGGCCCCTTATTGTCTCCAGGTCATATAAACAACAGAGTTTCCAAAATATAAATCCCAGTATTATTTGTCTGCTATCAGCTGTCTTCAGATGAGAATAGTAGTTCAGCCCAAGCTTAATGAATGCTGAAGATCACTGAAAACATAAATGTGTCCTGTTCAACAAGGATATTAATCTACCCACCCTTTCTTTATAAGTATGATGGTGGTTAAGGTGTCCTAAAAATAAAATGGTTGTTCTCCTCTCTACCTAGGACACATATCCTTTTAAATACTAATGGCATGGAATAATAATAATAATAATAATAATAAAAATAATATTTGTCCATTTTGCCTATGGCGTCTCATTTGCCTGGATGGCTATTATTTATCAGATGATAATCTATATGTGGTCCATGGTAATTAGGGTTGCCACCTGTTCAATTTTTACCCAAACAGTGTGGTTTTTGGAAGGGTTTAAAGTGTAATGCAATCCCTACCTCACTTTGTTCCATTGGGAAGCAATGGATTCTGGGTCTTGAAGTCCCTCTGTTTTCCATAGTGGCTGATTCACATATTCTTGGAGAACTTGGCCCTAGAATTACAGACAGGTTTCCTTTCAATCTGTTGATTAAGGAATATCTGTGTAAAACACAATACATGTGTCTGGCAGGGAAGACAGTGTTTATGCATTCATTTTACACAAGCAAAAACAAATGAGATTATGTCAAAAAGGGGGTAAATATACCCTTTAAGTTCTTTATCCCTTTCTATATCAGTCTGATATATCAACTGAATTGTGCCTTTGTGAAACATAATTTGGGTCTGATTTGAATTGTGTCATAGCACAACCATTTGGAGACCAGAAGTGCAACTGTTAAAGCATTCATCCATGGAGTATAGGATGGCAACAATGTTTATGTCAAAACCTGGCTTTCCCCTATTTCAACTCTTTTTTTTTTTTTGTTCTCCATCAAGGCAACAGTTTGATCATGACATCATTATTTCCAGGAACAAGTCCAAGACACCAGACTGCCTTTTATTTTTTCCAACTGACTTAACCCACTTTAGATCTGTAGAAGAGGAATGAAAAGCAACTGAGCAAAGAAGCATTTGTACATTTATGTTGTCTTCTGCATAATGTAAGATATGGCCATATTCTGTTCGAAATGCGTGAATAGTTGGGTCTTTTAGAGCATTCATATTCTACACCATTTTTATATACAGTACATTTATTTTTAAATTGATATTGTTTTATTAACAAAGTTACAAAGGAAACAGATAAACATACTATAAATTACAAGTGGTTATACACTGCTTAAGGGTGTAGCATTATTTCTGAAAGTAGCGGTAAATTATATTTCCCGTCAGTGTGCTTATATGAGAATAAACATAAATAAATGGGCGGTGAAAAGAAGCAGAAATACAACAATTTCATCCATCATGTGCCTTTCTTTGAGGCAAACCTATTATATAAGTAAACCTTATTTAAAAACAGAACATAGCTTCACTTAGACGTACAATTATGAAGAGATGTCCAAATTTTTATGGATGCAGCTTTAATTTTTTATTCTGAGATTTAACCACTATTCAGTGATAGAAGCTTTCCATACTTTTACTTCAAAGAAGATGACAGTCCTTGGCTATGGCTATAATAAAGTTCAGAAGATGCAGGGTTGGAATTATTATTATTATTATTATTATTATTAACATGTATTTATATAGCGCCAACATATTGCGTAGCACTGTAAAGTAAATGTGATTATACAACTAAATCATATGAATTCTATACATAGAACATATGGAGTTACATACAGCACAATCAATACAGGTACAAAAGGTGAGGAAGGCCCTATGCATAGGCATACACTCTAAAGGGAGGGGATTAAAACACAAGGTGTGGGAGTGGGCAAGAGCTAATTAAGTGGGTGAGAAATGTGGTACTGTATGTGGTGTTGCGTTTGGTAGTTAAGGAGAGTGAGGGTAGGCTTCTCGGGAAGAAGTGCGTTTTAAGAGATTTCTTGAAAGCAGAAAGGTTGGGAGAAAGTCGGACAGACCGTGGGAGAGAGTTCCAGAGGAGGGGTGCAGCCCTTGCAAAGTCTTGAATGCGAGCATGTGAGGAGGTAATGAGAGAAGAGTTGAGTAGCAGGTCAGTAGAGGAGCATAGTAAGCGATTGGGTGAGTATATAGAGATGAGTTCAGAGATGTAGGGTAGGGCAGAGTTATGAAGTGCTTTGAAAGTCAGTGTCATTAATTTGAATTTGATTCTGAAAGGTAACGGAAGCCAGTGCAGGGATTGACAGAATGGCGAGGCAGAGGAGGAGCGGTTGCATCTGTATGAGCCTCGCAGCAGTGTTCATTATGGACTGGAGAGGTGACAGTCTCTGGAGGGGAAGGCCAATTAAAAGAGAGTTACAGTAGTCTAGACATATGCTAGAGAGAGACCAGAGGGTGATTTGCCTATGTGGGAAGTATACTAGCTAATACAGGTATGTCTGTTATACAGAATGCTCAGGACCTGGGGTTTTCTGGATAACATAATTTGAATCTTCATACTTTAAGGGGAACATTTACTAAGCTCGAGTGAAGGATTCGAATGAAAAAAACTTTGAATTTCGAAGTTTTTTTGGGGTACTTCGACCTTCGACTACAACTTCGAATCGAACGATTTGAACTAAAAATAAAAATCGTTCGACTACAAGTTACTGTTTTATTACTACAGAGAAAAAGGAAATAGTTTTTAAAAATTGTTTATTATTATTATTTGGATAAAATGGAGTCTATGGGAAAGGGCATTCTGAATTTGGAGCTTTCTGGATAATGGGGTTCAGGATAATGGATCCCATACTTGTAATACTAAGAGAGAGGTCAGTAATCAATGCATGGTGTATGCAAATAAAGAGGTCTGTAACACTAGGCAAGGTCCAGGGCAGGCAGCAATGTCCAAAGGACAGGAGCAGGTGGAAGACATTGAATAGGCAAGTTGTCAAAGTACATATAAATCAAAAAATCTGGAGAACCATTGAAACAACCAGATAAATGCAAGGGCATGGCAGGAACTTGTCAAAGAGATAAAAGGGCCCATTTACTATCGCAATTTGTTTCCACGAATCTCGATAAAGTTGTGATTTTCCTATATTTCTTATTTTTGTTCACACTTTTTATATTCGGATCTTTTAATAAATTCAATGATAAATTCAATAATAAATTCACACTTTTTATATTCGGATCTTTTAATAAATTCAATGACAGTTGTGGTTTTAGAGTTTGTGAGTTTAGTCGTGGTTTCCAAAACCTCTAAAATCCAACTTTTGAAAATAAGCCTAAAAAAGATTACAACCAGCAGGAGAAAGGGACACCTATTCAGAACCTTCTGTGCAAGAGGTTTGTAAATGGTTTCATTTTTAAGCAACCTCCAGATTATACGAAAAGCAGGCTAAGTATTATATTCTGCCTATGGAGTAAAGTTTGGGCCTGACCTTAAAAACTATAGAGAAGAAGGTTGTTTTCCCTATGGCTTTACTTAAGGCAAATTTAAAGCAAGATTTGTGGCCCGTTCCTTCACACAGGGATAATTGGAATCCTTTTTATTTTGCTTTCATTTTTATATGATTGCATAAGAATTCGATTATCAACAGTTTTGAGGGCCCTAAAAAACTATCTTCTGGGGTATTTTTTGTAATATCATTACATATGACAGGGGCAATGAGGGTCCCAGTTCTTATCATAAATCTAAAGGCAGGAAGAAGGCAGCACCCTTCGCCAAATAAAACAAGTCAGGACTCATCTTGGGAATGTCAGTATTACCCTCCACTGGTATTGTCTGTACGTAGTGAACTTATATAGAATGGTCTACAGGGTCCATCTCCCTGGTGGTCTGAATACATTTGAAATGTTTTTACTACTGTGACCAAAGTGACTCAGTTGTTATATCTTACAACAATAAAATGTTGTAAGAGTCTTTTTCAAGTGTGTCAATAAAACCCCTAAAATAATATTAGCAAACATATAGCACATTTAACCAGTAACTAAAATGCTTTGCATTTAGCATTGCGTGTTGCCTGCTCCAGATATTGCATAATGCTAGTAGATGTGATGGGATGCCTAGAATGTGTTTCTAATGTTATTTTAAGACTGAAGTCATAAACTATGTTTGACTCTTCATTCTTTGTACTGTGTATAGGAGTGAGCAGGGCGGAGCTTTCAATTCCTCAGCAGCCCTTACTGAAGGCCATAAAGTCATTAATGATACAAGCTAGCTAGCACACTTTTTAGAGAACCCTGACCCATAGGAATGGACTTACCCTGACGCATGTGTGTTCAATGGAGATTCCACCACCTTCAAGTAATCATTCCAGGGTTCCCTCTAAAGGGCTTTGGCAGTACAGTAGGTGCTGCATCCACTGAATCCCACACAAACATCATTATAACACAGAGCCTGACACTGTCCCAAATCCCACACAAACTTTGTGTCTTATTTGATTGCGTTTGTTTAAATGCATCAGGTGCAATTATGGCATCAGGTGCAACTCAGCAACTGGCTACAATAACACTGGAACAGTGTGTAAAATGCCTGAATGTGGGTCAGAACCATGGCGAATTGTGCCATAAATTGCACTTTGCACTTGTGTTTGTATTTCAGCCCTCATATTTCAAACAGGAATGGTTATACTGAATGGGACTCTAGTCTTGAAAAAGCTTGAAAAAGGACCAATGCCGGCCTGAAACGTTGCCTGGATCAGAGCCCATATTAAAAGTAGAGTTTAGTTCCTGTGTTGTGTGAGGCCTTTTACACCATGTCCAGCTGCCTCCATCAATACTGAGTGCAATAGGCAGTGATTGACTGTGCTTGAAAAATAATCTGTACAGTGTTGCAATAAATGATTAGTTCTGTGGATGAAGAACAATGCATTCCTAATCAGCTTTCATCCATACATAAGAGCAACAAGCTGGAGTTAATTCTACAGGCATAAACTAAAGCCACACAATGTAATGCACTGCAAGCTCTGTACATGCACAGGAAAAAGAAACTGCTCTTAAAGTAAAGTAAAAAAGATTGGGGTTCATATTTAGTATCTGCTGTTAGCATGTATATACTGAAGAACATAAAAATCCAAATGTCACATTTCTGAATCCGCACTAAAACGAGTTATGGAATCCCTTATGTGAAAACCTGTTATCCAGAAAGTTCCAAACTACAGGAAGGCCATCTCCCATAAAATCCACTGTAAGCAAATAATTCAAATTTCAAAAACAATTCCCTTTTTCACTGTAATGATAAAACAGTACATTGTACTTGTTGGTAACTAAGCTGCATAAATCAATATTGGATTTATTTAAAGGGATACTGTCATGTGAAAAAACATTTTTTTCAATATGAATCTGTTAATAGTGCTGCTCCAGCAGAATTCTGCACTGAAATCCATTTCTCAAAAGAGCAAACAGATTTTTTTTATATTCAATTTTGAAATCTGAAATGGGGCTAGACATATTGTCAATTTCCCAGCTGCCCCAAGTCATGTGATTTGTGCTCTGATAAACTTCAACCACTCTTTACTGCTGTACTGCAAGTTCAAGTAATATCATCCCCCTCCCTTTCCCCCCAAGCAGCCAAACAAAAGAACAATAGGAAGGTAACCAGATAACAGCTCCCTAACACAAGATAACAGCTGCCTGGTAGATCTAAGAACAACACTCAATAGTAAAAACCCATGTCCCACTGAGACACATTCAGTTACATTGAGAAGGAAAAACAGCAGCCTGCCAGAAAGCATTTCTCTCCTAAAGTGCAGGCACAAGTCACATGACCAGTGGCAGCTGGGAAATTGACAAAATGTCTAGCCCCATGTCAGATTTCAAAATTGAATATAAAAAAAAATCTGCTCTTTTGAGAAATGGATTTCAGTGCAGAATTCTGCTGGAGCAGCACTATTAACTGATTCATTTTGAAAAAAATGTTTTTTCCCATGACAGTATCCCTTTAATGTTTTTTTTAAGCTGACTTCAGGCATGGTGATCCAAATTATGGAAAGACCCCTTATCTGGAAATCCCCATGTCCTGAGCATTCTAGATAATAGATGTTATACTTACATTTAAATTGGAGAAGATGGTAAGGATTTGGTTGTCTATGGTAGTACCTAATAATAACATTCTCCTAGGAAAATACCCCTCCAAAAAGAGGTGAGTCCCTAAAACACACCTAAAGCTTTAAGTAAAATGATTCTCTTGACCTTTCTTGCAGGTATGGGCGCCTCTTGTCTTGTCTTAAAACATGTTCTCTCTGTAGCAGATCTTTCTGGTATTTAAATAAACCTGTTTCCGCTTCTTCAGGAAATACCTTTAGTATTTAAGCATTTTAACTATTCAGCTTCAAAGGAATGTGCACCTTGTGTCCTTGACAACTCATTGCTTGGCTGAAAATCTGTGTCACTACACACAGGAATTCTTCTTTGTTAAAGCAGTATATTTGTCCCAGTCAGTAAATAGGGTATGACAACCAAGACACTACCCGGTATAACGGCTTAGGCTCTCACCTTGTACAGCCCTTTTTATGTTGTGAATACTGTCTTCTTTCCCTAAGCTGAACAGTAAAAACTCCAGAATGATTTCCACATTTATCGTTTTCAGACAACATAATAATTCCCAAGGAAATCACCATATGGCTATTACATACATGACTATTTCTAAATGCATGCTGAATGCAACAAGCAAATATACAGGTATAGGACCTGCTATCCAGAATGCTCGGGACCTGGGTTTTTCCTGATAATGGATCTTTCAGTAATTTGGATCTTCATACTTTAAAGGGGACCCATCACCCAAAAAAAATATTCAAAATCCTATTTTTTCACATTAGTCAAGCACAATTTTATTTAATTACGCTATACAAAATGATTTGAATAGCCGACTTTGGCTTTTCGTTCTACTGTGCATGCTCACCCACGCAAAGAAAGATTAAGCTGATCGCTCCGTGGAGCTGATAGGAGCACTGGCCCGGATTGTGAGCTAAGTAAATACAATCACTTGGGGGTGCCTAACTTTTGGCACCCCCAAGTAAAGAACGTGTTTCCTTCTCCTTTAAATCTACTAGAAAATCTTGTAAACTTTAAATAAACCCAATAAGTTAGTTTTGCTTCCAATGAGGATTAATTATATCTTAGTTTGCATCAAGTCCAATGTACGGTTTTATTATAACAGAGAAAAAGGGAATGTTTTTTTTAAAATTTGGATTATTTGATTATAATGGAGTCTATAGGAGACAGTATTTCTGTAATTTGGAGCATTCTGGATAATGGATCTGATATCTGTACTGCCAGGGTTGGACTGGGTCAGCGGGACAACGGGAAAAAAATTCCAGTGGGCCCATAAGACCTGGTCCTCCCCTAAAGTGTACGTGGGTTCGGATCTAGAGTTTGGAAGTTGGCGGGGCCCCTAGTGGCTGCCATGGGGGGCATTTCATGTTGCAGCCCCAATGGGCCCCAAATGTTCCAGTCCAACCCTGTTTATTGCATGTATATGTTTCACCAAATCTAAAATCTAAGAACCTGTGAAACTATCAAATATTCATTATCACTCCTGCAGTTATGAAAATACACAGCTCCATGACTTTCTCGGATTAGAAAAGGTCAGTAGAGAATGACAGTGTGCAAAAGGCATTTCAAGATCATATCACAAAACTCTGCTCTCATTGCTCGTGGCATTGTCATATGGCCTTTGGTATTCAGCTTGCACAGTGGAATGCTCGTGTCAGTCTGGAGGCTGAAGCTAAAAAGCATTGACATTTCTCAGCCAATTATTTATTAAAAATGTCCTCTATTCACTTATTACATGTTGTAATTCTTCATCTGTACTTAAACATCAACAGTAATAGTAATTGGCTAAATTGTACAATTGAACACAATCATGCGCCAGATGCACTCCCCCTGCATGTGACCCTTACAGCTTTCTATTAATCTATGGAAGGAAAGTTGTGACTCATTTGTCTCTAGTGCCAAAGAGCATGTGTCAAGATAAAATGTTATAATCCCACTGCTTGTGGTTACAATGCTAACAGTACAAAATAACTCAGCTGGATATCATTTTAGTTAAAGCAGAATATGCACTCGAGCAACAGCAGCTCAGTTACATCAGATAGAAATATATAGAAACAGCAACATAATTGCATTAGATAGAAATATATAGAAACAGCAACATAATCACATTAGATAGAAATATATAGAAACAGCAGCATAAGTTAAAAAATGAAATATAACACTTTTGGGGTTATTTATGAAACTCAAACTTTTTTTTTTTAGGATTTTCTGATTTAACCTCATCGGGGACAACCTTGGTAAAATCAAGTGAAAACCCGAATCATGAGTTTTTTTTCCAGAGTCATACGATTTTTTCAGGCTTTCTCCTGAAAAGACTAAATTTTTTGGATTTTTGCCCGAAAAGTCCAAAATAGTCGGATTTTCAGGCTAATTTTAGCATAGACCACAGAAACTTCAAAATAGAATAGGAACCTCTCGCATTGACTTATGTACAACCTCTGCAGGTCTGAGATGCTGGATTTTCGGATTCTGACTTTTTCCATCCTCGGGGTATAATAAATCTTGAAAAATTCTAGGTTTTTTTTCCACTAAAAATTCGGATTTTATGGTAAAAACAAATAAAAATTTTTCAAGTTTTTGGCTAAATTTGATTGATGGCATATTTACACAATTTATTTTAGGAAAGTTAATTGGAACAATCATCACATTGTTCCGTTTATTCCAGATTATTTAACTGATTTCTAAAGCAGCACACAAGGTTTTAGTTGGTGAATAATTGCATTCTAATATTTTCGATTTTTTTTTTTGATTGATAAATCTCAAATTCAAGTTCAAGAACTTGAAAAAAATTCAAGATTCAAAAACTCGAGAGGGAAATATAAAAAATTTGAAATCGTTACCTTATCCCATTCATATTTTCTTAAAAACAATCATTGTCATTATATCAACATTTCCAGTTTTAAAGGAGAACTAGACCCTAAAAATGAATATGACTAAAATGCCATATTTTTTTATACTGAACTTATTGCACCAGCCTAAAGTTTTGGCTTTTCAATAGCAGCAATGATCCAGGACTTCAAACTTGTGACAGGGGATCACCATATTGGAAATTGTCTGCGACACTCACATGCTCAGTGGGCTCTGAGCAGCTGTTGAGAAGCTAAGCTTAGTGGTTGTCACAAATTATCAAGCTGCTCAATTATCATTGCTGCTCACTGGTAGGCTGAAATCAATAGATGTAACAGGGCAGTCATTCTATGTCTAACTCAGCATCTGCCTGGCATTCAGATGTACAGGGAAGTGTGCATTTTAGGTACATGATATGAACTGCAGGGGGTTAATATAGGTATAATATTCCCTCTTAATCAGGTAATTAGGTGGCACATACAAGTAGAGCTGTCTGTAGAGGTAAAAGGGGTGCCCTTTAATACCTGGGGTTCTGGATGTTCCCAGTATGTGAGGGAAAGCCAGAGAGAGACACAATGGGGCCTTTGGAGCCTGATACAAAGAATAGGTGACTGTGACAATGCCTGGAAAATGGCAGTGTTTGGGAAAGTGCAGCAGTGCAGCTGATTTGGAAATAGACTGTATGGCCTGGCTGATAAAGAGATGTTGATCTCTGAACTGTGAGTAACAGGGGCTAAACTTGTGATGGCCAATAGTCTGGGAGAGGTCCTGGAGTAGTCAGGAAGTTTATACTGTATTTTGAGCTGTAAGAGAGACTTATATTGTTGATGCTTTGTGAAGACAAGCACCCTGATAATGTGTTTTTTGAATGAATATAGTAAAGAGAAAGTCCTGTTGTTGGCACTTTCCAAAAATATGTGTATGCGAAAAGCATAGTACAACAGTTTGTTCTTTTGCATAATCTTATTATACATACAGTATGCTTAATATATTATCATTTGTTTCTAGCCATCCTCATTCTTTGTCTAACTAAGCACAATCACCAGGGCTTGCAGTCAATTACTCACTGCTTCACTGCCCCCCAATATTTGCAAGTAACGGTTAGCCAGAAGATAGCTAGATACAGGTATGGGATTCGTTATCCGGAAACCCGTTATCCAGAAAGCTATGAATTACGGAAAGGAGGTCTCTCATAGACTCCATTTTATCTAAAGAATCCACATTTTTAAAAATAAAACAGTAGATTGTCCTTGATCCAAACTAAGATATAATTAAACCTTATTGGAAGCAAAACCAGCCTATTTGGGGTTATTTCATGTTTCATTTCTTTTCTAATAGATTTAAGGTATGGAGATCCAAATTACAGAAAGATCTGTTACCCGGAAAACCCCAGGTCCCATACCTGCAATAAAAGAAAGTTGCCAGCTACAGCAAACCAATTCGTTTTTTAATGTTAGGTGGGCCATTGGTTGGGGTATGTACTATTTTTATATATATTAACTTAATAAAAATTATATATTTTTAATAAGCAGTTCATGGGATGAACATTGAGAATGCCCTGGGTACTGGGTTAAAATCCTGGAACTTCATTGCCCTGTATGGACTGGCAAATTAGACCCCCCCCCACCTTATAGCTTTCTTAATATTTTAATTTACACAGGTCTTATCAAACTGCCCATTATCAGCCTATCAGTGTTCGAGCTACCTGAGTAAAAAAAGCTTAAGAAAAGAAGACCCAGTGATGGGACCCCTAAGCCATAGGTTTGGCCCCATTGGCAATTCTAGAGTGGACCACTGGTACTAGTAGTTAACAACACTCTTTTGGGCCCCAGGGCATAGCAGAAGTTGCTGCACAGAAGAAGCATAGACCAACGTTCAGACCAAGGGTAAAGACAGACAGCAAACTGCAATCCAATCAACAAGTCAGGACAGGTGGAAAACAAGCATAGTTCAAGGTCTTTCAAGCACCAGCTTGGGTGACCAATTTCTAAATAAAAAGACTCTTTGTCACGAAGAGCTGATGCAGGAGTAATACAAAGCACACTCACTTTGTGCAAGGGTGGGTGCATACACACAGGCTATAAACATATATACGTGTTCTTGATACAATAGCCGTGGGTTAAATGATTCGTTTTGATTTGTAGATCTTTTAGATTAGTACTAAAAATTGTATATCATGATTGCAGCTAAAATTTCTAATTCATCTTGGCTTTTAAGACCATGGGGCACATTAATGCTAGCGACTTTTCGCCAGCGTTGCCACCCGCACGGACATCGCATCGCAGGCGCCAATTCGCTAGTGAATGGGACGATTGCTAGCGTTCATTCGCTCCATTTCCAGGTGACTTTTCGTTCTGGCAACCGGTCGTTACTCCGCAAATTCAGTGAAGTGTGGATTTTACTGAACGTTACCTCTTTCACCAGAGTTGAGTTTGCCACCTCAGATCAGGTGAAGTGCTAAATAGAAGCTAGATCTTACTCAATCTTTTGTCACTTACATCATATTCTGTGTGCTGAAAATGCATTAAAGTTCAAAAAACACTGTTGACTTTTCCTTTTTTAAGGGGGATTGCCTGCAAAAGTCTATTTTAAACCCGAAGTGACATCATCGGAAGTAGGTGTGATCAGAAAAATCCCCCATAGGCTAAAACATCAATTTGGCAGGTTTTAGATGGCGAATAGTCAAATTCGACAGTACATGATACATTTCAAAATTCAAATTTTTTTTTTTTTAATTTCTTTTAAATTGAACACAATTCGATCCTTGATAAATCTGTCCTTTAGTATTCTGCCCAATCTGAATCCAGAAAAAGTCCTGGGTTGAAAACGGATCCTGAACTTGTGTCTTTACAGCTTTTATCTTTATTTACTTTGAACTATGTATCTGGTCTTCTTTAAATAATGCTATACATGTAATAAATACGTACCCTTTCAATTTGAGTTTTTGTTTTTTTATATTTCTTCTGGCTGGGCATCCGCTAGCTGGACAGTGATGATGCCTATTTAATTGCTTGTATACGCCTATGCTGAAATGCCTGTATGCTACAGTGGGCTTGATGGATAAAGGTATAAAGAAACTATTTTGTTAATAAATATGTGATGAGCATGTACCACATATGGTTGCAATGATTTAAATGACAACCCCTTAAGTAGCAGTAAAATTACAGATTTAAATTCAAGTTACGAAGTGAAAGCAAACTGTTTTGCACTGTTTGCAAACTAAAATAAATACCCACCAACACACACTGACACATAATAGAAAACTAACCAAAGACAACAGAGGCTTTACTACCAAACTACACAAATAATGAATAGTGGGATTTTATTATTTGACTGCAATTTACACAAGACATACTGGTCTTATACGTACAGAAACACCAAAAATGTAAATGTGACTAAACATATATTTATATGATGTAATTGTAGAAATATTGAAGCACACCACATGGATCCGCTGCTCCTGTTCTGCTGCACTGCCTGCACCCGCAATCATTACCTCCATTTGGGATAATGTGACGGATATCGGAGCCCAAGATTTTGCATTTTGAAATGAAATCCGTCATGCAATCATCACGGCAGAAGAGGTAAAGTGGCCAGCGGATTCTCGGCCTGTGGAGAATCCTTGTCATGTGGCCTAGCCTAAATCTGCTAAAATTAGCACTAGGAAATCCAACAAAAATATAAACTTTTAATTCCACAATCTGCTACTTACTATTGATGCACTGAATCAAGGATTTGGTTGAATCTGAATCTGAGTCTTTTTCATCAGCATTCAGTTGAGTTCAAGAAAAGGCAAATTTTTAAAAATTATCTGTTCTCTAAGTTGTAAACATATTATAAACTGCAGAGAAGTAGAATATTGAAATATGATTGACATCAACATTGCACTTTTTTCAGCCGCTCTAGTCTAATCATTGTTTGCATAGAGACACATTTGTTGGGCCTCATTTATCTGCAAACTATTCTCTGAACTGTCATCACCTGACCTAAAATGTCACTTCTCTCCCATTGTAAATGCATCCGTCCTACTAAACAGTTCTCTGTAACTTCTTTTGTCTTATGCCTTCCAAAAATGTATTCCTACTCTATCTTCTCATTAATCAAATTATTACTGATATAAGGGTTGTTCATTTAAGTTTAACTGTCATATATTGAAAATGGGCAGCCATTAAAGGGGATGCCTTATTTTAGGTTTAACCCAGAATTGTTAATGGTACAGGTATGGCATCCGTTATCCGGAGACCCGTTATCGAGAAAGCTCCAAATTATGGAAAGGCCGTCTCCCATAGACTCCATTTTATCCAAATAATCCACATTTTTGATATCTTTTTTCTCTGTAATGATAAAACAGTAACTTGTACTTAATCCCAACTAAAATATAATTAACACTTATTGGAAGCAAAAAAGTCTGTTGGGTTTATTTCGTGTTTACATGATTTTCTGGTAGACTTAAGGTATGGAGATCCAAATTACTGAAAGATCTGTTATCCGGAAAACCCTAGGTCCCGAACATTCTGGATAACAGGTCCCATACCTGTACATATAGGATTGCTGTACTGTGTGGGGACGTCCATATGACTTATAACAATGAAATTTTCCTCCATACAGATTAAGATCATTGCCTCTCCAGAGTTGGACTGGCCTCCAACAGCACCAGAGAATTATAACTAGTTTTAATTTTAAGGTTTCTTAGAGTGGTCCCTGGCTGTTGTGTACACTGGTGACCCTATTAGGCCTAGTCTGATTGCATATGTGCTACACATGCATGTTAGCCATTTTTGCATGAATTAACGCTCCATTTTCTAACATATGGAACATAAACTATACAGTGGGCTCATGTGTAGGGCATTATAACAACTCTATTTTCTTTTATTAAGCTTCCCTGGACTTTTATTAAGCTTCCCCTGAATTAGCGTTGTCCTAGCAAAATTTTGCGATGGCTGCGAAGCCGTCTGTGGCGAATTTTCGCCGGTTAGGGAATTTACCCCCTTGTCTAAGACTTTTTCATCTGCAAACCTGGGACCGTCCCTTAGGGAAACATTATGGATCTACAATACATTGTCAGAATACGTTATAGGAACACTTCAGTGTAAAAACAAAATCTGGGTAAATAGATAGGCTGTGCAAAATAAAAAATGTTTCTAATATAGTTACTGTAGTTAGCCAGAAATGTAATGTATAAAGGCTGGAGTGACTGGGTGCCTAGCATAACTGAACAGAACACAACTTCCTGCTTTTCAGTTCTCTAACTCTGAGTTAGTCAGCGACTTGAAGGGGGGCCACATGCGACATAACTGTTCATTGAGTTTGCAATTGATCCTCAGCATTCAGCTCAGTTTCAAAAGCAACAGTTATGGCCCATGTGCCCCTCCCTCAAGTCACTGATTGGTTACTGCCTGGTAACCAATCAGTGGAACCCAAGAAAGCTGAAAAGCAGGAAGTAGTGTTCTGGCTTTTATGTTAGACATTTGGAACTTTTTGGATATTGGGTTTCCGGACTCCCATACCTGTTCTCCATTATGAGACCCGCAGTAAGTAGGATCTTTGAACACTTGACAAATACTCAATTTCTCAGTAAGAGCATTTATGTAGTTCCAGGAATGAGTGGAATTCCGATTTATGACTTCGGTAAAAGACTTAAGGGACCCAGGATGTCAATGCTGCTCTAAATGACTCCCAATCTCCCTGTCCCTTTCCCTAGATTTTCTTGTTGTGGGCAACCTAACATAACATACATATTGAAAGAACACCCATAATCAAGACATCCCCTCAGCCAAAGGTGGAATTGTATCTTGGGCCAGAATAAACAGTGTAATAAACTGTATAAATACATTAATTAAAAAAGCAATCATGTCCAGCACTTAGGGTGCCCACCCAGGGGTCAGTTAATGGCATTTCTCCACCCCACCCAAAGGATAATTAATACTACAACAACAATATAAGCTCTAGATACACTCATTGGAAAACTCAACATTGCACCGATTAGCTTAATAGGTCTGTAGTTGAGAATCCAATCAGTATACTTCCCTGGCTGTGCTTTAAAACCCAGTGGGTGAGGCTCATTCTCTAGGCGTTCCAATTCCTTCTGCTCTGCAAATGGATGAGCACATCTCTCTTCAATCAAAACGGTTTTCTAGTTAATACAATAAAAAAATTACACCATTTTTTGAGCCTTAAAAAAATATATAAACAAGACCAAACTAAATAACGTGTATGGGGGTCTTCATCCTGTAATCATATTACAGACATTGGGGAGTTAATTGATTTAAATAACATTTGAGGAAAAAGGCAAAATGGTTGCAAGTCTGGGGTACACTGCATGATAGCTGTCAAACACTTCAAAATCCCTTATTGTGCCTTATTTTCTTTTAAATGATTTAGTTTAAATTGTAATGCTCTCTAAGTGCTAGCAATCACAGCCACACGAATCAAAGAAATGCTGCATGTCATTAAAAGCAATTAAGCAAATGTTGTTTGTGTTCCTATGATATGTATATATGTATACAACAGGAGTAATGCATTTTATTTGTAGCTGAGATGATTTAGGAAAATAGCTTAGAAGACTTGTGGGCAGGTGAGCACTGAAAATGTTTATGGCAAAAAATATGCATTTCAGTAAATGTTGAACTGGGTTCACAACAGAAAGTTTCCATTCCCAGAAAAGCATTTTGACAGCAACACTGCAAAGAGAGAGTATACTACAGAGCTTCTATTAACAAGGCACTTTATATAGATGCTGAAAAGCTGTGATGACATCACGGCCATAAGAGCCAGGGATCCAATGACTGGAAAAAGTAATCGAGTGAAAAATCCTTTACACTTTTCTGTTTGAAGACTGCTTTAAAGGAGAATTCAACCCTTTACCCAAAAAAAACCCTACTCCCCACCCCACGTAGACCCCCTTCCCTCCTGCCTAACTGCCGCCCCAGGGAATGCCCCTAACTTTTTACTTAACCCTCGGCGCAGATTCAGGCATCGGAGTTCCACGCAGACTTCTTCTGGGTCTTCGGTAAGCTGAGACGGAGACCGGCAAATCAGTGCATGCGCAGTTGGAGTGATTTACTGGTTTGCGACAACTGCGCATGTGCCGAAATGGACGGAAATTGCAGAAGTGCCGGAAGAAGACATGAAGACCAGGAAGATGGCTGCGGTGAACTCCGATGCCTGAATCTGCTCCGAGGGGTAAATAAAAAGTTAGGGGCATTTCCGCGGGGGGGGGGCAGTTAGGCTGGGGGGAGGAGGGAGGGGGTCTACGTGGGGTTGGGGTTACAGTTTTTGCTAAACGATTGAATTCTCCTTTAAAGGGGTTGTTCACCTTTAAATGAACTTTTAGTATGATGTAGAAAGTGATATTCTCAGACAATTTGCAATTGGTTTTCATTTTTTATTATTTGTGGTTTTTGAGTTATTTAGCTTTTTATTCAGCACCTCTCTAGTTTGCAATTTCAGCAATCTGGTTGCTAGGGTCTAAATTACCCTAGCAACCATGCATTGATTTGAATAAGAGACAGGAAGGTTAATAGGAGAGGGTCTGAAAGATGAATATTCGAAGCCAAAGGATTTTACTTCGATGGTCGAATATCGAGGGTTAATTAACCCTCGATATTCGACCCTAAGTGAATGTGCCCCTTAGTGTTGAAATGTTGTGGGAGATCCTTTTTTAAAGCAGTTCTACATCATTCTGATGATGTGCCTTGCTAGGTGAGTTTTGGCTATTTGACTATTGATAGTCATCATAGTTCTGGACAAAAAGTGACATACAGTACTGTACAGTTCTGAAAAAAACTGACAATTGTGCAAGACAAAACAAAAATTGAAACATCTGAAATAAGAAATTGATCATTTGCAAATGTCCCATTATGGTAGCAGCTGTTTAAATTCAGAGCACTAACTATTCTCCTAGGGCATGTTTACACTTGCACTGCTCACAGCTAATACTTTATAGAAATGATTTGTGCTGTTTAACCATTTTTTTAAAATAAATCTTGATTTGAACAATTTCTGCAAAAAAAAAAAAGAACGGCTTACAACCTAGAGCAAAGTTGGCAATTTAAGAAATTCGGTGTTGCTAGCTTACAGTTTAATCAGCAATGAATGTACTGCACAGAGTTCTAGAAAGTTTGTGGGGAAGGGATAGTTATCTGAACCCTATCAACACACTGTAGGAGGAAGGAAGCATTGTTTAGACACAACAGTGCTCAAGAATAAATAAAAAATTAAACTCTACCATTTTTTACCCACAATACAGCATGTTACCAGAATTCCAGCATATTTGCAGGTGTATGCTACATTGCAACCACTACAAACTTGCAATGAGTACTCAATTCTGCATCCACATTTGCATCCACACTTGTGCTTGCAAACATAAATGAGGTTAAGTGCAGCTTTGCATTTTGCTCTGACTGCAAAACTGAAGCTGATGTAAGCTTACAGTTTGACAATGCATTCAGTATATACATACAGTAAGGGGGAAAAAACTTTGAATTTCAAAGTATTTTTTTGGGTACTTCGACCATCGAATAGGCTACTATGACCTTCGTCTTTGATTCGAAAGATTCAAACTAAAAATCGTGCGACTATTCGACCATTCTATAGTCGAAGTACTGTCTCTTTAAAAAAAACTTTGACTACATACTTCGGCAGTTTAAACCTACTGAGGTACAATGTTAGCCTATGGGGACCTTCCCCATCACTTTTCTAAGCTTTTTTTGATCGAAGAAAAATCCTTTGATTGGTCGAATTCGAATCGTTCGAAGGATTTTATCTTTCGATCGAACGATTTTTACTTTGATCGATCACTCGTAGGATTTGCGCAAAATCCTTCGAATTCAATATTCGAATTCGAAGGATTTTACTTCGAGGGTCAAATTCGAGGGTTTATTAACCCTCGATATTCGACCCTTAGTAAATGTGCCCCTATGTGTTCTGGTGAGAAATTAGACATTATTTTTCTCTCTTTCAGAGGGTGGTGTGACATATATACCTTCATTGACAAGTGTTCAGTTGGCAAAACAGTAACTGATTATATAGATAATATTGGTTCCTTGAAAATGGATGACATAACTGCAAACAAAAAAAAAACAACACAAACACAGGTACCACTTATATGCAAACCTGTTGACTCCCACCATAAGTATATGTAGAATAGTACAGGAAGCATTAAAGAGGGCCTGTCACCCAGACATAAAAAGCTGTATAATAAAAGTCCTTTGCAAATTAAACCAAATTCTTTTTTTTTTTCAATAAAACATCCATACCCGTTATAAAGGTGTTTAAATATCTGAGGTGTCAATCATATATTTCCTGTCAATCAATGACTTTCACTTTCCATTCAGCACTTCCTAAATGTCACTGTTCTCCACAATTCCCCCTTCACTCCTCAATCTCTATAACTGATTAATTAATTAATTACTGAACGTAAAAAAATTGCATAATATTCGATTGACTGATGATACACACCACTGCTATATACTACTATTTAGACAATAAATAGAGATCAGGATGAAACATCTTACTCTGCCATTTGTTAAGCGTATTTAAAGATAGCAAACAAATATAAATAACAAATTGTCAGGCTACCAAAAAAGTAACTAAAAAGAAGATGCCAAGAGGATGTCTACTTCTCCCCCCCCCCAAGAAAAACAGCTCACTGTGGTAGAAGACATAAAACTGTGCATGAGCAGAGTGCAAAGATGAATTACAGATGCAAATCTCATATTTGTATTCACAATGCAGTGTTTTTTCCAGCATAATCAGCTTTCCAAGTTTCCACAATTGTGGCAGATTTACCAAAGCAGATGCTATTACACATGCAGTTTGACACAAATTAAATGCAAGGTGCATCTAACATTTTCAGAGTGAGGTTGCATCACTTCAACAGCATGCTTTCAAAATAGCAATTGCATCTTATTCACTGGGTCTGGTTCAATCCTGGAGCTATCCCCAAGACCAGGGTGGGGACAGCTTCACAGCTTTAAAGTAGACCCGTCACCCAAAAAAATTATTCAAAATCCTATTTTATCACATTAGTCAAGCAAAATGAACTTTAATTACACTTTATAAATTATTTGAATCTTGTTTCCTTCAGAGTGGAAACTCATAATTATAACAAGCAGGCAGGAGCCATTTTGTGCACACTGTTATTAAGACAAGCCTTCCATAATCTCAGAATCTTGTTTGTGCACCAGAATGGGGGACCTGAAGTCCATCCCCATGCCCTGGTTACACAATTAAATGGTGAAGAGAACGGGGGAATGTGTGGAGATCAGTGACATTTAGGAAGTGCTGAATGGAAAGTGAAAGCAGTTGTCTGCCCCGCCTCAATGCCTAGGCATAGAGGGGGGCAGACAATATTTGATTGACAGCTGAGATTTTTAAATGAGTTTACAACAGCTATGAATGCTTTAATAAAAAAATAGAAATTGGATTTCATATTTAATTTGAAAAGGACTTTTATTATGCAGATTTTTGTGTCTGGGTGACGGGTCCACTTTAATTTGTGCACCGCTTATTAGAAGATCAAGAGGATGGATGCACTGGTTGCCACATGCAGGAATGTGTCTGGATACAAGTATCCTAACCAATTGGGCCAATGTGCTCTCTTCATTGCATCAATTTATGAACACCCGCACTTCAGAGTGTATTTGTACCCCTTATGTGTTTTTGTCAGCAAGATAAGAATCTGAAATTAAAAATACACTACAGGTATAGGACCTGTTATCCAGAATGCTCGGGACCTGGGGTTTTCCGGATAATGGATCTTTCCGTAATTTGGGTCTTCATGCCTTATGTCTACTAGAAATTCATTTAAACATTAAATAAACCCAATAGGCTGGTTTTGCTTCCAATAAGGATTAATTATATCTTAGTTGGGATCAAGTACAAGCTATTGTTTTATTATTACAGAGAAAAAGGAAATCATTTTTAAAAATTTGGATTATTTGGATAAAATGGAGTCTATGGGAGACAGCCATTCCGTAATTCGGAGCTTTCTGGATATCGGGTCTCCGATAAGGGATCCTATACCTGCATAAGAATTATATGATCAAGGCATGCCTTGATCATGCCTTGATCGGTTTAACAAAAAAACTAATTTATGGTCCAAAAACTAATGCAAAAAAAAAAATGTTCATCAGTTTCCATGTCCCTATCCTAGTGGATCTGACAGTCTAAGTCTCCTGTTGCATTCATGTCTAGATAATGAAGATTACATTACTGCTTGCTGGATAATGCAAAAAGCAGGTGAGTTTGAAAAAATTTAATTTACACCTGCTAATGAGGGAAGCTCTGCTTTTTTTCTTTAATGCCTAGACTCTGACCCAGCAAGCTCAAAATGAAGGAAGTGAAATATTTAGGCAGGCAAGTGTGATATTTATACAAGGGGCTGCAAAAGTCACATAAAATGTGTCTTTATCAACTAAAATGCAGTTATAATTATTTTACCCACATACAGTATAAAATATGAACAGATACAGTAGGTAAGCAGATCTGACAAACCAGAAGTGTTCTGGGGTTTCTTTCTACGTGCATTTGTACATAGTTGAGTTCTACGAGGAGCTTTGGAAAACAAAATACTGTACCTTTGAGAAGGGATTAAATTGCCTAAAATGAAGCAGTTAAGAAAAAAAAGAGTTGTGACACAATTTGCTCATTTTCAAGTAAAGATTGTTGCCATGGAGCGAATATTTGATTCAAAATTACGTGGGAGATACCTTACTACTCATTCCCATGTAATATACAACAGTAACATAAAGTTATAAATGTTAAACTCCTTCCACATAGATGTTAGTGCTCTCAGAAGTACTAAGGGGTGAGATGATGATCCCTTTTTTAATGCAAATAATAAAAACTGAGCTGGAAGTTCATATTAAAAAGGTGACATGGAAGTTTTAGACGTAATCACCCCAAGTGACCCTTCCCATAGTGGATCTGGCAAGAATCCCCCCCCCCCATCACATAAAAGCTTTTGAATGAATGAATTTTCAAATTTTCTTTTTTTTTGTTAAAACTCTGAAATTCGAATTGTGAATTATCCGAACTCGATTCGAGTTTTAATTCGAATTTTGAGATTTATCATACTCTGGCCCTTTAAGAACTCGAGTTCAACTATTTGCCACCTAAAACCTGTTGAATTACTGTATAAGTCAATGGGAGAGGTCTAGGGATCAATTTGGTGATGTCTGTAGCCTTCCTCACATTCGATTTTTTTTCTGAGTTATCGAGTTTTTTTAACTTCGAATGGAGTTTTTATAATTCAAATCAAATTCGAGTTTTTAGTTCTTCAAATTTGTTTGAGTTTAAACAATTCTATTTTATTAATAAATTTTGACTAGTTGAATTTCGAATTTAAAAAAAACTCACATGAATTCGAAATTCGACCCTTGATAAATGTGCCTCTTAAAGGAGAAGGAAAGGTTAAAACTAAGTAAGCCTTATCAGAAAGGTCCATCTAAATATACCAGTAAACCCCCAAAGTAATGTTGCTCTGAGTCCTCTGTCAAAAGAAACACTGCATTTCTTTCCTTCTATTGTGTATTCATGGGCTTCTGTATCAGACTTCCTGCCTTCAGCTTAAACCTCATTGCCCTGGGCAAGAGCATGCTCAGTTTGCTCCTCTTCCCCACCCCCCTCCCTTCTCTACTGTAATCTGAGCCCAGAGCAGGGAGAGACTCAGGCAGGAAGTGATGTCACACCACATTAATACTGCAGCTCCTATTCTAAACAAACAGAGAGTTTCTAGAGCTTTTTACTCAGGTATGGTAAAACATTCTACAGAATAAATATAGCATTCTAGCTTGCACTATTGCGGCTAATCTATTGGCAATAAAATGCCTCCGTAGCTTTCCTTCTCCTTTAAAGGAAAACTATACCCCTCAAACAATGTAGGTCTCTATAAAAAGATATTACATAAAACAGTTCATATGTAAAACCCTGCTTCGTGTAAATTAACCATTTTCATAACAATATACTTTTTTAGGAGTATATGCCATTGGGTAATCATAAAAAAAAATTGAAAAAAATTGCCATTTTAAAAAATAACGGCCACCCCCTGAGTTCGTACAATTCACGGTACACACAAACATACCAAACAAACCATACAGGTTAGGTTACGACATGAGCCAATTAACAGACAGAGTTTCTGTCTTTTGCTTCTACACTTCTTCCTGTTACAGCTAGAGCTGGAGTATTTCTGGTCAGGTGATCTCTGAGGCAGCACACAGACCAATCACGAAATTGTGGGTCAAGGCAAGAGATGTAAAAGGGCAATATTTACTTAAATATATATTCCAGCTTGGTAAGATTCTTTAATATATTCTTTAATATGCCACTTAATATGATGTAATCTATCTGTTGCTTAAGTGTTCATTTTGGGGGTATAGTTTTCCTTAAAAGTGAGCTAATGTAATTATTTACCATGTGGTAATCATCATAATAAATCAGACCTGCACTAAGTCAGGAAGCGACCATACCATCTGAAAAACCACAGATTTCTCAACTGTATGTGTCATGGAGAATGAAAATTTGTGGATAGGACCCCTGTATTCTCTATTCTTGGCTGACCACCTCCTCAAGGAGCATCATTTCTGTATTATTAGAATAGTGTAACCATGTGAGAGTTAGGAACAAACATTGAGTAACTGCTAGTAGTGCTTTATTGTATGGCCACACAACAAGTCTGAATCATTTTCATACTGCAACAGCATTTTAAAGTTACATACAGGAAGTCCTTGCCACAAATTTGCTACAAGTAATCCATATTCAACAGTGTCCATGTGAGAGGTGAGCTATAGTTCATCAAGGTAATTGTCTGTGACGTAGAAAGTCCATAAAAAAGTCCCAAAACACTGTGCTTTGCTGTAACATGCATTTTGTACCCTTTAGTAAATGAGTTCATGTTTTTTTCTACTTCTAATAAATAATTAATATACAGTACATGTGAAGCTGTGATTCCTATTTTTGTTTTAGTGTTTTTAATAAATTTTGACTTTGCACTTCAGCATGCTGTATAATTATTAGGATTATTGCAAAGAAACGTGAGGATTTAAATGTGACTATATGCAAGCCAATAATGCTTTACACCTGCTTACATAAGGATACATCACCTATAATCCCAACACATACACAAAAGACGTAAGTAAACTGCACGTGATCTTCCACACTACTAGAATATTTCTATAAAACATGCTGTATATAATTACACAGAAGTTGTAAAATAAATCATCATAAATCATAAATGCAAAGTTAAATCCATGCTAATAAACATTAGTACTAACACCCAAGTTAAGCTGTTAAGACTGTGGTTATGGCCTGAATACCAGAACTAAAACTAAATTTATCAACAATTTGAAATAAAAAACAATTTTTTATTTACATATACATATCACAGAACTCCAACGTTTCGGTCCTTATTTTCATCCTTTAAAAAGTTCCCAATAAGGACAGAAATGTTGGGGTTTCGTGATATGTGTATATAAATAAACAAGACACATCACAAAAGGGAAGTGCTGGTCCAGGAATTTTTTATTCCAGATTGTGGTTATATGACTAAGATTGACTGTTCACCCCTAAAGTTACTGCATTAGAGTGAAGGCACTTAAGGATTTATTTGGTTACATTGAAGAGAACTTAGTGATTAGGGTGGGCTAAAGGGGGAGCTGATGGAGCTGGGAGAGGGTCCTGGGATCTGGCCACTCGGTCCTAGCGCCCGCCCGCTTATCCCCTCTAGTGCGCGTCTGCACCAGAGTGCTGGGAAGCTCCCTGGGAGGTGGCTGGGTGGCATGCTGCCCCTAATATTCTGCCGCCCTAGGCCCGGGCCTTTGTGGCCTCGCCACAAATCCGGGCCTGATCACATTGGCAAAAACTGTGATTTAGGGCATTTCTATTAATTGCTAAAAGCCAGAACTATTCCAGGTGTGTCTGAGTGCATATTATGATCACAAGTCAAGGAACCCCATAATATAAAATGGGTGAAATTGAACTTTACTCTGTCTCAGTTCTGCTTATAGGAGAAGGGAGGCTGTATAGAGGAGTTCTGCTTGTAGGAGAAGGGAGGCTGTATAGATGAGTTCTGCTTGTAGAAAGGAGGGTGTATAGAGGAGTTCTGCTTGTAGGAGAATGTAGGATGTATAGAGGAGTTCTGCTTGTAGAAGGGAGGATGTATAGAGGAGTTCTGCTTGTAGCAGAAGGGAGGATGTATAGAGGAGTTCTGCTTGTAGTAGAAAGGAGGATGTATAGAGGAGTTCTGCTTGTAGTAGAAGGGAGGATGTATAGAGGAGTTCTGCTTGTAGTAAAAGGGAGGATGTATAGAGGAGTTCTGCTTGTAGTAGAAGGGAGGATGTATAGAGGAGTTCTGATTGTAGTAGAAGGGAGGATGTATAGAGGAGTTCTGCTTGTAGTAAAAGGGAGGATGTATAGAGGAGTTCTGCTTGTAGTAGAAGGGAGGATGTATAGAGGAGTTCTGCTTGTAGTAGAAAGGAGGCTGTATAGAGGAGTTCTGCTTGTAGTAAAAGGGAGGATGTATAGAGGAGTTCTGCTTGTAGTAGAAGGGAGGATGTATAGAGGAGTTCTGATTGTAGTAGAAGGGAGGATGTATAGAGGAGTTCTGCTTGTAGTAAAAGGGAGGATGTATAGAGGAGTTCTGCTTGTAGCAGAAGGGAGGATGTATAGAGGAGTTCTGATTGTAGTACAAAGGAGGCTGTATAGAGGAGTTCTGCTTGTAGTAAAAGGGAGGATGTATAGAGGAGTTCTGCTTGTAGTAGAAGGGAGGATGTATAGAGGAGTTCTGATTGTAGTAGAAGGGAGGATGTATAGAGGAGTTCTGCTTGTAGTAAAAGGGAGGATGTATAGAGGAGTTCTGCTTGTAGTAGAAGGGAGGATGTATAGAGGAGTTCTGCTTGTAGTAGAAAGGAGGCTGTATAGAGGAGTTCTGCTTGTAGTAAAAGGGAGGATGTATAGAGGAGTTCTGCTTGTAGTAAAAGGGAGGATGTATAGAGGAGTTCTGCTTGTAGCAGAAGGGAGGATGTATAGAGGAGTTCTGATTGTAGTAGAAGGGAGGATGTATAGAGGAGTTCTGATTGTAGTAGAAGGGAGGATGTATAGAGGAGTTCTGCTTGTAGTAGAAGGGAGGATGTATAGAGGAGTTCTGCTTGTAGTAGAAGGGAGGATGTATAGAGGAGTTCTGCTTGTAGTAGAAGGGGGATGTATAGAGGAGTTCTCATTGTAGTAGAAGGGGGGATGTATAGAGGAGTTCTCATTGTAGTAGAAGGGGGGATGTATAGAGGAGTTCTCATTGTAGTAGAAGGGGGGATGTATAGAGGAGTTCTGATTGTAGTAGAAGGGAGGATGTATGGAAGAGCTGGGGCAGACTAGGCCGAGCAGTTGGGAAGATTACACAATATGTGTCAGGTAAAAGCAGGAGTGAGGGCAGCTTTTGCTCTATGTAATGTAGGAAGGGCTTAGTTCCCTGGTGGAATTCCACTAGTGATCTGAGGAGTTAAAGATCAATCAAAAGAACAAAATCAACAAAAATGAGAAACATTATTTGTTGACAACCACAAGTGGCCTGTGTATGGTTAGAGGGTTTACATTACAAGCTACTTGTGGCCTCTGTGTATAAAATTATGATTTTGTAAATTAATAAACAAAAATGTGGGTGAGTGAAATCGGGTGAATTCGCATGAATTGAAAAGCCTGTGGATTAAAACACCAGCATCTAATGTGGATATTTGTTGGACACGGTTGTTGGCACCATTTGTGGAACAAACCAGCAGCCTTCCTATCCCCTTGTGTTTCCCCATTCCCCCCTTTGGCTGACAGTCTAACATCTGCGCATAACAGTCTCTTGGCAAAAGCTGCTGTTTTATTAGTGAAAGATCCACTTTCCTCTGTGTATTTACAGCTCTCTCTCTCTCTCTCTCTCTCTCTAGACACTCACAACAGGTACATGACAAGTGTTTCCTTTCCCCCACAGTTTGGAGCCAAATCACCCATTCTACAAACTGGGCAGACGTGACGTAGCGCTGTCCAATAACCAATCAGATTTCAGCCTAAGCACCTGGTACGAGCTGTGCGCCGAGGGCTCCTCCCTCAAGGCGTCGGCAAGCGAGTTGTATAGAGCGATTTTCTATCGCGAGATTATGCAGACGAGTACCGTGAGCGCGCGTTGTGTGTGCGCAGCCGGTCGGGGCCTGCAGCCGTCTGAGTGTCAGTGAGAGAGCAGCAGGCAAAGAGTGGGAGGAAGAAGGGTGTGGGCCCCGGAGCTGAGTAGAAGCGACTCCGACGACTCTAGTCACTCGAACACCGGAGCGGTGGTTCAGACCGAGAAGGATAGGTGATAGGAAAGTGCCCGTGTCTGGGAGGGGGGTGGGAATGAAGATGGCGGACGCCAAGCAGAAGAGGAACGAGCAGCTGAAGCGCTGGATCGGCTCAGAGACTGACCTGGAGCCGCACGTCATCAAAAGGAAGAAGACGAAGGTGAAGTTTGATGATGGCGCTGTCTTTCTGGCCGCTTGTTCCAGCGGGGACACTGAGGAGGTTCTCAAGTTGCTTGACCGTGGAGCTGACATCAACTACGCCAATGTGGACGGACTCACAGCTCTGCACCAGGTACCGACATCCCCCTGTTCGCACCTTTCCTATCTCAATACTACTATTATTATTATTATACAGCAGCATTCCTACACTCTCCTCCGAAAGGGATGCTGGGAGCTGTGCCTCAATAACACTTCCAGCGCCCTTGCTTGTACTTTTCAGCTTCTCTAAATTCCTACAGCTGACGGGGAGTCACAGCATCTCCTGAGCGATGAAGTTCACCAACAGCTGAAGGAACACAAGGCCGAAGGCCACACACGGTGCCCTGTTATTTATGGGAATGAACCTACCTCGGGCTGCTGTCATTTGGGACATACCTAGAGGGAAATATGCACACCTGTCTGCTGCTGGGCTACTATTGCACCCTTCTATTGCACCCTTCTACTGCACTCTTCTATTCCACTAATACACCCTTCTACTGCACACCAGGAAGGGACACCCCATCACTCATACAGTCATGCACTTCACTAACCCATTTGCTTTTGTTATTTTAGCATTGCTGCAGCAAGTTGAATTCCACAGATGCCTTTAGGCCTGCTTCACATTGCAAGCCATCTGATTGCTTCTCTCTAATTCAGACACACAGACAGTAGAGTATCTCATTTAATTATGGTCACCCCAAGCAAAACGGCAACCGCATTTAAATATAGAATGATGTTCAGTGCTGCATATTCGGCCAGAATAATGCAAATTAAATAAATCAGCAAACTTTGCTATTGTAGGTTCTTAAGCGCAGGCATCATCTGCTGGAAAATGTTTTCAAATATAGATGCACTAATATTTTGAAAGCACACCGTGTTCTTGTTCGATGGTTATAATGCTACATTTCATTTTAGTGTTCTGTACAATGTGACGTAACTACCAGTTATTGATGGAACATCTCCATGACTAAGAACTCCCATATACATGTGTAGGGATGCTGTTGTCTTCTGATAATTGTGACATGCAGTAATTACAGAGCACAGCAACTCCATCAGACGCTGTTGTGCAAAGTAGATTTCATGTTGTACCACTTCACTACTAATACAATTGGGTAGTGCTGCCATCTAGCCTATCGGGACAGCTCACTCTTGCTGAATCTACTGAACTTTAAGCAGTTTCATTTTATTGCAGACGTTTTCAGGCAAATTTATTTCTGAAAGATAGTGTTTTTGTCCTTGGTTTGCAGCTTTTGGTCCTCCATTTGTAGTTTGAACTACAGTTGTCATGATCTCGCATGTCATGGTGCAGTGATGTCTGGTTCAGCGACAGCTGGATCATAAGTTCCTCGCTTGAACTAGCAGACTAGGCCTAGTACATTGAGAATATTTGTCCTGTTTTTATACAGTGCCATTTCTTTGTTGTAATTTCTGTCAGTGGCAGTTCACAATTATTTCACATTTTGTTTTGTGCAGGTGTCCGTCTTGGAGTTTTACCAGCTCACTGGTTGCTAGGAACTAATCATAGCAGCCAGGCAACAGTTAGGAATGCAGACAGGAAGATGAATAGCAAACAGAAAAATAAGTAATAAAATGAGTATCAATAAAACTATATCTATATTTTGGTGTAAGGGTTAGCGACCCTGGAAACCAGAAAGCATTTCATGCCAGTAAGAGTCAGGTTAGAAAGTCTAACAATTCAAAATCTATAGAAAATGAAGGCCAAATAAATAATCGGTCCATCTATAAGGTGTTATAAGTTTGAACTTCCCTTTAACAACCTTGACAAAAGTGCTGCAATTTAGAGAGGCAAGGAGGTAAAATGTGCACTGCAGTGGTTGCGTGTTTTAACGCTGTATTTCTGGGCCATTTTTGGCAGCTGTCTAAATCACGCACATTAATGCCATTTGATATGTGATTTAATTGGTGTTCTTTGTTTTATTTTTCCTGTTTATCTTAATGTTTGCCTTTGCATTGCATATGAAATTATTTTTCAAATGCGGTTTGTCAACACTTCTAAATAATCACCATGTGACAGAAAAATTATCTGCAATAAAGTTAAGTAGCCCAGTTTTCTATAGATAACTGCTCAGAGTTCACGGTATCAGACCATTTTGCAGGTTTTGTGGCTTTTCTTTTTCCTCCCTTCATTCTGTCGCTGTAGTCTAAAATGTTCATTCAAAACTGTTTTTGGGATGATATATGACACTTTTCTTGTCATTTGAGTTGAGAATTTTAAACCATCTTTTTAAATTAATATATTTGTGGAAACCGTCTCCTGCTGGGCAAGTTATGTACAAGTTTTTGCATCAAAGCTAATTCTTAGTTTAACATTTCTAGTTTCATTTGTTGAAGAGAGAGAAGTGCAGTGGACTGTAGGCATGCGGTGCCTGTAAAAATGTATGCTTTGTGCATGTTCTCTTTGTAGCTGACTGATTGGAATCTCAGTTGGCCAAATAAGGGCAGGTTAGCAATGGGAGATAATGCAGAATGAAACAGGCTCTTGCAGCGGTCAACTGCATAGTAAAGTTCAACAGCTTTTTATTTCTGAAAAACCCTATTGAAGCTAAATCTGTGGACAATATTTAAACACATTTATACCAATGTAGTTCTAGAGCAATCTAAATCTTAGCTTCATTTTTAATAATAAGCATTCCTTTCAGAAAGTTCTGAACAAGTTCACTTTTTAGCCTTTTGACTTTTGATGAAATTCACTTGTCTTTGTGTGTACCCAGTTGGGGCTTGTTCTAATAAAGATAATTAGACATTTATTAGAACACGTGTCTGTAAGGAATATAATATTCACACATTAATGCCTGTGCATATATGTATGTTTGAATAGTATTTACACATACATATATAGTTGTCCATTGCATTGCTGCCAGTGTTATTAACTGTACTCCTTTCTTATTCAAGTTATACCTTTAATTTATACTGCAAAATGTTTTTGGTTTTTAGGCAGCAAGCTGGAATATTCTGGTTTGTAACCTTATTAAAGGGACACAAAACCAGACCATAAGGCTGTTCCACTGTGCCCCCTAGTTGTTTATAGAAGTTGATTGAAAACTCAATAACACATGGAAAACCACTAATGAGAATTATACTGGACAACTTAATTATCAGTACAATATAATTCACCACTGATCGTTAAATGTTTGTCAGCACTATACAGGTATGAGATATGTTGTCCAGAAAGCTCCAAATTACAGAATGGCCATCTCCCATAGATTCCAATTTTAATCAAATAATTCCATTTTTTTCTCTGTGTTAATAAAACGCTATTGAATTCAAAACAATCTTATTGGGTTTATTTAATGTTTTCATTTTTTTGTAGACAATGTATTAAGATCCAAATAAACTAACGAAAGATCCCTTATCCAGAAAACCGCAGGTCCCAAGAATTCTGGATAACCGGTCCCATACCTGTACCAGTCATCTTGCACTTATTTTGCATATAGAGATGATGTTATTTTGGCTTCATTATATTATGAACCTTACTGCTTCCAGATGCAGGAGCAAAGAACATAGAGGTAGATTTACACTGATCAGGTAGAATACATATTGTAGGATGGTTTTGCAGTCTAATGCAGCCCAGCATTGCTGCCAGAATGCTTTAAACTTGATAACATGTTAACACATTATGGGGCTTTTGACTGCTGCCAACCATATGGATTGTACTTCTGCAAAATGTCCTACATTCTGTTTAGATCTTCAGGATTCTGAATGGTATGATCATGCTTGTGATTGAACCTAACCATCCTTGGTGCTGGTCATCCTTTTCCTCATTTCCCATCAAATCTTCTGAACATTGGTCATCCTTTTCCTCATTTCCCATCAAATCTTCTGAACATTATTGTGACCTTGTGAACTGCTACACTATGGCTAACACTGGGGAACTAGAACTTGACTTTAACCACTGGTTGCTGGGTGTACATGGTTGCTTGGTTTCATTTGAACTTGATGGACTTTGTTTCAACCCAACTTACCTATGTAACCCATTTATTTCTTAAGTTGTAAGTATACATTTCTGGCACTAAAACACATTTTGTCATTTAGGTCTAATATAAATATTGTACCTACATTCAAGTACATGTTTGTTTCCCTTGTCTCCCTTACTCCTGTTCTGCTTGAAGTTTAGCAGCCTCTAGATCTCCAGCTTTGCTGGTGCTTGGAGAGGCAGGCATAACTGGACCAGTATGTCTGTGTACCTGAAAGATTTCCTTCAACCCATATCTGGCAGGTATACATAATGGTTCAGCACTGGCTTCTCCTCCAAGCATTAGTGAGCTGGACTTCAGGGAATGCTGCAGGAGCAATCACATGTACCTGATAGAATATCCATGTATTTATTAATAAACCGTTTAATTTCTCTCTTCAGTGCTAGTAACCTATGCTTACCTTATTAAAACAATACCTCTAGATCCCCTTTAAATCTTCATTTGTACATGGCTTTCGTATCCTCTTAAAGGGATTCTGTCATGATTTTTATGATGTAGTTTTTATTTCTATATAAAACTCTGTTTACACTGCAAATAATTCACTGTACAATATAAACTTTCATCCCTGAACCAGGAAGTGTATTTTTCTAGTAGTAATATTGGTGTGTAGGCAGCCATCTCAGGTCATTTTGCCTGGTCAGGTGCTTTCAGAAAGAGTCAGCACTTTAGGATTGAACTGCTTTCTGGCAGGCTGTTGTTTCTCCTACTCAATGTAACTGAATATGTCGCAGTGGGACCTGGACTTTACTATTGAGTGCTGTTCTTAGATCTACCAGACAGCTGTTATCTTGTGTTATGGAGCTGCGATTTGGTTGCCATCCCATTGTTCTGTTGTTGGGCTGCTGAGGGGGGGAAGGAAGGGGGTGATATCACTCCAACTTGCATAAAGAGTGACTGAAGTTTATCAGAGCACAAGTCACGTGACTGGGGCAGCTGGGAAACTGACAATATGTCTAACTCCATGTCATTTCAAAACAGATTTCAGTGCAGAATTTTGCTGTATCAGCACTATTAACTGATGTGTTTTGAAAAAAAAAAAAAAACACGTTTTCCCATGACAGAATCCCTTTAAGAGCACAACATTCTGCAGTGTACTATTTAAGTACACTGTAAGGCCGTTTCTGTGGATATCATAGTGACATAAAGAACTATATTGTGACTCCATCAGTATTCTTGTAAAATATAGTGATAATTGCTTGCTTGTAACCCAACTAAATTTTGGCAGTGTTCTTAAAGCATGCTTCTGGTTATATAGACACGGGTATAAATATGCATATAGGATCATTATCCGGAATTATTAGGACCTGGTCTTTACATAATTTTATTCAAGGGTACTTTTTTCAATTGCTTACCATTTTTTCATTTTGTCCGTTTTTCCAAAATTTAATCTTAAAGTTTATATTCGCATATGTTGCTGTCTCAGATGTTTGTATGGCAAATCAGCAATCCAGGTGCAGATTTTAAACTGTTCCAATTTGCTACATTAATTGATACATTTCTCAGCAGCATCTGTGGCAAATTTTCCACTATTGTATCAATTCTAACTGCTGCCTTTAAAGCACCTTCCAAACACGTTTTTTCATTTCAGTTGGTTTCAGATAGTTCACCATAAACAGATTGTTTTTCAGTTGCTTTCAATCTTTTATTTTTTACTGTTTTACCAAAATTTAAGTTTAAAGGAGTTGTTAACCTTCAAACACTTTTTACAGTTTAGTTGGTTTCAGACAGTTCATCAGAAATAAATATTTTTTTTCATTTACTTTCTATTTGTAATAGTTTTACTGAAGTGTAAAGTTTTATTTTTCACCTTCTAAACCAGCTCGGGGACGACGACGACGACGCAGACTCTTTAAAGGACCAGTAACATCAATTTAAAAAAATATGTAAATATATATATATATATATCTACTTAAAGGGATCCTGTCATCGGAAATCATGTTTTTTTTCAAAACGCATCAGTAAATAGAGCTACTCCAGCAGAATTCTGCACTGAAATACATTTCTCAAAAGAACAAACAGATTTTTTTATATTCAATTTTGAAATCTGACATGGGGCTAGACATTTTGTCAATTTCCCAGCTGCCCCTGGTCATGGGACTTGTGCCTGCAATTAAGGAGAGAAATGCTTTCTGGCAGGCTGGTGTTTTTCCTTCTGAATGTAACTGAAGGAGTCTCAGTGGGACATGGGTTTTTACTATTGAGTGTTGTTCTTGGATCTACCAGGCAGCTGTTTACTTGTGTTAGGGAGCTGTTATCTGGTTACCTTCCCATTGTTCTGTTGTTTGGCTGCTGGGGGGGGGGTGATATTAGTCCAACTTGCATTATAGCAGTAAAGAGTGATTGAAGTTTATCAGAGCACAAGTCACATGACTTGGGGCAGCTGGGAAATTGACAATATGTTTAGCCCCATGTCAGATTTCAAAATTGAATATAAAAAAATCAGTTTGCTCTTTTGAGAAATCGATTTCAGTTCAGAATTCTGCTGGAGCAGCACTATTAACTGATTCATTTTGAAATTTTTTTTTTCCCATGACAGTATCCTTTTAACAACGACAGGGCGACGATCCATCGTGCAGCGCTTGATTTCTCCTCCCTGCCTTCTATAGGAGATAGCCAGGGAAAAGAAATCGAGCGCCGCACTATGGATTGTCGCGGTTTCTTAAGAGGAGCACAAGGGGAGAATAGGTAAGTTATTTCTTAAGAGACTTAACAAATTTAAAGTTAAGTGTTTTGGTGTTTTTTTTCTTTCGTTAAGTAGAAACAAATTTGTTATTCGTCCTTTAACTGTTTTAAATTGATACATTTAGTTGATACATTTGTTATCCTTAGCCCTGCTGAGCAGAATCCCTGAGTTTCATTAAAGGCAGCTGTAAGAATTGATACAATAAAGTTAAAATCTCCAAATACTCCATGAAGAGAGGCAGATGCTAAGAGGGAAATTGTGAAGATTAACTTGATTTGTAATTAATTATATTTAGAAGGTTTATATCCATATGGTGAGGCTCATAATTTATTTATTTTTTTTGTTTTTGCAATGGTTCCCCGGAATGCTGGCATTCAGCATAGCAGTTGAGACTGATGGAACGTTTATGGACTTTTTTAAATAACTTTCAAACCTCAGATTAGCTTTATAAAAAATTAAATTAATACTCGCTTTATATAAAACTCTGTGTGTTTTCTGAAAAAGAAATGTAATGTATAACCTCTCCAAAACGTAAGGGAGTTGAGAGCTGAAATATTTTGCCATAGTTGCTCCCACACTCCAAAAAGAGACCTGCTAATTGACTCCTGAAACATTTGTCTATAGTGTGTCTTGTGTGAATGTGTTGGGAAACTTAGTTTGTAAGCTCCTCATGAGTAGGGATTGAGGTGATAGACATAAATATATATATATATATATATATATATATATATATATATATATATATATATATATATATATATATAATAAAATGATTTGTAAAATCTGCACTTTTTTTTTTTCTTATTGCATTCATGTCAAAGAGCAAGATCTGCCCGCCACTGTTTAGCTGCAGGTCTTGTGCACATCAGGAAAATGTTCTGTTTGGGGTAGAACAAAGGGCTTTTATAGTAGTATAAAATAATGTAGTTTTGGGTCTGTTTTTTTTGTCAGTAAGCGGTATCAAGTATTAAATAGGATACATATTTATATCTAAAAAAATATAAATTTTCACCACCCCTGTAACACTTTTAGTAAGCACAAAAAGGGATGTTAGACCCCTACGGGAAACTGTAGGTATCAAAAAACCTGAAATGTTCTTTTGCATGGCAGATTGCCATTTGAATCATGCAATTGGTCGTACATGACAATTCAGGTAAGGTGCCATGTAAAGATATTTTCTTGCATTTTGTTGCCCATGAGTAGGTTAATTTCCCACAGGTGACAACGCCTTTTGTGCCAATTCAGTGAATAAGAAGCAGCATGGGCTGTTTTGAAATGAATGATTAGTTGTAGCAGCGTAAAAATAAGGAACTCGTACTGGTTAAGGCAGCTGAATCCTTCAGGATAGCTGGCAGGGAGCCTATATCTTGTTACCTGCCCATTGCTCTGACCAGATTTGTGCATGATATCTTTCTGTGGCGTAAGGAGGGATTGACATCACTCCAAATTTGCAGCAGTAAAGAGAAAATAAAACTTTTCATAGCACAGTGAGAAAATAGCCTGCATCATGCCAGATTCCAAAATTACATTTTCTTCTTAAATTTCAAAAAAAAGATTGTGTTTGAGGTGTGCAATTAACTTTTTTTTTTTGTAATGAATGTTTATTGGAAAGTTGCTTAAGGTTATTTGTAATGTTTTTTTTTTATAGTTATTTTCAAGAACTAAGCAAAACAATTGTATTTTGGGCAGAGGAACTCTTGAATACACGTATGGGATCTGTTATCCAGAATGCTCTAAATTACATAAAGGATCTCTCCCATAGACTCCGCTTTATCCAAATAATCCACATTTTTAAATGTGATTTTCCGTTTTCTCTGTAATAAGATATAATTAATCCTTATTCGAAACAGAATCAGCATATTCGGTTTATTTAATGTTTACATGATTTTCTAGCAGACTTAATGTCTGAAGATCCAAATTACAGAAAGATCCATTATCTGGAAAACCTCAGGTCTTGAGCATTCTGGATAACAGGTCCCATACCTGTTATTTGACAAATATACAGATTGATTATACAGATTTCATATAGGATGATGCCATTTTCATCTGGAATTCTTGGGAACTGGGGATTTTCACATTTTTTAAATTGGATCACCACGCCCTGATTTCTACTAAAATAGAAAAAAATGAAATAAACCCAGTAGTATTTTCGTTTGACCACCAATATAGATTTATGAAGCTCAATTACTATGGGCAGCGTCATTTTTAGTTCTTAAATCATCCTTGTTCCATAGAGTACAACTAAATGCAACAAGACCTATTCTTCAGTGGTTTCGGTAGGCTTCACTCTACCATACCTGATTTACACACCCACCAACTAATGGTAACTAATGGTGGGGTTTTTTTTTTTGGAAGAGTACTGAGATTGTGGTCTATTTGCTTTGAAACTGTTTGGCTTATTTCTACATGTATTTATATATCTATATCTATATATATCTTGTTGTAGTGGACAGCACTCCGTTCCAAGTCCTTTGCCTGGGTGCTCGGTAAGACCAGTATATAAAATAAAAAAAGACCAGCAACACCAGGTTTTTTATAAGTAGAAAAGTGTTATTGCATATGTAACCGACGTTACGTTTCGGTCCCCTTTGGGACCTTTCTCAACCTTGAGAAAGGTCCCAACCTGGTGTTGCTGGTCTTTTTTTATTTTATATATATATATATATATATATATATATATATATATATATATATATATATATATATATATATATATATATATATATATATATAATATATATCGGCACATTTTTTTTTTTTTTTTTTTACCCTTATGCTGTAAGTGTAACATCAAAATTAATTTTTGTGAAATATAGTTGTAGCCTGTTAAGCCATTTGTGTTTGCAGTAAATGTTACCCTTACTTTACTGTAAATACCAGCATTATGACAGTAATGTGTAAATGGAGGTGGTTTACATAAAATCAGAATCACCAGCTGTAGCAGCAAACTGAATGTTACCCTGGTAACAAGTGCAGAGTATTCATTAAATGCATCAAAAAGAAAGTAACCGTATTATGAGTCACAGAATAAATAGGTTATTAAAGACAACAAACCTGAAAAGATGTGTATTACCTCTAAGGAGAAATGCAAGTCTTAAGCAACCTAGGATACAAACAAGAATACATTCGCTGCTAGTAAAGGTTATACAACTGTAATTATAGCTAGTATCTCTTTATTAGTAATGTGTTTATTTGTAAATAAAACTAAATACAAGTGACAACATAGTTTACTAGTAAATAAACATACTTTTTGCTACCATGACTTGCTTCAAGTGGGCAGTGGTAGAGTCCTGCACGGGTCCATTTTTTGGGACCCGTACCTGCAATCCGCAACCCGCATTCTTACCTGCTTGGACCCGCTACCCGACCCTACCCTGTACATTCCATCCTATAAACCTGCATAGGAATGGAGCAGACTTTAAAACAACAGATAATATACACACTCACTGAAATATACACTAAAAGGTTGTGATAATGTATGCAAGCTTCACAAGTATGTGCTGTCCCTATTTAGACAGTAATTCTGTACTTAAAGGAGAACTAAAACCTAAAAATTAATGTGGCTAAAAAATGCAATATTTTATATGCTGAACTTATTGCACCAGCCTAAAGTTTCAGTTTCTCAATAGCAGCAATGATTCAGGACTTCAAACTTGTCACCGGGGGTCACCATCTTGGAAAGTTTCTGTGACCCTCACATGCTCAGTGGGCTCTGAGCAGCTGTGAAAAACTAAGCTTGGGGATCGTAACAAATTATCAAGCAGAAAATAAGATATGTTTGCAATATAAGCTGATGCCACAGAGCTGATTATTAAATTCTGATGCTAATCGCACTGGTTTCTGTGCTGCCATGTAGTAATTATCTGTATTAATTACAAATCAGCCTTATATTTTTGATGGCAGCACAGAGCATGTATTTTACTCATTGTGATCTGATCATTGGGCTTATGGGGAAGAGATCAGCTTATTTGCCGACCTCACGAAGCGATGGGATCTTCCTATGTATGGCCAGCTTAAGTCATGCCCCCTCCCTCACCTTGTTTCAAGTAAAAGCAATGCACTTTGGGAATGCATCAAAGTTCCCATTCGATCAGAACTTTAGATTGTAAACTCATACTGTTGGTTTTACGCTCAAGGAACATGATTTATTCACGTATATTTAACTGGTTCTGCTATTCTGTTCATCTCTGCAACTAGTTAGCACTTACCTGCAGAGAAACTGAACCAAATACAATATAGTCTTACCTATTGTTGCCTTTTGAAAGCTGAACCTCTTGCTAGTGATACATTTGATAACGTAGTAGAACATATTTCTCTACAGGTCTGTCAACTGAATAAAATTGCTTTTGTTGTTGCATTTCTTAGAGATGCTTCATAGTTTAGACAAGGCCATGTCTTTTTTTGTTTTGTGCGTTCTCTGTGGTAGGCTCGATGACACGCCTAGGTAATTCTCGATACCTTTTCTGCCACCTAATAAATAAAAACGTAAAGTTATTGAATTTAGCATTAACATTATTTGGGTGGGAGTTATCTCTGTTTGTCTTCTTAGAAGTATGGTCATAAATGGAATCTGAATTTTTTTTATTTTTACCCATATTTAAAGTATTTCTGGTCTAAAGGTGGCCATTTGATCCGCTCATTTGGCATGGTCGCCAAACAAGCGGATCTCTCCCCGATATGCCCACCATCGGCAGGGCGATATCTGGTTAATCTGAACGTTTGGCCCATTTTTGAATGGTATTGCCCTTTTCACCTTAGAGCTTGCCATTTGTGTAATTTTAATGTAAGTGTTTATTTGAAAATGCTCAGATTAAGGCCATTTTACTATTTGGATCCCTATTTGATGCATTATTTATGCATCTGCTCCTGTGTGTCACATGGGGCAGATTTACAAAGGTTCACATGGTAAATTAGAATCTGAATCTTAAAATTTTTTTTTCTCAAAATTTAAAAACCACCAACTCGAATTTGAATTCAAATGTGAGATTAACCACACCTCGACCATGGGAACAGTTCTAATTCAATACTTTGTCTCCTAAAACCTGCCGGGTTCATGTAGAAGTCAATGGCAGAGGTCTGTTGAACCATTTGAAGATGTTAAAAGCGTTCCTGACATTCAAGTTTTTTTTTTTTCGGAGGAAAACTCAATTAGAATGCAATTCAAATTTTGGATCGTTCCTATTTGCTCGAATGTTAAGACGTTCGAGTTTTTTCATAAACCTCCCATTCAAGTTGTGAGTACATTCAAATTTATAAGTTAAAAGAATTCACATAACTTCAAAATTCGACCTTTTATAAATAACCCTGTAAATGATTGGGGCTTCCAGGCTGGTTTATTGAGATGTTGTAAACTTACCTGGAAACCTGTCGTCCAGAAACCTCCAAATTATGGGAGCGCTAACCACATAGACTCCATTAAAAAATAATTGTATTTAAATTATTTCCCTTTTCTCGGTGATTATGAATTATGTAGCTGGTACTTGCAAAAATCATATTAGTGGAAACTGTTGGTTTATGTAATTTCTTTTTGTTTGCTTTATGTAATGTTTAAGGGGCAGATTTATCAAGGGTCAAATTTAAAATTGTAATTTTTAAATTCAAATTTTGAGTTTATTTTAGTGTAATTCCACTAGGGAATAGTCCAAATTTCTATTTGAATTTAAAAAAAAAATATAGCATTTTGAAATGTATCATGTACTGTCCCTTTAAGAATTCAAATTTGACTATTCACCATCTAAAACCTGCTGAATTGGTGTTTTAGCCTATGTGGGATTTTCTACAATCAATTTGGAGTCGTTTGGTGGAGTTTTGAAAAAATAAATTTTTTGGGGTAAAAAACTCGAATCGAATTTGATCGAATTCAATTCAAATTTGATTAAAATTTAGATTGTTCTTTTTTGTTTCTTTTACGAGCTTATGGGAGTTGATCGTAGTTTTAAGAAACCATAAACTCGAAAATCGACCCTTGATAAATAAATCTGCCTCTAAATGGTTTTAGCATACTAGTAGGCTTTTTATCAAAAATCGAATATGTACAATTTTAGTAATAAACTCGCAATTTAAAGGAACTTGAATGTTTGCTTATTTATTAAAAAATACAAATATAAAAAAAACATTGAGTACAATTGTGGAAAAAAAACCCCCCTCAAATTTGTGAGTTTACAAGCTCCATAAACTTGAAAAACATGAAAATGCAGAATTTAAAAAAAAATGGCTTGAATTTTACATAGGAAAACTCCCATTGGCTTCTACATGAACTCACAAGCCCACACGCCTCAGTTGTGCTCCATAAATATAAACATTCAAGTTTTTGAAAATATAAATATCAAATTTGTACATTTTTGTTAAAAAAATAAATCAAATTGTGGTAAAAAACTTAATTTGAAAGTTGATAAATCACCCCCTTAATGTAATGAGATTCAAATTAGGGAAAGATACGTATCCAGAAACACCAGGTCGTGCATTCGGATATTAGATCTGAGAGTGTCTTACCGCGTCCAACTTTTTTGATTTTCTAACCTGTGTGTGTTGAAGCATGTGTAGGTAGGCCACAATATCTGCCTCTTAATATTTATTAAGATTTATTCATATGTATTTCCCCTGTCCACCTTATGAGGTGATTGAGGATTCCAGAGTGATTTATGCAGCTGCTTTTAAACTTGACAGTTCCCACTCAGTTTGGTAGTGCAGATTGCTTGTTGACATATGGTATTCGAGCTTTTGGGATGTCACCGTAGCTGAGAAGCTGTGTTACAGCTAGTGCTGCTTTAGGCACTATAGGGGGGAAATTCACAAAAGTGGAGGAAGCATTTTTTTGTGCAAAGGTGGTGTAAATACAATTTCCGTTTTCATAAACTGAAATCTTCCAAAATACAGACTTAAACTTCACTTTTCATTTTGTTGGTGAACGAAAGAACAGTTTACAGACACTTTTGTGGATATGTTGTTAAAATAACAAAAACAGAGAAGAAAACAAAATTTTTATCATTTTCTCCTGACATTTTTGTGTCACACATTCCTCCCCCCATGCCAGCTCTGCATTGTTTCCTTCTCCATTCACCCCACTTTTAGGTGCAGTATAGGGGACTAATTAGCATATTCATGGGGATTAGCAGCTTGTTGTCGGGGTACAAGCCCTGGTTTCTGTACAACTAGAAATCAATAACAATAGGTTTATATGCAAAAAAGCTTATATTTGATATATATATATATATATATATATATATATATATATATATATATATATTTCTTGTTGGATTGGACAGCACTCCCGTCTTCAATAATTACCCAGGTGCAAGGTAAGGAATAGTTATATCGAAAAAGACGACAGACAGGGGAACGAATGCTTCCTCCACTTTTGTGAATCCTATGGATTATGTTGATATTTTCACAATAAATGAAAAGATTTTTCACCTGACATACAGTGTGTGCTGATCCTTTCTACAATATATATATATACTACAATTGATCTTGCACCACTGGAATTACCTTCGTCTGGAGTGCTGGTACTGTGGGAAAATATATATATATATATATATATGTGCACAATCTGGTCACTCCCACCTCAAATGACCAAACTGCACTTATCCAGTCCTTTGGCCATGGATCCATATGATTGGATCTGAAGGTAATAGGCCAATTACTTCCACTACCCACCAATTGTATCTCACACACTATGACAGAACTATATATATATATATATATATATATATATATATATATATATATATATATATATATATATATATATATATATATATATATATATATATATATATATATATATATATATATATATATATATATAATTTTTTTTTTTTTTACGATATATATATAATCATTTCTATAACCAGCACCCAGGCACATGTTCTGCCATATTGTCCATTTAAAGTGGCAGGGAATCTCTTCTCTGAAGGGCACACTCATTAGTATGAGACAAATGTACAGCCGAGAGTCATCTGATAGCACACTGTCAGGTTTAGGAAGAGCTAAAGATAAATTCAGAAACAATGTTAGTAAAATGTAATGCGGAAGACAAAATCTGGAAACTGTTCTGTTTTATAAACGAATCCACAGAAGTGGAAATAGTGGTTTTACAATGCTGTCCTGGTAAAATGGTCATCAAAAATTGTAATAAATTAAAAATAAATATACATGGTATCAAATACATGCAGAAGGGAGACGGTCCCTGTCCCATAGAGCTCACATGCCAAAAGGGTCTCAGCTAAGCTAAGTAAAAATGTTGGTATTGCCAAATAGTTTCATATTAAACTGCTTCATGTTAACATTTGGGGAAAGAAACACATGCTAGATAGCGGTCACATATTAAGTTATCTGTGTATATATATGAAGTAGTACCAGTATTTTGATAACTTTGTTTGGGTAAAGCATTAGCAAAACAGGTGGGACTGCACTCTAGCTAACAAAAACCAGTCTCTCCAGTTCGTCAGCAGTATCTGCTCTAGTGATGAAATCTAGATCCCATAGTGTTTTTTTTTTTTTTTACTTACCTGAACAATGGCTACCTAGGCTGGTGTTAAATGACCAGAAACACAAAAGAAATCAGCCTGCTTTCTCTCCATGTAAATATGAAATGAAATGTACATTTTCACTATACCCTTTTGTTAAATGGAAAGTATCACCTTATTAATGAAAATTTGCTCTACTGATTTTCAGTGGGAGACTGTCATAACTTTGTACGATTGCTGTCAGGGGCAGAACATCGGCTGATCTGTTCTTTTGTACTTTATTTGATCCGAATGGTTAGTGGCGGGTCAGGAGATGGGGAAGTCCGATCGTACATTCACTCGTATGAATGGATCTTTGCGTCTGTGGCTAGCTTAAGTCTTTAACTGGAAATCTGATGCGTTAGCCAATAAAGGGCAGATTCAATTCAGTGAGAAAAAGATTTATCACATGAAATGTCATGCACAAGATTCAATTTGGTGCAGTTCAATTCAGATAAAATTATCTTACGGTTTATCACGTGAAAACTATTTGTCTATGGAAAGTGAATTTGGAGAAGTTTTTTTCTCCTGGTATTTGCTGCTTTGTGTCCGTTTCTCCTTTTGTGTCCAAAAAGTCCAGTGAAACTGAAGGGCAGTTTGCTGTGTAGTTTTTGTGCAAAGTCCAAACCACAGCTTAACTATTGCATTCTTCTGGGGCTCAAGAAGAATGTAAACTACAAGCTGCTTTATAGCAGAGACACGTGCAAAGATTCGGGGAGATTTAGTCGCCCGGCGACAAATCGCCTCTTCTTCAGGCAACTAATCTCCTCAAAAAGCCTCCCTGCCTACGATTTAGATTCTAGATTTAGTTTCCTTGTAAGGCAACTTTGGGCGACTTCGGATAACCAAGCACTCAGAGTGTCATCCTGACTGCGATTTAGATTCTAGCCGGCGGGAAGGCTTTTCGGGGAGGTAAGACATCTGAAGAAGAGGCGATTTGTCAACAGGCGACTAATAGCCCCCTCAGAGACACACGGTCAGATTCGGGGAGATTAGTCACCCGGCAACAAATGTCCTCTTCTTCGGGGCGACTAATCTCCCCGAACTGCCTTCTGAAAAGCAAAAGTGTGGAATTTTTACCTTTTTCTAGATTATTAATTGATTTAGCAATGAATAGGTTGCACAGTATTCCATGGAACATAAAAAAAATACCATATTGCCTCTGTAATGATTTTGACCGTAAAAAGTTGGCTCACAAAAATGTACCTTGTTTTTTTTTTTCATTCTAATTTTTTTTTTTTCAGGCCTGCATTGATGATAACATAGATATGGTCAAATTTCTTGTGGAACATGGAGCCAGTATCAATCAACCAGATAATGAAGGCTGGATACCACTACATGCTGCTTCATCCTGTGGATATCTTGACATAGCAGAGTAAGTTTATTTCCGAATTCTAATTAAGAGTTCAGGGCTGTGTTATTGTAGGAGTTCCCTCTTTTTTATTTACTACCATTATGAATTCAGAAAGTGAACCTTTTGTGTTACAGCCCACATGGAACTATTGATCTTAACAAAGTAAAGATCAATGGTTATCTACTGTCAACGAGTCCCTTCAATTATATGTCTCTCATTTTGTCTGGTGCTTCAGTTCCCCACTACCTTCTGATTCTCCCCATGCTTATGTTCTCCATCTCCCTTCTGGCACACCCCATTGGTTTTTTTTACTCCCTAAGAGATCTCCTTTTAACCCCCTCATCTGTGACAGACACTTTATTTTGCTGCAGTGTGCTCTAAGTAGTGTAAATTTTCCTTTCAAAAACCTCCGGTCTTAAGCTACAGTAGGACTACATACAAAGTATTACTATCCTCTTAAAAGGGCAATAACTAGATTTTGTGGCATATAGCCACCAGACAGTAACAGCAACAACAGCAACAAATGAAAATGGCAGCATGATCATGAAGGGACCTCATGGAGGACAATATCCTGTGGTTGCATCATTTTGTTAATAGTTTTATTTAATGTCATGGTCAACAGAGGTAATCTGATCTGCCTCGCAAACAGAGCCAGGCCAAGGGGTTTGAGCACCCAAGGCAAGGACTTAAATCAGCACTGCCCACCATGGTTCCTGCCTAGCACACACCCAGCAGAATTGCACCCACAAACAGTCTGTCTAGAAATGTGCCTTTTTGCCGACCCCTAGTTCTGGCCCTGCTTGCAAATGGACTGATTCATGCATGAATTGATTATTCGCTGCCTCTTTTATGATTTCATTTCATGCTATTGACAATACTTTTCACAGACCCCATCTAATCTTGAGACAAGTAATTCTTTTTAGAGGGTAGGAAAGTTTAGCAAATACAGTTAAAAACTACTAAAAACAGGGGTTAATTGCTTCAATGCTGCTATTTGTTTTCAGAAGCATTAGGTTGAATTGATACAATAGTTGCTAATATTCCAGAGATGCTGCTGAGAAATGTAACAACTCAATGTTGCAAAATTGTAACAGTTTAGAGTCTGCACCTGAATTACTGAGCTGCCAGACTCAAATACCAGAGACAGGGACATTCAACTTTAAACTTTTTGGAAAAACAGTAAAAAAAAATAAATAATGGAAAGTAATTGGAAAAATTCATTATTTCTGGGGAGCAATCTAAAAACAACTGAATTTTAAAAAGTGTTTGGAAGGTGAACAACCCTTTAAAGACATGTGTTAGAATTGATACAATAGTTGCTAAATCCAGAGATGCTGCTCAGAAAAGTATCGACTACATTTTGCAAAATTGTAATCTGCGCCTGAATTACTGAGCTGCCAGATTTAAAACACCAGAGACACAAACAGCGGGGAACATATAGTAGGGAAGCCACAGGTAGTGTAGAGTAGGAGATACGAAACTGATCAGAACTACTTTAAGATGAACAGTACAGTACTGTCTGAGGTGGGAACAGGTAAATCTTGCAGGGGTTTAGAGGTGTGAGCAATGCAAGGGTTTACAGTCTTAATCTGAGGAGTGAACAATACAGGGGCCATTTAATCTAAATACTAATACATTTTAAATCTAACACAAGGCAAGCTGTCACCGCAGCCAGACTTCAATGCTGTGGCCACACAAGGTAGACAGGGCTGCCAGTTCAACAACACTGCCTTAGGCGATTCATTACCTAATCTGTGTCGGAGCAGAGTTACAAATTGATACATTTCGTATCACCATCAGGTTAATGCTTAAGGATCTAACCGTTTTAACAATATAGAAAGCCATTAGTTTACCAATGCTAGTACAATATGCATCAATTAATAGTACTCCAGCAGAATCCTTCATAGAAAATCCATTTTTCAAAATTAACCTATATTTAAATCAAGCATAATAACCATGAAGGTGGTTTGGCACTTAATCATTATTCTAAATAGAATATTTGACTGGTTGCATCATGTAATCAGTAAGAATTGGATAACAATTAAACAGCAAGCCTCAGAAAGTTAAGTCTATCCAAGTTCTGTGCTTATACTAATTGCCTCGTCTTCTGAGCGACAATCTCTCCAAACTGCCTCAGCGTGTTTTCCCATAGACTACAATGAAAAGTCGCCTGCGATAAAGCACAAGTGGCGATGCGTTTTCAAAGTTGCCTCGCAGTAAAGAGTGACTGTTTATCAGAGCACAAGTCACTTGGCTGGGGGAATCTGAGAAACTAACATGGCTAGCCTGTTTTCAAATTTCAAAATTAAATATAGAATTTTTACCTTGTAGTGAAAATATCTCGTTGTAACTGACATTTGTTATCACTGAAACATGTATAATTATCAAAACATTATATTTGAATTACTTTAATGGGCAGATTTATCAAAATGTGAGATTAGAGCTCGCCACATAAAAACTCACCTCAGTTCATTCCTATGGGATTTTTAGAATTGTATTTAGCAAACGGTGAACCCCATTGATAAATGCACATTTAAAAATCACATAGGAATGAATAGAAAGTGGGTGAGTTTTTCTGTGGCGAACTCTAATCTCACATTTTGATAAATTTGCCCCCAACTCTTCCAATCCACAAGATGGGTTTTTAGACCACTTGACTGATTCAGCTAGAATTTTGTTAAGTTTATTTAAATGTAATTCATATACTTGGTAATAAGTATTGCAAGATATTTTATTGCTCAGTTTTTATAAAATGTTCTTGTAGGTCTTGAATCTTTGGCCTGAAAGATTTCGTACAAAGAATTTGAGTTACGTTTTTAAATGGCAAAGGCACAAGATATATTTTGGTTGTAGCTATAAAATCCAAGACAATGGCTTGCCACATAGGATCCTGAGAATTGTTTCTGCTAAAACACTCAACCTTTATAGGCATTTTTGAGCAATTATGCAATTTGGTTGTTTAGCAGAGAACTCTTTTATATGGAAAGTGTGTAGTTTTTTAGTTTTTTAAAACTCATTATGTCATTGCTTTGAGGTCCCATTTAATTCTAGTTCTTCAAACGAATAGTTACCTCAGGATTTGTTGGAAAGGAGAAGAGATTGCCGTTGTATATTTCATTGTAAATTTGTTGCGAACACCCCCCCCCCCCCCGGTTCTCGAAAAAGAAAAAATTTTGGCCCCGGTCCAAAAAAGGTTGGGGACCTCTGTTATATTGGGTTTCCTTTCCAAGTAGATGAATTAGAGCTCACTTAAATAACTGATCCCAGTACAAACAAAATCTAACAAAATAACTGCCTTTTGCACAAATTCTGCATGTAGAGAGACATCATGTCTGGTGATTTTAATAGAGTGAACTCTGATACATTTTCTAGGCAAAAGGAGCCCCCCCTATTAGACATATTGGATTTAACTGTCAATGAATATCTGACACCCAACTCCTCCCATGAAGACAGAATGAAGAGGAACGGATGCTGAGAGGAATAGAGTAGGAATAGAGGAATTTCAGAAACTGACGTATTTTTAATTGAATGTATTTAGAAAGTTTATTTCAGTATGATGAAACATATATAAAATGTTGATTTTCGCGATAGTTCCCCTTTAATACCTTGCATAGCTTAATTTGCACTAATGCTGTTTACTAGAGGTTCAAGGGTCTGTAAAAATCTCAAGATATAAATGGCATACTTTTGAGTTCCATTCTTGAAAAGTGTTGAGTGCAATTACACCTCATAAACGTAACATTATCAAATTTACTGTTGAATATAAAGAGTTCATCCTTTTGTAGGGGTGGTTAACCTTACTAAAAAAAGTTATTTTTTTAAGCAACATTTTAATTAGCTTTTTTTTTTTAATAGTTTTTGAATTTGCCTTCTGACTCTTTCCAACTTTCAGATTGTGGTCACCACTGACCCTATTTATAAATAAATGCTCCGTAAGGCTGCAAATGTATTTCTACTTTTTATAACTCATCTTTCTATTGAGGCCTTCCTATTCATATTACAGACTATTGTTCAAATCAATGCATTGTTGCTATGGTAATTTGGACCCTGGCAACCAGATTGCTGAATTTTCAAACTGGAGAGCTGCTGAAGAAACCGCTGATAACATAAACCACAAATAATAAAACATGAAAACCATTTGCAAATTGTTTTGGAAAAGCACTCTCTACAGTTTAAAGTAAATTTAAAGGTGGACAACCCCTTTAAGCGATTTAAGACCTTTTGCATACTGCTCCAAACATGCTTTCATGATTGGATATCTAACTCAACAGTGCATTCTTCAACTGCAATAATTTGCCCCAGTCCTCCTTTTCATGAGTGTTGACTTGATAAACTTGAAAATGAATATAATCCAAATTTACAGAAATTCCATTAAAGCTTGGGATTAGAATGTATCAACTTGGATTTAAAATGAATGTTAGAGAGAAAAATATTTGTCTTGTAGAAAAAAGTTCTTACGCACATTTCTGCTGTACACCAAAAATAATTTATTAATCAAGTGTGAAGTACTTTTTAGGGCTATTCCACACGGGGAGATAGCGACGCGTTTGCGGTCGCGGCGACAAAGCGCCGCGACAGTCGCCGCGACCGGCGCAGGCGACAGTTTTGTATGGGCGCCTATGTAAAAACGCCTGTGCTAACCACACGAGGCGATGCGCTTTTCAACAGTCGCCTGAAAATGCCTCGCCAGGCTTTTTCAGGCGACTGTTGAAAAGCGCATCGCCTCGTGTGGTTAGCACAGGCGTTTTTACATAGGCGCCCATACAAAACTGTCGCCTGCGCCGGTCGCGGCGACTGTCGCGGCGCTTTGTCGCCGCGACCGCAAACGCGTCGCTATCTCCCCGTGTGGACTAGCCCTAAAGGTTCTATTTCATTATACACACAGAGTAGGCACTCCGTAATAAAAAATAACCGGAAACACACTTTAAACCTTTGATATGTATTGAACTAAAATATTTTTATTTGTTTAAGGTATTTAATTAGCAAAGGAGCCAGTGTAGGAGTAGTAAATAGCGAAGGTGATACACCTCTGGATATTGCAGAAGAAGAAGCCATGGAGGAACTTCTTCAAAATGAAGTTAATCGTCAAGGTAATATCCAAATACTTAGTGGTTGATTTTACTGTATGCTATCCTTCATTTATAGTTTGTTAGAGCTTTGTGTTTAATCCCTTAGCACCCCCAAATCTCTTATCGTATCAGAGGTTGGCAGTATTTGCTTATTGCTAAAAGCCTTACATGATTGCTTAATGTCAAAATGGCAGCACGGACTTATTGTAATAATTGGTTTTTGAAAGACATTTGAAATATGGTGCCCAGTAATAAATATTCAAAGTACTTTATTATATATAGTAAATAACTTTACTATTGTTTAAAAAAAATATATATGTTTTTGTTCACTTTGCCAGTTTACATTTCTCAGTGTTTTGTATTTTGCACTTGTCATGCAGGTATCGATGTTGAGGCAGCTAGGAAGGAAGAGGAAAGGATTATGCTGAGAGATGCAAGACAGTGGCTAAATAGCGGGCAAATAAATGATGTCAGGCATTCTAAATCTGGAGGTACAGCACTTCATGTAGCTGCTGCTAAAGGATATGCAGAAGTTTTAAAGTAAGTATTTCATGGTTCAGACATGTATTCTGTTAAACCAATAACCCCAAATACAAATAACCTTTAGTTTTTCCTATTGCTAATTCCCTCTGGATTGTAAGCAAGGTGATCCTTCATACCTCTGTCCGTGTATCTTTGCATAAAACCTGTTCCATTTCTCCTGGGCTGAAAGATAATCTGTCACTTTAAACACTAGATCCTCAGAAAAAATGCAGAATATAAAAGATAGACTGCTGACAGTGAAATGATTGATGAGGGAAATTTGCCTGTGCCTATACAAACATGCTTCAGATATTTGTTTTAGCCCACTTTTGAGAAATACATTACATGATTAGTTTATATTTCAAGTAAATCTTAAATTCCATAAGTTATCTCTGTCATTAAAGGGGTCGTAAGCCCAAAAATATATTTTTCGGCAACGTTTCAATTAATGTCAATTACAAACTGTAAATCGGTTTAAAATTGTTTGTACATGTTATTACAGTATCTGCCCGTTGCTGTTTATCAGTATTGAAAACATTCACTAGAAGCCTGCCAATTAAAGTAGAATACATTGTTAGTCAAATGTTATTTTTGGAATTCTGTAGCAATCAAGGTCACCATCCAGGGGGCCCTGTATGACAAGTTTCTGGGGCCCCCGCACTCCCACACCACATGCCCCGCCTCAGACGTCACACACCACAATAAAAAAGCAAAACCGTCGTGAGCGCTAAAGCATGAGTTCTAAAAACCCATAGGTCAGTATTTACCCTATCATGTTTAGTGCAAGGAATACTAAAAGCCATAGATTTCTCAATTTAAACAATATATCCCCGTTCACAGATCTGTGAAAATGCAGATAGGCTTTGTAGTCATTGAAGTCTTGGCTAGAGGAGAAATTAATTTATGCAGTGCAGAATTAACATTTTGTAATTATGTGTATTAGAAGTTGCCAACCTATTTACTTCCCACACATGCACATATGGGATACTCCTTTTACACCATTTAGTGTTTGAATTCTGTTGGTCCGCAGCTCCAGTGGAAAAAACAATTTTTGGATATGCAAAATGTAACCTGCAGTGTAATATATATGATGTCTACATTAATACATTTCTCCTTTTGCAGGCTTTTAATTCAAGTAGGCTATGATATTAATGTAAAAGATTTTGATGGCTGGACTCCACTACATGCAGCAGCTCACTGGGGTAAAGAAGAAGCTTGTAAAATCCTTGTAGAAAATTTTTGCAACATTGAGGCTGTCAACAAAGTGGTAGGTTGCTTCTAGGGACATTGTAGTTGGATTGTTGCTGGTCACAAATGTTTTATTATACCTTTCCACATAATGTGCTGCATCTGAGAGACTTAGATGATACACTTGTTAAATTTAAACAGATGGATACAGTGCTAATAGCTATATACATGTATGGCCACCTCCCCATTGCTGAGAGTCCAAACTATCACAACTGGTTAAGACGGTAGCACTTGACAATGTTGCATCCACAGATGAACATGTGCACGTCATCTACAATGTGTCAAGATTGCCTGTCAAAACAGACCCTCAACTTGGTACACATACCCCAGATAGTCTTGGCAGTATTGTTGCAATCTGTGAATCTTTTCGGCTACATCTGGGCATGTATCGGCCACTTAAAAGGATACTGTCATGGGAAAAAAATTTTTTTTAAAATGCATCAGTTAACCGTGCTGCTCCAGCAGATTTCTGCACTGAAATCCATTTTTCAAAACTGCAAACAGATTTTTTTATATTTAATTTTGAATTCTGACATGGGGCTAGACATATTGTTTTCCAGCTGCCCCCAGTCATGTGACTTGTGCTCTGATAAACTTCAGTCACTCTTTACTGCTGTGCTGAATGTTGGCGTGATATCGCCCCCCAAGGACCTTACAAAAGAACAATGGGAAGGTAACCAGATAGCAGCTCCATAACACAAGATAACAGCTGCCTGGTAGATCTAAGAACAACACTCAATAGTAAAAGCCAAGTCCCACTGAGACTGATTCAGTTACATTAAGTAGGAGGAAATAACAGCCTGCCAGAAAGTAGTTCCATCCTAAAGTGTAGGCACATGACAGCTGGGAGCAGCTGGGAAACTGACAATATGTCTAGCCCCATGTTGGATTTCAAAATTGAAAAAAAAAAAAAATTCTGTTTGCTCTTTGAGAATTGTATATCAGTGCAGAAGTCTGCTGGAGTAGCACTATTAACTGATGTGTTTTGGAAAAAAAACATGTTTTCCCATGACAGTATCCCTTTAAAGAGATACTGACACCTGAAATTAAACTTTTTTTTACATCTATTATAATATTGGCTTTGCAAGCTACTTCTAACTTTGCCATAAAGTATTTGCATGATGCTTTTACATTACCTGTCTGATCCCTCATGTTCCTGTATGAGGGGGCTGCCATATGTGTGCAGCAGGAGTCTGTTAGCATTAGAAACTGACAGGCTGAGATGGGACAGTCAGGTTGGCAAAGTCAGAGTGTCAGAGAGTCAGGCTTAAGAACTTCAACTAACAATTATATACAAAAACAAATCTCTCAAGCAAAAAATGATCAACATGACCTATAGGTAACATTTAATGTACATTCATATGCTAAAATTCATTTTTTAGTGTCAGTATCACTTTAAGGATAAGTAAATCTAAAGTTTTTACTTTTTGCACTATGATGTAGCCTTATGCTGCTTGCCTATATCTTGTTACCAACAGTAATAAGGTTAATAAAATACATTGTTGCTCTTTCCTGACACGTAATACAATTAATTTCATCTGCCACCTCAACCACTTTTTACACGTGATCCAGTTCAAAGCAACGTCTTAAAAAAAAAAAAAAAACAGTTAAAAGAGATTTCCAGTACAATGAAAGTGGGAGACTCTCCCTTTTAAGGGTATTTAAGGGTGATCTCCACCCCCAAAACTTTACATAATGGAATATTGTTTAGGAATACATTTCTTCTAATATGACAAAGATTTTTATGTTATTTGTATATGTATTTAGTCTCAAAAGCAGTTAGATTTCCTTTCAACTCTGTTGGGCAGTGCACATAGGTGTGCCTTTTTTGTTCATGTAGAACAAGTTGTTTGCGGTCATGCAGTTGTGTTCTTGTCTGATGATAAATGGCAGTGTTTTTACCTAGACTGGAGTGTCAGTGATTTGAGAAATTCTCTTACTTAAAGAGGAACTGTCACTGTTGGCGGGGAAAAAAGATACTGTACTATAGTAGATGCTTTAATAGTTATTCTTCGCAACTAGTTTCTTCTGTGTCTGTTAATTTTTTGTATGACTTATATTAAAATGTCTCAAGTAAAAACATAATATTTGCATGTTCAGGAGAATGGTACACAAGAATATAATTTCACTTCTGTCCATTCCATGGAGGAGGGGAAGGGATCTGAAAGACCCTTGGAAAGTTTTTTGAAACAGAATATTAGCCTAGGCCTTCATAATGCACATTGCACAATGCTACACAACCTGTAAAAAGTTATTTGTAGTGAGTGACCGCTCAAAGAATAAAAGTTCAGTTATGGCAGGTGCTCAAAGCCTGTCTATTTTCAGTTCATAGTTCCAGACATTTAAATCTGGATCACTTTCTGGCCACATGTATAGTTCTTTGTAGATGTTGAGCTTTATGGGAGAGGCCTGTTCTAACTTGATTATTCTGTTCTCTTAAATAGACCATTTATTTTACTGTCAATTTAAATAGGTTTTTTATCATCCCCCCCCCCCCCCCACAAATATGACAGGCTCGATGGAACAGTGTACATTAATGTGCATTAGCTGAGACATCCTTTTGTGAACTTATTTCTTCAGAGTGGCTCTAGGAATTAATGTCAGAAATTAGAGCTTTGTCTTGTAAACTGGAGGATTGAAGGGCTCATTATTTGCTGCTGTGTGACAAGCTCTGGTCTAAAATTAGTTGAAGATTAATAACAATTACCATTGATTGTTTTGTTTTTCTTTTAGGGTCAAACTGCATTGGATGTTGCAGATGAAGATATCTTAAGCTATTTGGAAGAGCTCCAAAAAAAGCAAAATCTGGTTGGTTACACGTGTATAGATTGTGTTTTACTAATCATTTTTTGTCAACTACACCCGTTTTTTTGTTTTCTACACCGAAGTTTCTGATACATAAAGACGCACCACAATTTGTATCTTAGCATTCCGTTTGCCTTAATATATTTTTCTCTCACCTAGAATGGTGGGATACAGGCACCGTGGGGACTTGGAACCTGCAGTAGGAGAGTGGATACTAAAAGCTTAGCTTACCTCACCTGCCAACTTCCTATCTGACCTCAGTTTTCTTTTAGTGTCTTTAAAAGGAGGACATACACTGCTGGCCAGAAACAAGTTGTCAGGACTATGGTTCAATACCACACCACTCAAGGGGCCAGTAGTACTCAAAGCCCCAGCAGTCAAGTGAAGAAAAGTGTCTTCTTACTCAATGGAGGTCTAGGCAGGTTCCCCCTATCTGCGGATATGGTTTCTGCTGTCTGATATGCCTGCACCAGCCTATTTACTTCACAATAGGGTAATAGCTTTGCAGACGCAGGCTACAGTCTCCCTACAATAGGCCATGCAGGCCCTGGGAACCATTGTGTCCGCATTCCCCATGATCCCTTATTCCCAGATTAATATCAGACCCTTCAGTAGCTGATCTTTAAAACACTAGAAGCGGTATAGTTAAAACTAGGACCGCATGTTCACTTTCCAGCTACCAGTCCGTCTCCTACCAAGGAACAGTTTGCTAATCAAGGCCCATTCATCCACCAGAATTTGTAACTTCTGGATCTAACGGTGTAGCTCTTGAGGCCTTCGTTCTGACAAAAGCAGGGGTTCCACTGTAGGTCATACCGACTATACATTGTGCGCAAAAACTGGTCTCTGCCAAGATATATCCGAGTCTGGAAGGCCTCCATCTTTTGGTTTAAGTGCAATGACAATTATCCTCAGTTACAGAATGAGAGACACATCCTATCATTCCTTCAAGAGGGTCTCTCAAAGGACCTAGTTCTCAGCTCACTTATACAGATTTCTGCATTTCCATCCTTTTCCATCTATTAACAGCAGCTTGCCTTACGGCCAAACATGAGACAGGGAGCAACAAAACGGTCCCCTTTGTATAGGCACCCTGTCCCTCCCTCAGACCTCAACTTGGTGCTTTCTGTTCTATAGGAAGATCCTTATGAACCTCTAGATACCATTCTGTTGACTGACCTCACGGAAAAGGTAGCATTCCTTCTAGTGCTTACCTCCACAAGAAGGCTTTCTGAACTGGAAGCAGACTCCTGCAAACCTCCATTCATTATCCTTCGCTGAATTTCTCCCTAAGGTGATCTCCAAGTTTCACCTTAACCAGGACCTGGTGCTCCCATCCTTTTGTCCGTATCCAAAGAGCCCACTCTAAAAGAAACTCCACTCCTTGGATGTAGTGTGGCCTTGAATCACTTTATTGCCACATGTCCCATCTGAAGTGTGGACTTCCTCTTCATTTTGTTCAAGGGATCCGAAAAGGGACTAGAGGTGTCCAAGTGGACCATAGCCAAGTGGATTCTCTCGTCCATCATCAGAGCCTATGCAATCAGAGGCACTGTAGGTCTCCCCTTCATTCAGGATTCAAGCTCATTTCACCAAAGCACTAAGCACCTTTGGGGCAGTCCCACATCAGTCTTCCACTGAGGAGGTTTGCAGAGCTGCTACCTGGTATTCCCTTACACACCTTCTCTCGTTCTCTCTCACACTGTCATCGACCAAAGCTAGCATTGGGAAGAAGGTGTTACAAGCAGTGGTAGCTTGAATAGCATACCCCACCCTCATGAGTAAATTTGGGATATCCCCATGGTGCCCATGTCACCCAATCTAGGCGAGAGAAAGAAGGATTCTTTTCTCTTCACCTACATTGGGAACACAGGCCTTTCCTCCCATCCCATTCCTCCCAGTTTGGGAGGTGCGGTACAGCTGCTGATGGTTATAGAAACTGAATGTGCCAGGGTGGTTAGCTCCTTCTTCTCTGTGCTTCGTATGGATGTCTCACCTTCCTTCTTCGGTACAAGAAAACTGAGGTTGTATAGGAAGTGGGCAGGGTAGAAGCCTGGAGCAAGGGAGGAGTCCACTCTCCAATTGCAAGATCTTCATCCCTATGGTGCCTGTGTCCCCCAATGTAGGCGACAAGAAAGGGATTTAACAGTAAGTATAAAATTCCCCTTTGAAGAACAAGGTAAATGTAAAAAAAAATGTCCTAATAGAATTAAAAAAATAATAATTATTCTTTAAAGTTCTCTGAAACTGCTAAGATGTAACAGAACCCTTTCTTTTAGGAAGCTGATGCACGTTCTTGAATAAAAAACCCTGTACTGTTGGTGTATGCACACTGCTTCAGCCCGCAAACTTGTTACTGCAGTCTGCTTTGCAGAGGATGATTTTTATTGTGTTTCTGTAGATGGGTGGGGAGGAGCATAGTATTTAGGCTTTTCTTGTCCCTTACACCTAGTCAGTAATTTCTTTTGAATCTACTGAATTTTAGCAGCATAAACTTTTGTTTTTTTTTTTAGCAATTCTTTTGCCAAAAACTGTATAAACTGTAAAATATACTATTTACAGTTTGTTTTCCAAATTTTGGAAATATGTATAATTCTGTCAGTCTTTCAGTATTTCTAATCTGTATTTCCAGCTGCTTAGTGAAAAACAGGAAAAGAAGTCACCATTAATTGAATCTTCAACTACAGAAAACAACCAGTCCTTGAAAACGCTAAAAAAGTAGGTGTTATGATAAATTCTTTAAGACTCCTACATGAAGGGGATCTACTATCCGGAAACACGTTATACAGAAAGCTGTAAAATTAGGAATGCCATTTCCCTGTGTCCTATGTAAACAAACAAATCTTCAACAATATTTTTTCTCTGTAATAGCAAGACCATACCTTTACATTATCTTTTTTTTTTTTTTTTAAGCCTTAAGGCATAATGAAATACCTGTTATTAGAAAACCCAAAGTTCCGGATAATTGATTCCTGACCTGTAGTTTAACTTTTTAATTGACTAACTCTTTTCAAAATATGTACTATATTTTGTTGTTTTGCTGTATCAGAAAAAGTTAAAATGCGCTATTCTCTTGCAGATAATTGTGTGAAGGTGTTAATCACAGCAAGTACAATGTACTTACTTTACAGAACTATTCTTCTTTCAGTGATGGCTTAACTACTATCCAAAAAGACACATTGTTAACGCAGGCTGCATACATTATAATGATTACAGAATATGAATTTATTAACAGATGCACGGTTTCTTTTAATATTGCCTACCTATTTGCCAGATTCACACAGCAGTGAATCTTTACAATCAAGTACCAGAAATGATTACCTGTGCTCATGGCCTGGAAGGCTGTCAAGTGCAGGAATGTGTTTCACGAGTGGCAAGTATCACCACTTAACACATTGGAAGATGTACTAGCAAACATGAGACCAGCCTTTGCCTGCAAGCAAGGGGAGTCTGTGTGCATGCATGCAAGGGTTAAAGTGACCGATATAAAATCTGTATTATATGCTTTTTGAAAATGCTTAAAGGAGAAGGAAAGCTACAGAGGCAGTTTATTGCCAACAGATTAACTACAATAGTGTAAGCTAGAATGCTATATTTATTCTGTAGAATGCTTTACCATACCTGAGTAAACTGCTCTAGACACTGTCTGTTTGTTCAGGATAGCAGATGCCATATTAGCTTGCTGTGACATAACTTCCTGCCTGTGTCTCTCCCTGCTCACTCATAGCTCTGGACTCAAATTACAGCAGGAAGGGGAGGAGGGAGGGGGAAAAGGGAGGGAAAGAGGCGCAAACTGAGCGTGCTTAAGCCCTAGCCTTGAAAGTGTATGCTGAAAACAGGAAGCCCATGTGTACACAATAGAAGGAAAGAAATGCTGTGTTTCTTTTGACTCAGATTCAGGACTGAGCATTAGTTTGAGGGTTTACTGGCGTATTTATATAGACTCTTCTGATAAATCTTACTTACTTTTAACCTTTCTTTATCCTTCAAGCTATTTTTTGGTTAGTAGGATTGATACAACATTCAGGCAGCATTTCCATGGGCGATTTCCTTTTTAGGTAGTTCACATATTCGTTTACTAATATTTTTTGTTATAAATATTTAGCATTTATGTTTTTCTCCTATTTAGTAAAGAAACCTTAATTATTGAGCAAGAGAAGACTGTGTCAACTATTGATTCTATTGAACAAGAGAAGGTTGATGAGGAAGATGAAAGCAAAAAGGATGAATCAAGCTGTTCTAGTGAGGAAGAGGAGGAAGAAGACTCTGAGTCTGAGGCAGAGACAGGTACGGTTTTCCCTCTGAAGCAGGATGCTATAAATGCAAGATTACATATTTTAGATAACCAAGCATTTTGTACGAAAACACAAGTATGCATTATATATTTCGTTTTAAAATGTTCACATTACTATTGCTATATACAAAAAGCTGCATGCGAATGTACTCATGAAATGTATACCATGAGGCATTTAATATTCAGAGAAGCTGCTAATATTAATACTCGACTTAAAGAGAGAATGTTACATAATTCCCCCTTGTTTTAACATTCCATTTAGAGTTTTCACATTTTGTATTTAAGATTTTAAGGCTAATTGGACACCAGGCAGACAATTTTATCTGTTATGCAGCCAAATAAGAAAGACTTTGCTGGCAGCTGTGTAGTTATATAGCCTTATCTGATAGAGTAATTAGTTCTGCGCTGTATTTTGTATGTTGGCATTAATGCATTAATGGAAATTTATTTTTGAGGTTTCTTTTAAGTCTAAACTTAATATCCTATTTAAATCTTTAGACAAAACAAAATCTTTGCCACCTGTAAACAACATGAACAGTAATAGTATACAACAGGCCAGTGTTACGTCATTGTCATCTACATCTGGGCAAGTCACACCTACATCACCGGTGAAAAAGGTAATGGATATTTCCGTGTTGATGATTTAAAAACTGTTTTGTTTTTTTTTTGTTTTTTTTTTTTTAAATATTTACTCAATGTCTCTACAATTGCCTGGAACATGGCAGATCCTGTTTGTTTACTCCTAAGGCTACTGCCACACTCTGATGCCCGAAAATTGGCTGACTCTCGGCCCTTGCTTACATGCAAGCCCAGAATCAGCCAATCTGCGGGCATTGTTCCCAAAATGCATGTTCTTTAGATGCAGAAGGTAAGAGCAGATGGCCTGTGCTTATAAACATTTGACTTTAGCCTAAACCTTTGTATTTGTCTAATAGAAAGATTGGATGGTAAATGCATTCCACTACTTCCCCTCCATCCCATAATAGATTTGCTGTCTCATCTTGCAATTTCACTTTTGTTCTTGTAGTGCCCTATACTGTTTTGACCACACGCCACCTAAGCCATCCTGATATATATATTAATTTAAAAAAAAAAAAAGAACTGTAAGGGGACATGACCCAACAGCCCAAATGGTGGGGGCATGGTGTCACGACCGGCACCCAATACAAGAACAAGTGCCAAGCACCCTGGTCTCGGCTCGGCTTCACCAGTAGTGTGACCACCGTTGGGCTTCGGGAGGAGCCCTCAGCTTACTTGGGTGCCACCTGGACTTAACGAGAGGTGCAAGGCGAGATGTTCTGGCTGGCAAAGGGGCCGGCTGTTAGCAGAGTCTTTTGGGTTGAAGGTCACGGTACAAATGGAGCAGGCAAGAGAATCATCAGACAGGCTGGGTCGAGGCAGGCAAATATCCTTAATCGTCAGGCAGGCAAAGGTCAAACCGGGTTGTCAATCAAGGGGTTAAGCAGGAAGAGTTGTCGTAGGCAGGCAAGGGTCAGGATACAGAATGCAGAATAGCCAGGATCAGGCTGGGTCAAACACGGGTAATCAGACAGACAAGATACAGATCCGATGCACAAGGCTCAGGAAACCACTAGAAACAAGTTCTATCACGGGCAAGGGGCTGTGCACTGAATGGGCCTTAAATAGCTTTCAAAATTCACGCCAAAACATGCGCAAAACCGCGCTGGTGCAAACACGCCAGTGTGCCTGCGCCTTTAAGAGGCGCGCCGCGCGTGCCCTAGAACCAACATGGCACCGGAGCTAAGTACCATGCGCCGGGCGACCCCGCCACACAGGTAGTTTTCTTACACATGGTTAGCCGAGCAGGGCACTAACACTTCATACCAAAATCACCAGGTTTTCTTAAAGCCTTTACAATGAAATACCATAAATTCATGCCAATATAAATAGGGCTTTACCTGTGATATGCACAATTTTCCTTTAAAATGTTAGGTTATTTAGCACGTTATTAAGCTTATTTGCTCTCTTTTTGTATCTAACTTATAGACAGTTTTATCATTGTTCTTTTTTTCTCCTGTTATATTTTTCAGAAAAATGCCATTTTTCCTTCTATGAATATTTTTTTCCCCCATTAAAAAAAAAAAAATCTTTGTCAAAACATAGTGTATACTGGGGACATTAAAATCAGTATTTAAGTTTTTACATTCAAGGGAGGGACCACAGATCACCCTCATTTATGACTATATAAGTTCAGCTCATGCCAAATAACTTGTCCACCTTTAGCCATAAACTACCGTTTTCTAAACTTATTTTTCTTTCTAAATATAAGATTTAATATTTATCAAATATGCAATTATGAAGAATTCTTATGAGTTTTTTTTGCCATGGATTAAGTTTTAGTATGTTTCAGGTGCATGCCAGGTCAAGTTCAGCTTGTAGACTGTTTTCTTGTTTACTTTCCTGCCTTTAGTACACAACCTTAAAGGGATTCTGTCAGTTTTTCATGGTGACATTTTTATGTCTAAATTACACTGTTTACACTGCAAGTATTCAACTCTACCATGTAAAATGTAGTTCCTAACCCAACAAGTGTGTTTTTTTAGTTGTAATATTGGTGTGTAGGCAGCCATTTCAGGACAATGCCTGGTCATGTGCTTTCAGAAAGAGCCAGTGCTGCATTATGGAAATGCTTTCTGACAGACTGTTGTTTCTCCTGCTCAATGTAACCGAAGGAGTCGCAGTGGGACATGGATTTTTATTATTGAGTGCTGTTCTGATATCTGCCAGGAAGCGGTTATCTGGTTACCTTTCTATTGTTCTGCTGATTGGCTGCTGGACTGCAACTTGCAGTTTAACAGTAAAGAGTCACTGAAATTTATCAAAGAACAAGTCTCATGACTGAGGGCACCTGAGAAACTGACAATATGTCTAGCCACATGCCAGATTTCAAAATTAAATATAAAAAAATCCATTTGCTCTTTTGAAAAATGGATTTTAGTGTAGAAGTCTGCTGGAGCAGCACTATTAACTGATGCATTTGAAAGCATGTTTTTCCATGATAGTATCCCTTTAACAAAATTAAAATGTGTATGTAATACATGTCTGGGTTGTATTTCTTCTAAATTTTTGTAGCTCGCAAATTTCTCATGGGCTTATTGAACACTGCAGCATCTCTGCTGGCATTTTCCTGCTGCAAAGAAAGCACGGATCAGTTTTCCTTCCTCCCAAAATGTGTTTACATTGACAGGAGTGAAATCTGCCTGTCACTGCCTACACAGGACAGAATTTGACCCAAAATACACCCTGTATATGTACAGTGACCAGCAGATTCCAGTAAATGCACACACAAGTGTATGGAAGGGGCAGAAACCACTTTTCTCCATCAGCTAAAACATAACGTGTGGCCTATATATCAAAATTTTAGTACTTTTAGAGTTTTTTCAGCCTTGACTAAACATTTTAAAATAAATTGGCTACCTATTTACTTAAAGATCCGAATATAAAGAGCATAAATGATTAAAAACCCCAGCATGAATATGTATAAGAATACGAAAATGCATTTGCAAGCAACAACCTCCCCAAAAACCTCTAAAACCTCAAATAAAGAAAAAAAAATCTCAAATAAGAGAGATTTTACCATTGAAGAAGGATGGCTCCCATTGACTTCAACATGGACCTCACTTTTATGTGGTGTTCATTACAGAGTTTTGAACATTTTGTGGATTCATATAATTTGTTAAATGCACATTTTTTAACATTGGGCTCCTTTGTGTCAAGGCATTATTCAAGCATGGGTTTGATAGCCTATACAATTCTTCGTACAATTAATTAGAAGCGGATCATAATACATGCTGTTTTGAGATGTAGGCTGAATATGATTACATGCCTTGTGCCGTTGTTTGGTTGCAGCATGTTTTAACTGATGGAATTTGTTGAACATGTGAGTTTTTCTAATTTTACTGTTTTATTCTGTCTTGCTCTGCTTGGGCTTAGTGTGAATTCATTACACCTTTTATGCCAGTGGTTGAAACCATGCAGCCTACATCTTGGAGACAGGGCTTGCGCAAAACTGGCATTGTACTTGTGCCAAGTAAAGGTGACAAGTCTCTGGTGAGAAAATGGTGTGCACACTTAATTGAGATTTCCGACTGCAGAATGTTAATTCACAATGCATGTTTTTCTTTTAAGAATATTTATTCCAGTGGTGCAGATTTCATATTTTGGGCAGTTTTCCTAACACAGACTTTGATTATAAACCGTTTTACAATATTAACAATTGTTCTGCGTGCTGGCTTCTACAATTTTAGGATAACCCCCATGAAGATTTACTCTTGCAGCATGTGTTGTAAATTGTTCTATTACTACTTAAAGAGTGCTAAGATGATTGAAATGTATTATATACCATCTGTTCTGGCTATGTGTGAATACACACACATATAATACATGAATATTACAAGATAATTTTTTTTTATTTGCTTGCAGTTTCCAACTCCACCAAGCAAAACTTCTCCAAAAGAAGAAGAGCGAAAAGATGAATCACCGGCCTCCTGGAGACTAGGTCTTCGTAAGACTGGAAGCTATGGTGCATTATCTGAAATAACAGCTTCAAAAGAAGCCCAAAAAGAGAGAGATTTCACTGGTGTTATGCGTTCAGCATCAAGCCCAAGACTTTCCTCCACTCTAGACAACAAAGAAAAGGTAATTTCCATATAACAGAGTGCAAACATTGCAGTGTCATTCTGTATGTTTGATGGTTAAACGATGTGTGGCTCCAGGAGCATTTTGCATTAAATCTGCGAAGCACAGCTAAATGGGCAACTGAAGCAAAAATTCGGGTACCTGTTGCCTTCGAAAAGGTAATAGCAGCAGCAGTGGCAAAATAATTAAACGTATCTGAGATATGACTGTGATGATACAACAATGTATGGAATCACACCTAAGCAGTTTAAGTATGAGGAAATTGCTGCTGATGTCTCCAAACATATTTGAAAAGAAGCATGCCCTGTATGGTAGCAATTATCTTCACCACAACTACAAAACATTGCAAGACTCTACAAAATAAGGCAGATGCCGAATGCTGGTCTTGACTAGTTCTCTGGTTTATATATCATAGGCTTGTCTTTCCCTGATTGATAGCATTTCTTGTTAAGTGTCTTCAGAGCTCTCAGCTCGGTTCGTTTGGGCAATGGGGACTGACTTACATGACCAACACATTATAAGGGGGTTATTCACTAAAGTCCTGATTTTTTTGTTTGCAGTTTTAAAGGGGAAAATAGCATTTTTTCGTAGGGGGGAAAAATGTAATTCTATATTTATAATCCCCCGAGTCTGCTAAAAGTCTGAATGCAAAAATACTCCATCTCAAACCTGTCGGTCATATAGAAGTCAACGGCAGATGTCCCTTTTACAATTGGAAAATATCATTATCTGCGCTCGGTTTTGTACAATAATCCGATTAATTTGTGTTTTTTTGGCATCAAATCCAGAAAAAAACCCATAAAATTCAGATTTGTTTCACGATTTTCCTGCACCAGTTTTTTTTTTACTTCATTTATTGATGAATATGGTAAAAATGTAGATGGGAATTGGGTCGAAATGGTTTTTCGGATTTTAGTAAATAAATAACCTCCCTAAAGTGTAAAACACCATTGAAGAGAACATTTTGGGATTCATTCTAATTTCTGCAGGATAAGATAAAAAGATTTATGGGCTGCAAGTATTTTGAAGTACTTATTTCTGAAACATTTTAGCGCACAAATAAACCTGGCCCCAAGACATGGTGCCCTTTCTTCATACATATAAGAGGACACTATATCAGCTGTAAGCAAAACCCGCAAGCCTCTTTTTGTCATAATCTAGTCCTGCTTGTTTATATATCGCCCTAAACATCATATTCAAGTATTTTGCACAATGTGATTTTTCCCAAGGCCTAGGCACATGTAACAGTTCTTTTCCAGATTAGAAGTACCCGATACACCCCGTTCCATTCAAATAAATAGAACGAGCATGGGCAGGTGGTTTCCATGTATAAAAAATAATCGGTGCATCCGAAGTAATCAACCCAACCGCATAGCATCAATTCTTATCCCAAATGTAACTTTTCTGCTAATATTGTTTGTCAACATGACCCAGAGCACACGGAAGGTGCAAAAGACAGACTAGTAATATGATAGGGAGCTCATTTGCACTACCTTAATGGCAGGGATCATTTCGCCGTAATTTCAGTGAATATAATACAGTATTTTTAGTTGTACCTTTAGTTGACTTTTAAGGCCAACCACGCATGGAAAGATTTTTTTTTTTCAAAATGTCAACGTACTATGGAAATTGTTCTAATCATGGTATATCCACTATTTTTCCTGTATACAGGAAAAGGATGGTAGAGGAGCCAGACTTGCATATGTTGCTCCAACAATTCCAAGGCGTCTTGCAAGTACTTCAGATATTGAAGAAAAAGAAAATAGGTAACTGTTTTTTTTTTTTTTAAATTATATACTGTTGGGGTTAGCTAAAATTTGTTTTGCTGAGGTAAAATGGCCCTATATAAGTAATTGTAATATAATATTTTACTTTATCCAGGTAAATGCCTAAGGAGATGCCATTCTTATAATGGTTTTAAGGGGAAGTAAAACCTAACTAAAGAAGTAGGCTAGAAATGCTGTACATTATGTTTTGGGCTTCTGTACCAGCCCAAGGCAACCCCAGCCGTTTACCAGGGAAGATTTTTGTCTCCAAAGATGCCCCAGTAGCTCCGCATCTTCTTTTCTACAGATTCACTGCACATGCTCTGTGCTGCTGTCACTTACTGAGCTTAGGGACCAACTCACAATATACTGTACACATAGAATAGAAATGTCACAATATAAGGCTGATTAGTAATGAATACACATAATTACTTCATGGCAGCACAGAAACCAGTACAATTAGCATCAGAATTTAATAATCAGCCCTGTAGCATCCGCTTATATTACAGACCAACCTCATTTTCTGCTTGATAATTTGCTATGACCCCTAAGCTTAGCTTCTCAACAGCTGCTCAGAGCCCACTAAACATGTGAGTATCACAGAATCTTTCCAAGATGGTCACCTCCTGTGAGTAGTTTGAAGTCCTGGATGATTGCTACTATTGACAAGCTGAAACTTTAGGCCGGTGCAATAAGTTTGAGCAGGTGCTTGTATTTGAATTTTAGACTGAGGCAAGTTTTGGTTGTATAAAAACCAGATGTACTGCCATCCTCATAAGGATTTCCAATAATAACCCTTATTTGGCATCTCCAGTGACTTTTTAAGTTTGAATGTGGCTTACAGGCATTGTTCCCTTGAATTCCTTTCCTTCTTGGCTATGTGTGAACAAAAATTCTTCTGTGGGCACATTTTAAACGTGTGCATATTTCAAAACTCTGTGAGCAGGTCATGTTTTGACACAATTTTGTGTGCACCACAATTTGTTGTGTGCACCGCAATCAAAATTAGTGTGCGTGCACAAACTCACAACTTAGAAGGAACATTTCTCACGGTTAAAAAAGGGACCCCTGCCTTAAAATACACAAGGTTAGATCCTGTTTTAGTTTCTTATAATATAATAAAAAGGAGAGAGATTTTCAGCGCCCAGTTTGCCTTTATAAATGAAGCGTACAAAAAATTGGTATGACACTAGCAGGTATGGCCCTTTAAACAAAGGAACACTACAACTGAATAAAGTAAGAGATGCAGTGGGTAACAACAAATAAAGATGCTCAGGCCTTGTTTTTATTATCTTTGGCTAAAAAGTTTAAACCATACAAATACAAGCTAGTTCATATATCCATGTCCACAGAGTTGTTTGGGTATGCAACCATTACTGCTGATCATGCACACTTGAAAAAATAAATTTATCACGTGATTTATCATTTAGAACCGTTACAGAGTTGGAGATCCTCTCCCAGAGCTGCTTCAGAAAGACTTCAGAAGTGAAAAATTCAATTGTAAATTCCAATATTAGAAAAACTGCCACAAATAGAAAGTAATTGAAAAATTCTTTATTTCTGGTGAACTATCTAAACAACCCCTTTAAACTCTAGTTTTCATAGAATTACAGTAGAATTGGGGGGAAAACGGGCAGAAACCTTATTCCAGTGCTACAGAGAGAAACGTTGGAAGAGTGTGTCTACTTTTGTAAACATACCTTGCAATACTCTCTGTTGAAAACTGTAGAACTTTAGGGCTCTCCCTGTTCTGACCTTGCCATTCCCTATATCCATATATAATGATTGGTGGTCTTAGAATTTGAATACTATATTGATAGAAAAAGGAGTTCTTCAATGGGACCACTCTTCTGCATTATTTTAATAAAATTGACCCTCATCTTCTAACATAGGTACCTTGCTGAACCATCCAATAATACATAGCAGTCAGTAAGTAATGGAATGGAATGTCCATGGATTACTAGACAGGTGCAGAACTGGGGATTGTGTACTATTCTCTGTGACCACAACACTTTAAAATGGTTTCTTTTTTTGTTCTAGAGAATCATCTTTAGGCTTTTTACGTGGCAGCAGCTCTTATACAAGAAGAAAATGGGATGAAGAGTTCAAGAAAAATACTTCTGTTAATGAACTTCTAAACACGAGTTATCAGAGAAGGTACAAAGATTTGTTTCAAATTTATTCCACTTGAGTGATACATTAAATATATGTTACAAATTGTTATACTGTATTACATAGAATACTATCACAGAATGTTTCGTTAAAATATATTTTTATTTATTTGTTGATCGCCCATATTCCTCCATGGAAAGGCTGCCATATTTGTGCAGCAGCAGTCTGTTAGCATGAGAACATCTAATCTACAGGGTTGAGAAGGCAGTCACATTTTCAAAACAGTCAGGTTAAGGTAAAAATTACTTACAAAAGTAGACCTAACAACAAAACATGGTTGACATGACCTGATGTACATTAATATTTTTTTAGTGTCACTGTCACTTTAAAGTCTAAACACTTAAAGTCATAAAGTTTAAAGGTAATGCCTTTTTTTTACCCTTAAAACATGAAACCAAAGTAAGGATTCAATCCAGTTTGTATTTGTTCAGTTTGTTGACCTTTTTGGTGGTTGTCTGAACCCAAAAATCATGAATTTGATGCAGCTAGTGATATCAAACAAATTTAAAGTATTTAAGTTATAACCATTATAATCAAAATCTCAATGTTCATCCACGGAGAATTGATTTTGTTAGAGATGCATTTTTATTTATATGTGGATTTAGTTTTACTGCATTTAATTTGATCTTAAACCTGAGCATACAGTTCCAGTGTTAAGTCTACTGTATATTTTAAATCTTAGTGTCTGCAAAGTAATATTGTATACTCAGCCCTAATGCTGGCCATACACAGGCTGATAATAGGTGCCAACTTAAACCAGACAAAGTCTTATTGGCCCATGTATGTGCCCTTCCAGTGGGATGGTTTTTAAATGTATGGCTAGGTTAAAGGGGTTGTTTTATTTTCCAACACTTTTTTTTTTTTAAGTTGTTTTCAGATAGATCACCAGAAATTAAGACTTTTTTCGATTACATCTATAAACTGTTCTAAATTGATACGTAGGTTATATTTTATATCTTTTGCCCTGCTGAGCAAGATTCCTGAGTTTCATTAAGGCAGCTGTTGGAATTGATACAATAGTTGCTAATATTCCACAGATACTGCTGAGAAATGTATGAACTAATGTAGCAAATTAGAAACAGTTCAGAATCTGCACCTTGATTGCCGGGTTTCCAGACTGAAACACCAGGAACATTACATTTTAGACTTCTATTCTGGCAAAACTGTAAAAAAAAAGTAAAGCAATTGAAGAAAGTCTTTATTTCTGGTGAACAATTTGAAACAACTGAACGAAAAGTGTTTGCCAGGTGAACAAGCCCTTTAAGGTATGGTGAAAAGAATTACAGAATTACAGAAAGATTCCTAATCCTAAACTTTTCATCAGTTCATTTGATTTTGCATAAAAGGTAAAGTATTTGGAAGGTGAACAACCCATTAAGGGTAGAACTCCATGAGTGTTTTTCGTCGGTGATGGCCGGCGACAAAACTCACGCGACACATGATATATTTTGTTTCTTTTTATATGTTGCTTTGTGGAGGCCTATTTACTAATTTTCGAAGGTCGGGAAATTACGCCAGCAAGAATCGCATTCAATTTTCAATGAGACTAAAATTACTCAAAGTTTTAATGAACTGGGATAATAGATAAAGTTGTTAGAGACTATTCCATTGACTACTATTGAACATCGTTTTTTCTTTAATAATTACTGACTATTTGAGCTTGTGAAGAATATTTTTGAGTATATTCACGTTTGCATTTTTTCGTTAATCGTAAAAAAAAAAAAAAACTACTTTTGATAAATTGGCCCCTTAGTGTCTAGTCAGCATACCACAATGTCTTTGGTATTATAAAAAAAATATATATAAATTTATTATAAAAAAAATAAATATAAAGCTTGGTGAGTTAATGTTAAAATCATCCCATTGCCTCAACCAGCATGTACAGCAGATTCGTAAAACATGTTTTCTATATAAAAATGTAAGGAGCCTTTTATGATTTACTTTTTATTTCTAAGTTACAGTTTACATTGCAAATAATTCACTCTATCATTTAGTGCTGCACAATAGAACTGCTTTGAGATTGCAATTGTTTTTTTCCCCCTTCTCATTGTACTTCACTACGACCTAAGTCATATTCCCTAGAATGAGTAGCATTCGAGCAGTAAAAAAAAGTTTTGTTTTTTTTTGTTTTTTTTTTTAAACAATGCAAACAAATCCTTCAGCAGAGGTATCAAGTAGATGCTATCTGGTTATCTGCCCATTGTTCTGTTGATAGGAGTTGGGGGGCTAGATATCGCTCCAACTTGCAGTGTAGCAGTAAAGAGTGACTGAAGTTTGAGAGCACAGTCACTTGGTTAATGGCACCTGGGAAATGGCCAGCATATCTAGCCCCATGCCAAATTACAAAGTTCAATATAAGAAAAACTGTTTGCTCTTTTAAAAAACAGATTTACTGCAGAATTCTGAGAATGTTTAGTGGATATAAAATTGATACAGATTTTGCATGCCTTAATAAAAAGAGGCAGTGAGTTTGCTAGACTGTTTTTACACTGTCTTTAATTGTGTGTTTTCTCAGTTCATCATTTGGTCGACGGCAAGATGATCTTATTTCAAGTATACCTCCAGGGTCCACAGCAACTGTTACCTCTAGTGGGCTTGCCCGAAGTTATTCTAGCACTATTAATAGTGGCAGATCTACAGTGGGCTCTTCTTCAGGCTTACCTAGCAGGTAGATAATCTACCATATCCATATAAATGTATTCAGTTTTGCTTTCATTTTTAAGTTCTTAAATTTGTAGTGAATATATAACATGAACATAGTAAGCTGGTATTTTCAGTTTACTTATATGCGGAAGGTGAATTTTTGCACAATGAACAGCCATTGAGGCATGGAAATAGCATTCCCATTGAATCTGTATGAGCAGGTTCACAAATCCAAAAAGTTCAATGCTCCACACAGCTCCAGCATCCAAAACCCAAACCATGTATATTATTTGAGCACTATGATGTGCAGTGAAAACGCTTCTGCCCCGTCAGTAGCCCATACAGGACTTCACTATCCGCACATTTGCTCTCATAGAAGATCCCAGTATTGTATTGTTACTACTACAAATAATAGTTGACAGCTGGCCAGCTCTAACAACACACTACAACTGGTTTGCATTTTTTTTTACACAAAGGGGCAGATTTATTAAGGGTCAAATTGAAAATCAAAATTTTTCACAATTGTCAAATTCAACTAGGGAATTATCCAAACTCGATTTTGATACTCTGGCCCTTTAAGAATTCAAATTTGACTATACGTCACCTAAAACCTGCTGGATTACTGTATAAGTCAATGGGAGAGATGCAGTGACCCATTTGGAGTTGTTTGTAGAACAGAGCAACTCAAAAACAAAACATTTGCGTTTTTTGCGGACAAAAAACTCAAATCGAGTTTACGAGTCAGTAATGTTCATCCGAATTTTACATATTCAATTTTATTAATAAATAGTCGAATATTCGAATTTCGAGTAAAATCTAATTCATGTGAGTTAAAAAACAACCTCACATTAATTTGAAATTTGACCCTTGATAAATGTGCCTCTAGATGTATGTGGAGCGCATTCCTATTGTCTGTGTGTGTGAGAGCTAATGACCTTACCTACATCCAGCACTGCATGCCCTAAATATGCCCACTTTTCTTAATAGATGGATGCCCAGTTGTGATGGTGACTGCAAGGGTGGATTATAATAATATTTATGCCCAGGAGATTGTACAGTCCTGCTTGCTATTGTGCATGCACTGTCCCTTTATTACTTATTTACATAGTCTTTAATGATATTTTCTGCCGATAAAATTCATTCCAAGCTAATGAATGAGGAGATGTGGTATGCGCAGGCAGAAGAGTCAGGGTAACCTTCAACTACTGAGGCCAAAATGTTTATGGCAGTAGTGACAGAACAGGGATGAATTTTAAATTGCACATCCCATTTCAAACTGCACATTTAACCTGTTGTGTTGTCGAGTTTTGATTTTACAGTAAACTGACCTGTTAGATATTATTTTGCTGGAAAAGGATTATAATGATTTATGAAAAATGTTCCTTTGGTTTTCTTACCTTTTTCTGTGCATCTTATAAAGTTTCAGTACCTCAAATCGTTTTTGGGCTGATGATAGTTCTGAAAAGGATAAGGATGCGGTCTCTACTGCAATCACTGTTCCTGTTGCACCAACCATTGTAAATACAACTTCTACTTCCACAACGATGACCACAACATCTACTGGAACTGTCCCATCCTCATCAGAAGGCAGAGAAAGACGCAGGTATGTACATTATTGGATAAATTGCAATTTTATTACAATAAGTGCTTTCTTACATTACAAATGATGTCCGTTGTTTTATTCTCTATATACTGTGCATTGGCTAGAGATATTTCATTTTCTTAAAGTTGTGCTGTCTTGTTAACAAGCATTTTTATCAAACGTACCTATGCACTTGATCAGAACCTTATAACTATTCGCAAAGTTCATAGTATCACATAATGATGTGCCAAATCACAAATGTAGTATGCCCTATTGATTCTAAATAGTATTAAATGAGTGCTAATGTTTATTCTACAACTACTGTATTCTTTTCAGCTCCTCTACCAGTCATTTAGCAGTGAAATCTGTTACTCTGTAGTAGTGATGCACCGAATCCAGGATTCAGCCTTTTTCAGCAGGATTCAGCCGAATCCTTCTGCCTAGCTGAACCCTAATCCTAATTTATGTATGGAAAAACGCGTGATTTTTTTGTTACAAAACAAGGAAGTAAAAAAATGTTTTCCCCTTCCCTCCCTTAATTTGCATACGCAAATTAGGATTTGGTTTGGTATTCGGCCGAATATTTAGTGAAGGATTTGGGAGTTTAGCCGAATCCAAAATAATGGATTCGGGGCATCCCTACTCTGAAGATGGCCCCAGTAGCTACCTTCTGCTTATTTACGTAACATTCTCTGCTGTCAACTGAACTTTTTTCATGATTTCCGGTGATTTAGCTTCCTAAAATTAGCATAGGGCACACTGTAACACATTAATTCTGAGATTTCTTGATAATGGGTTTCCAAAAAACCCACAGAACTGTTTTGATGTTTCTGTAGTTCATTATATAGACTACAGCTTTTTTTTTTTTTTTTTTTTTTTTTACCATATTCTTTCTTTAGGAGGAGGAGGACTTTCTCCAAGAAAGTAGGAACTCTACTATTACATTTTTTTTTGTGATCCTAGGTCATATCTCACTCCAGTTCGTGATGAAGAGTCTGAATCCCAAAGAAAGGCTAGGTCAAGACAAGCCAGGCAGTCAAGGAGATCCACACAGGTAGGTGTGCCATTAAGAGTTTACAGTTTAGAAATTCCATATTTTTTTATTATTTTGGTCATTACACCAAACCCCTCCACAGATTTGAGGCCGTTAAAATATATCTGCTCCTTGCAACTTACCTGAGCAGGCATCACCATGGCATTATGTATATATCCAGCGTGATCCTGTCACTACTTTGTATGATTCTTATTCTACTTCTCTAACACGCCAATCTCAAACCGCAGAAACATATGTTTCAGTTTTGTTGTTAAAGAGAGAAATTAAATATTTACATGCCTGGATTATAAATTAGATTTGTCTACCAAAATGTATTTTTAGATCTCACTTCCCACACTCCTATTTTGCACAATTTATATATGGGAGCTCAGAAAACGCTTACTGATTTGTTCATCGTCTTGTTGGGAGCATTGGCAGAGTCCAGGTTATTTCCATAACAGATAATTGAAAGACGATTTTGCTACTTTCCCAGACTCTAAATAGTGCAGTAGACAAAATGCTCAAATATACATTGCTTGCCAAGCCTAAGGCCGATATCATGCTACTTTTTTTTTGATATTGGTTTCTTTTCATTTTTGTGCTGATGGGAGACTGCAAGTTTGTCCCACTACTTCACCAATTATTTGTGCAGTTGGTGATTTTGGGGAATGAAGGTTTTGGCCTATGAGGCATTTTTTTGAGTGGTGACCTAACTGCTGGGAGCCTCTGCAATCTGTTTTCTTTAAATGACAAAAAAGAAACCTGCCATAAGTAGCCCTAGTACTGCAGTTGTCTAGCAGATCTTTAGTCATATTAATACCAAAACCATACACTTGATGACAAAAAATGGATTGGTGCCACCCACAATATTGCCATGATAAACTAAGAAGTTTGGGATCTCATTATTAAATTATGCGTTAAAATTGAACTTAAATGAGAGTTGGGTAAACATGTCTTCCAGGTGAGGTGATTCATACATTTGTTATTGCTTTCTTTCATAGGGTGTTACATTAACTGACCTGCAAGAGGCAGAAAAAACAATTGGCAGAACTCGCCCAACTCAAACTAGGGAACAAGAGAATGAAGAGAGAGAGAAACAGGATAAAGAAAAACAAGAAGACAAGAGAGAATTTGAAACTAGAACTGATGACTTCAGGCAAAGATATCAGCGTAGCTCAGAAGAGGTAACTTTGGGCAATTATCAAAGATTATTGCCACCTTTCTTATATGTTGTAGCTTAGGTTGTTTGTTTTTTTTTTGATGACATGTGTTAATGTCACACAGAATTACATATTATTATTATCAAGCTCAGCAATGGTGATTCACAAAGAAAACCCTTTTCAGTTTTAATGTTCAAAAGGGATATTTTGTGTTTAACCAGTGTCACTCAACTGTCATGTAATCTGTAGCATAACATGGACATGACTGTGGATTGTTTCTGCAGTATTAATTGTGAACCAAATTTGCTAACTTTAATTTATTTTTCTTTAACTGATCACACAGCGATATAGGCCTTCATTAGCTGCAAGTACTACTCCATCAGCGATTTCCCTGTCCTCCTCCGGTAGTTCAATTTATACATCAAGTCAACTGAACCGCCCGAATAGCCTAACTGGTATATCCTCTTCCTACTCAAATTTGTCGAGGATTTCATCAAAAGATCCTCTGAAAGACGAGCTGGGTATGTAAATACTAACTGTACAATTTTTTCACCCAATTTTGTTTTCAAAGGAATTGTTCAGTGTAAAAATAAAAACTGGGTAAATAGGCTGTGCAAAATAAAAAATGTTTCTAATATAGTTAGGCAAAAATGTTATGTACAAAGGGCTAGAGTGACTGGATGAATAATATAATAGCCAGAACACTACTTTTTGCTTTGCAGCTCTCTTGGTTTCCACTGATTGGTTACCAGGCAGTAACCAATCAGTGACTTGAAGGGGGCCACATGGGTCATATCTGTTGATTTTGAATCTGAGCTGAATGCTGAGGATCAGTTGCAAACTCACTGAACAGTTATGTCCCATGTGGGCCCCCTTCAAGTTGTTGACTAACTTAGAGATAGAAAGCTGAAAAGCAGGATTCTGGCTAATATGTTACATTTCCAGGCACTCCAGCCTATCTATTAAGCCAGTTTTTATTTTTACACTGAACTGAATTCTCTAAAATATGACACATTCTGACAAAATTATGGAACATTAACCTAGCTTTCTGAATAATATTATTGTATTTCAGCTTTCGCATTCATGTTCATTTTTTCTGTTTTTTCACAGATGGTGAAAATAAAGAAGAGGATAAAGAATCTCAACCTAAATCCATCAGAGAAAGACGACGACCAAGGGAAAAGAGAAGGTCTACAGGTGTTTCATATTGGACCCAGGATGTAAGTTCAGAACTTGCATTATTTGGAAGTTTTATCTATCCATTGCTCATGCAGAACATAGAAGATAGCAGCATACCCCTGACCTTATTTTGAAATAGGATAGTGGAGACATAACTGCGTATATAAGGATAGATCAAGATCAATGAATGATCTGATATATCTTATAGGTGGGGGGGGGCGTCCTTTCCTAGCAGATGTATTAGAGTTCACTCAACTAATTCCAGTACAAACAAAATCTAACAAAATAACTGCCTGTTGCACAAATTTTGAATGTAGAAAGACAGGATTTCTGGGGATTTTTATTGAGTGAGCTCTAATACATCTTCTAGACAAAAGGAGCTGCTTATAAGATATATTGGATCATTCATCTGACACCCAACTCCTGGGCCCGGATTTGTGGAAAGGTCACCAATGCCTGTGCCTAGGGTGGTAGGATTTTACGGGGCAGCATGCTGCCCAACCACATTGGTTCGGAAACGCTGAGTGTGCACAGAAGATACAGTAGTTTTTTAAATCTGCCTTGTGCCAATCCCTATTGCTCCGGTCCTGATGATGAAAATTTGCATGAATAAAGGGTAGGGGACGGGGAGACGAACGGCAGTGGGCCTAGGGTGCCCATTATGTAAATCTGGCCCTGCCAACCCCTGAATGCAGACAGACTGAGGAGACGCTGAGAGAGGAATAGTGAAGATAGACTTGATTATTTCAGAAACGGTACCGAATTTGTAATTGATTGTATTTAGAAATTTTCTTATTTTAGTATGCTGAAGCTTATATTGCTATGAAGATTTTCATTCATCCAGGTCATGGTAAATCTAGTATAGGTTAATTTAAAACAACTGGATTTGCTGAGTAATCAGTGAAGACGTTTCACTACTCCTCCGAGCAGCGTCTCAAGTTCAACTGGCTTGTGTGGGAAGTTCATTTTTGTGATAGTTCCCCTTTAAAACTGACTGATAAAACAGCTTAATATATATATATTTTTTTTGTCTTACTAATATATATATATATATATATATATATATATATATATATATATATATATATATATATATATATATATATATATATATATATATATATATATATATATATATAGCCTTTAAAGGGATAGTCCACAAAACCTATCCAAACATATATAATAACCAAACTACAATAATACATTTTCATTGAGCTGTATTTTAGTAAGCACAGAGACACTCTAAAACAGAGGTTCATGTGCTGTCACTGCATGTGGATATCAGCAGGATGCTTCTTTTCACTGCACAATCAGTCTGATTAACAGTGAGACACAGGCACTTCAGGACCACACAGCTGCTGCTGCTTTCTAGTCACTGAAAGCGTTCTGTCTAACAGGAATGAGCTGCACTCTAATTAGATAATTCAACTTATTCTTTGATAAACATGCTCTCTGCCTAAAAGCAAGGAGAGTCTTGCTTGGGAAAAGTATGCTAATTGATGCAGGGGGCACTGGCATGTTATGCTTTAAATGTTGTTTATTCTGTTAGTGCCTTCATATGCAGTGGATCAAAGTGCAGTTTAAATGTGTGAATCATTGTGCCTTTTGATGCACGGTCACTGTAAGACAAGGCAAAAGGAAGGAAATTACTTCCAGTGTTTGGATTATAGCTATGAAATGAATTGCATATTACATATACATGACATCCAACTCACAGGCTTAAAAAAAAAGTTATAATCTCGTCATAATTCTTTAACAGTTTATAATTGCCTTTTCCAAACATAATCTTTATTTGTCTTATTGACTTTAATTATGTATATGGTATGTCTCCTAATGCAGAAAAACAGGTATGTCTTAAGTACTACTAATATAGAATTAAAATGTCTGTATTATATAGAATTAAAATGTCTGTATTATTTTATTTGTACCCACTGGGTACATCATATTCATGTTTTTACTGTGGTCTTCTGCTTCACTTTAAATATTTTAAATGTAATTGAAATCCCCTTGGTTATTCAACCACAGAGTGATGAAAATGAGCAAGATCATCAGTCTGACACAGACGAGGGCACAAACAAGAAAGAGAATCAGGTACATTCAAACCGCTGAATACTATTGTGAGTTTACGAAATATATATTAAATGATCTTTGGAACAGGTTTTTTTTTTTTCCGAATTCTAGTGCCCAGATACGACAGTTTTATCAGGCTTGAGTTCCGTGCATTATAATGAAATTAGCCCCTGCATACTTAGCAATACTACACAGTCCTTTTGCATGTTAAAACGGCCAGTTTAAACCTATATGCACCTTTTAAAATAGATTATATGTAAACATTATAGCGCAAAAGGACTTGTGTTCTATGAAAATTTATAGAACAGTAGAAGTTGTGGTTTCCTTGTTTGCCCTGTTTAGCGCAAGAAATAAAAAAAGATTTTTAATAATTAAAACGAAGTTTGCTCATTTATAATCAATAGGCAAATGTGTACCTGGGCAGTATTCATAGGAATAAACCTGTGGTTAGATTTTTTTCAGCCAGCTGCAGGTTAAGCACTTAAAGCTATTATCTGGTTGTCATTGGTTACAGCTCAGGCGCAAACGTGTCATCTGATTATAAATTAACCCCCTGTTTGTTCAGTATTAAGCCCTATAGAGAAGACTGCATCCTCTGTGAGCAGGTTTTCTGATCAGAGCAGATAATCATGTTCCTATTTGTCAGGGGAACTTCCATGTCCGCTGCATCGAAAAACTTTTAGTAACTAAAACTAGCGAGTTCCAGTTATTTACTTGCACTCAAACTGTTAAATTGTTGAACTTTTGGGTCATTAACCAATGCGCAAAAACAGACTCATTTTCAGATCAGCAAAGTTGGTAATAATATTGCTCAACTATGCGCCTCAACAACTAAAGAACATCCATGTAGAGGATTTGTATATGCAAATGGGAATAAGCACTGTGTCTTGTTGGTGCTATATAAATAAATGATGATGATCTGCCAGCATAAGTTTGACCCTTAATCCAGACAGTTGAGCTGGGATTTAATGAGATAAAAAGTTATTTTTGACAAACATATCATTTTGTGTATGGCCATATTTAGGCATTAAAATTGTTTTAATCTGCTTTGTTGTGTTAAAGAAATTGTTCAGTATAAAATCGGGTTAAATAGATAGGCTGTGCAAAATAAAACATGTTTTCAATATAGTTTGCCAAAAATGTAATGTATAAAGGCTGGAGTGATTGGATGTCTAATAATAGCCAGAACACTACTTCCTGCTCTCCACCAGGCAGTAACCAATCAGTGACTTGAGGGGGGGGCACATGGGTCATAACTGTTGATTTTGAATCTGAACTGAATGCCGAGGATCAATTGCAAACTCACTGAACAGATATGTACCATGTAGCTCCCCTTCAAGTCGCTGAGAGCTGAAAAGCAGGAAGTAGTGTTCTGCCTATTCTGTTACACATCCAGTCACTCCAGTCTTTATAGATTACATTTTTGGCTAACTAAATATATTACAAACTTTTTTCATTTTGTACAGCCTATCTATTTACCCAGCTTTTTTTTTTTAGACTGAACTGTTCCTTTAAGGTGGCCACTGCCAACTCTTGGCAACTAACTGAGCAGTGATATCCATAAGGAATGCTAATACTTGCATAGCATATTACAGTAAATTATTGAATACATTTTTATCACATTTCCAACGTAAGTGCCTATGTGTCACCTGCTTTTTCCATTCAACTGACCTATTATGTCTCTATTCTTTTTTTAGACTGACACATTTTCAAGGTAAGCTTATGGCGAAGAGATTTACATAAATCATTTCATCTACCCTTTTTATTTCCATAGCATTCCAGAGGAAAACCAATGCTTTAAAACTCATATTGGGGCAAAGTGGTAAAAAGCCTGTCCAAACTCTGCTGAATATATGGTTCTGACCTTTTTAGTTTCTAATACCTGTACCAAATTTCCCAATCTTGTAGAAAATTGCCACTTAATCTGTCTGTGTGTATCCACCTTACCTGAGGCATTTTTTATCATTGATAATTGTGGCAATAATTGAAATGTCAATTTATTTTATAAATAAATAAAAAAACACTATTGGCCCTGAACAGTGCATTGTGATCAAGATGGAGCTACAGGCTATGCTTCTACAAGCAAAGGTGTATTGAGATAAATAAGGAAGGGATTATTTTATGTAGTTTTAATTGCTATAGCCAGGTTCTAGGACAGTTTAATGTGTATTGTGTTTTAAAACACTTTTATCAATATACTTTTATGTTTGCTCGTAGCATTGAATGTTTACATTTTTGTTCTTGCAGGTACACCACTGGTCCTACTTCTGCAATATCGACTGACCGATATGATTCAATTATTGGCCAATCAGGAACTTCTAGTTACTGGGAAAGTAGAAGACTTCACAGTAGACTAGACAGAGAAGATTTAACAGATTATAAAAAGGTATATCATAATTTACAACAATTTTCCCTATCGTATATGCGCAAGAAAAGTCTTTTTTGCGGACATTAATCAACATTTGTGTGTTCAGTTTTTTAAAATAGAACTAATACAAAATATTGTCTTTACACAATTCTTTGTGTGTACATCAAGTGTGCTTGAGTCCCTCATTTCACATTGAAACAAAATAAGGGCAGGTTTGCTTTACCTTGTGTCTCTAATACATTTTGAGACATTGCTTGTACAAGTTTCTTTCATTCAGTGGATATATGTGTAGGAAATGAAACATTTATTTCTGCAATGTTCTCTTTATGCAACTTTCTTATATAAGCCCAGCTTAATGTGTAGGTTCCCTTTAAATCCATAATAGCCTAAAGATGAAACATTTTAAAATTAATGTGATGACTTTACCGCCTGTTTGAAACAGAGGCCTAAACTTGTGTTATAATGTTTGTGTTATAAAGAAGTTGACATAACTGAATTTCTATCATTTAAAGGGGCATTGGACTTATTCTAAGCACCATTTTTGTCTTTAGTATTTTAATTGCCAGGATTCATCTGAATTCTGAAAATAACCTTGGATTTAGTGCATCCATCTTTTATTCTTTTGAGTGTTAAAATGTTTTTAGTAGCCTTATAGTATGGTGCTCCACACCTTGAGAAGCATTCCAAGCATTCTGGTTAACCGATCCTGTACCCCTATTTTGGTAGTCTCATTTTAATTATGGAATGCTGGACAATTTTCAGTAGCTACTTACATGAATTGTTATTGTGGCTTATATTGGCAAATATTTTTCTAATTTTCAAGCTATATGAACAGATCATAGCAGAAAATGAAAAACTAAAAACCCAGTTGCACGATACCAACTTGGAACTGACGGAGTTAAAGCTGCAGCTTGAAAAGGCAACTCAGGTAAACTGATTATTATTGTTTAATCACCACTGCAAGTTTGTACCTCCCTTATTTAAAATCGACTTGGGGCCACTAAGTAGTACAAATGTGGTCTAATTTCAAATTGTGAGAACATGCAGTCTATAATGCCACCATTTAGTGGCTAAAAATACTATGATTTTTTTTTTTTTTTTTGGTGTTTGATTACTCTAGAGTGGCAAGCACAAATCCAGTAGCCTTAGGCCTTACTAACTGGAGCAGGTCTCTGTGCACTCAGAGGAGGAAGTACAACATCACAGTCCCAATAGATGTATTTTAATGCTTTGCATCCTAATTTGGCTTTTTTGATTGCCGCTTAGTATGTAATAATGTATAAAAATGAAACATTAATGCTCTCTAAGATATACAACTGGCTCGGCTTTGGCCAAACTTTTTTGCCAGCTATAAAAAATTTGACGGTGCTAATGCAGGCTCTATATGTCTGTGTAGCGAAGACTCTGGTTAGATTAGCTAGATTGTAGGATGCCTGTAAATTCTTAGTCTCCATTTTACTGTAGAGTACTTTTACTCTTCAAAGACCCTGTGCTGTTATATGACAGTTGAATGTAGAAATACTACATAACCATAATCCCACTCAAGTGACACTCTGAAGATGGTTAATGCACTGTTTGCATGCAAAATTACTGTCTAATATATCTCTGTTGTAGTTCCATTATGAAATAAGTATTACACTACTCTGTTTTTTGTTTTAGCGACAAGAACGATTTGCAGACCGATCGCTGTTAGAAATTGAAAAAAGGGTAAGTTTGAAAAACCTTTTTAACATTTTTGTTGTTGCTGCTCTCTTGCCTTTTAGTTTATATAAATATTCCATCTTTAAATGTGAATGATATAAGAACTTCATAGTGATTACTTATTCCAAAAATGAAATATCCACAGTCATATACAGTTGTCAGAATAATAGCAGTTCAACGTTCTTAATCTGATTAATCACAGTTTTGCTAGAAATTCTATTTCTGCATGGCAAATAATTTACTAGTAGGTGTAAAAGAGTCATAGAAAACTATCAGTCATAACATGCACGCTGCTGATTCTGTGTAATTAAATCATTCATTTAGACTTGTTCCAAATAATATCAGTATGGTGTTCAATTTGTGAGGTCATTCATTCTGTTAAAAATCAGGTGCCCATTAAGGAAGGAAGCAAATGTGACCTAACCATTTAAAAAGCCAGCAATAATAAAAATCAACAAATGCAACTTAATCTGTTGGTGAAAACTTGTCACTGCAAAACACATTTTTTTTTTCTCAAAATGCAACAGGTAATAGTGCTGCTCCAGCAGACTTCTGCACTGAAACAGATTTTTTTTTTTATATTTAATTTTGAAATCTGGCATGGGGCTAGACATATTGTCAGTTTCCCAGGTGCCCCCAGTCTTGTGACTTGAGCTCTAATAAACTTCAATCGCTCTTTTCTGATGCACTGTAAGGCTTGTGACACATGGGGAGATTTAGTCGCCTGGCGACTAATTGCCTCACAGGAAAACTTTGGGTGACTTTGGAAAACGAAGCGCCGCGTGAGCTTTAGCGCAAGCGACTTTTCATTATAGCGGACGGGAAGACACGCAAAGGCAGTTTGGAGAGAAGAAGAGGTGATTAGTCGCCAGACGACTAATTCTGCCTGTGTGTCACAAGCCTAACACCTCCCCTGCCCCCCAGCAATCCATCAGCAGAACAATGGGAAGGTAACCAGATAACCACTCCCTGGTAGATATAAGAACAGCACTCATGTCTCACTACATTGAGTAGGAGAAGCAATAGCCTGTCAGAAAACAGTTCTATAGTGTAGCACTGGCTCTTTCTGGAAGCACATGACCAGGCAAAATGACCTGAGATGGCTGTTTACACACCAATATTACAACTAAATGAATGAAATTTTGCATGGGAGAGTGAATTATTTGAAGTGTAAACAGTGTAATTTAAAAATTAAAACTGTACCATAAAAATCATGACAGAATCCCTTTAAAGTTCTGTAAGGCAATGTATGTAGCTAGTCCAGACTTGCTTGATGGCTAAAGAATTGCATGCTCTCACAACATAGGTTTATACTGGAAATAATGAGAACATAAACATTTAACAAAACCACTTTTTTAACTTGGGTGTAATTTTTTTTAAATCAGGAAAGAAGAGCTTTAGAAAGACGGATATCTGAAATGGAAGAAGAACTTAAAGTAAGTATTTGTAGGTCCAAAGAGGGTCAACGTTTTCGTCAGGTGTAAAAGACTTACAGAACTGTCTTTCTATTTTGGGCTTTTTAGTTTAGAACAGGGATCCCCAACCTTTTGAACCTGTGAGCAACATTCGAAGTAAAAGGAGTTAGGGAGCAACACAAGCATGAAAAATGTTCTTGGGGTGCCAAATAAGTGTTGTGATTGGCCATTTGGTAGCCCCTATGAGGATTTTCAACCCAGTGCACCTGGTTTTTATACAACCAAAACTTGCCTCTAAGCCTGGAATTCAAAAATAAGCTCCTGCTTTGAGGCCACTGGGAGCAGCATCCAAGGGTTTGGAGAGCAACATGTTGCAAATGAGCTACTGGTTGGGAATCACTGGTTTAGAACATCTTAACGCTATTTACTCCTGTGTAGCAAGGTCATTCGTGAATTGGATCAGTGTGCAGTTAACTGCAAATAGCACCCATACATCAATGGTATGGAGTTTCCTGCATTTCTATGTATATAATAGTATGCTGCTCACACCAAGTCATATAAAGATTTCAGAGCAGTTTCTGTACTACTGCTTATACAGTGTATACTCTATACCAGTAACACCATAAATGATGCATGTATGTCATCCAGCATTTATAAATATTCTCTTTCTTGGCTGCAATTGTCCAGTTCTTGAATGTCGTAAGAACTAAAACCATTGTGGTCTACGGAACCTATCTGTTTTCCACTGTACATTATAGCTCAACTTCAGATGATTGGCTGACCATATGCCTACATAGCAGCTTATTATTGTAGTAGTGTTTCATAGGCCAGTCTGGCCTTAGGCCGATGTCTTCCATACCTTGTATGTGTTCACTGATATTCATGGGATCTGCCTGCCAATGAATGCAGAGAGTGGATTGTAGCACAGAAAAACTCAACTTTCAACATAATTCTGACTTTTACAAGGTGCAGAATGCAGCAGATCAGTTCTACTTGTGTATACCATATATCCATATGCAATTAGCCTTAAGCAAACTTTTTTTTATATCCGTGCAGGGTAACCATATGTACTGTACATAAAAAAACTTGGTTCTTTAAACATTTTTAGTGTAATCGCTAAAGAGTTGAACACAATTGTATGTTCAAGGTACATTTTGGCTTAGCAAAAATAATGTACGCACAGGTAAGTGAATTCATATATTTCACAAATAGGTTTTCCTTTGTTCTCATAGTTCTTAAGATATAAAAGGTTTAGTACAGGGGTGTTCAAACTTTTTCCACCAAGGGCCATATGCGGTAAAATACACAACAGCAGGGCCATTCACTCAAGGTGAAAAAGGACATGCTCAGCCTTGGAACTGATGACGTACACCCCCCAGACTCTCACTGACACTACTGATGTAAGCTTTCCGGACAAATACAACTTCTATTACACCAACCAAGGGCTCATGGAAACACTGAAATATACATAACAAGCTGTCTTTATACACATTACAGTCAACCCCATCCTCCCACACCCGGTCCATATGGTTCCGCCTCCACGATAATGTACCAGTAACAATAAACTGCACGTCACGCCGGGTACCAATCACAGAGCAGGGTGCGACCCGCTGAGCTCATTCACACCAGCCAGCTACCCTTAGTTTGAGCGACCACTATCTCCGCCAATCCGAACGCTCCAAAAGTTTGCCACATCCTTTCATTGCCACACCCAATTACATCATATGACTCCTTGGTGGCTTCCTTCCAGAAGCTGGCAGGCCGGTGCTATCCGCTTCTGCACATGGGCAACCCAGGTAGAATGAGTTGTCATGTGGTAGTAATACGCAATTCTCTGTCAGCGAAAGGGGTAGGCAGGAATTAGGAATGTGGGGGTAGGTAGCGAGTGGAGATGTGCTGCAGGCCAATTAAAAATGGATATCGAGCCGTATTTGGCCCACGGGCCATAGTTTGGACACCCCTGGTGTAGTACTATTCTACATAAACTTAACATTTTTATGCCTTAAAAAACTCTGTTTCAGTAGTGTATTATCTCTTTTTAGTTCAGGTTTATATGTTTTTGCATCTGAAAAGTGTTAGGCGAGGACACCCCCCCCCCCCCCATGTCATCTGTTTTAGCTATGGAAAACATTTTTAGGTTTGCTTTTACATGCAAGTGGGAGGTTTTTTCAGAGACCACTTATGGGTAAACATAGTATGACCAATTGATGTGTATTGATATTGTTTCATGTTATTTGGGGTAAAGCGCCTACTGTTATCCCCTTTGATTTCGTATGTCTGTATATATTTTTTTTAATTTCAAAGTGGGTTCCTCCTAAGATACGAGTTTTGGAAATGCACCTATAATGTAGAGTCAAACATTTTCCTTGTTCAGAAATTGTCAGTAAACTTTCAGGTAAGGGTACAGTTTGCATTTTCACAGCTAAGGTGAAACACCAGTGGACACTTTATACAGCCTCTGCCTGAAACTGTGCACAGAATGGATTTAAGGACACTCAGGTGTCAGGAGGTTACAAATTAAGCAGAGAGGTTCCACCCACCCCTCTTTGGTGGAGTATTTTCCACAAGCCCCTTAGACTCTAAAGTCCCTTACCAATGTGAGGAAACAAGACATTTTATCCACTAACTTTTTTGGTAATAGGAATTTTCTAGTAGGTGTGTACTGCTGAATTGTCTTCCTTTAATTCCTATTATTTGAAACTTGATTTTCAAATAACCCTTATCTACAGTAACTATTTAATACAACATATTTATTCTAAAGGAAAATATAGCATTTTCTCTAACCAACTGGATGTGCAAGAATCCTTTGAATAAGATAGTGCCGGAGTCATTGCACAGTATTTTGATCTATTTGCCTTGATGAAGACGTTTGATCAAAGGAATACTTTGAACTCTTACTGAGGGCTGTCATGCAGAGTTATAAAGCAAAAACTTTTGCAAATCTTCCCCCCCCTCCCTGACAGTGACTCTTCAGATTATGAAACCCACATATCAGTAAGACTCTGTGACCGAAGAAACCTACTTTAAAGCTGGCCATAGACGCAAAGATCAGATCGTTCGAATCCTCGAACGATCGGACTTCCCCGTCTCTAGACCTGCCACTAACCTTTCAGATCAAATACAGTAGTAAAAGAAAAGATCAGCCGATGTTCTGCCCCTACAGCAATTGTACGAAAGTTTTGTCCGACAAAGTTAGTGACCGTCTCCCACTGAAAATCATCCGATCGGCAATACATGCAGAGATATTATCGGCAGCCATCAAATCGTTTAACCTGGCCAATCATCCAAACGACCGATCTCCATGGGACGAAAAATGTGGGGACTCTCCACACTCGTTCCGAAAATCGTATGAATCGAGGTTTTATACGATCGGATCTTTGCATCTATGGCCAGCTTAAAGCATTTATTTACATAATCCAGTATCCAGGCAAAAATGAGCGCATGTAACGGACCAGTAAATGTACAGTTTTTGCCAAGCAGGAGCATTGACAGTGGAAGCCAGTCTGGTCCATTGCACATGATCCCTGTTGGCTATTGCTGCTAGACGGGCAAAACCAGCATGTGACATTGCTGCAGTTGTTATGGGGAATCGTAGGACCTTTACTTGCAGGCATCAGTGCAGTTGGGGATGATTCAGGGGCCCTGGGGGGGGGTTCTTGTTTAGAACAAGGCGTTGGAGGGCAGTCTCCATTAAGTCTGTTTACCAGAGTATATTGTATATTTTTGCACTTTTTCTACAGCTGTCTGAAGAGCAGAGGGTGTGCTGATAAATTGGTTCTCTTCTGCCTCCTTGAGAAAGGGAGTTCTTTAACCCAGAGAATCCCATTGACATATAGCAATATATTTGCTTATTTTATAAAAACTCCTGTGGTATTTATATATAGTTAATAAGTTGGTGAGCGTATTCTGAATTGGGGGAAATAATTGCATGCCATTGTTGCACCAAATGTTTTATTTAATAAAAAAAATATACTTTGCATATACATAAATTGTTTCGTTTTACCCCTCTTTATATCTGTCCTGATCCTGCAGAATCGACGTGAAGTAAAGCAGATACAGACTTTGAGGCATTTAAATGAGCGACTGGTGGCTGAGAATAGGGCTTTGACAAGAGTTGTTGGGAAACTCTCTGAGGTCCGCAGGCAGCTCCAGTCTGTGGACCTATAATTTCTCTCCTTTGGCTAGCCAGGCAGGTTGTGTGTTTTTAGCAAATAACTTGGCTTGATATTTGCTTTAATACGTATGTGTTCCTGGAGACTTGCGTGTTCATTGAAGTGTCGCATTTGCATGCTGTGAAATATGCTTGAAATAGTGATCCAAAGAGCATTGATTTACCCAAGATAAGCCAATGCTTATGGGACGTTTCCAGTGCCAAGGAAAATACTTAGAGATGGGTGCTGTAAATTGGACCATGAATATAGTTGGAGCATAATGCAAAAAATATCTAAGGAAAGGAATTAAGATATTTAGCTGCTTGTTGACAATTTCCATAGTCATTTGTTAATGTTGGGGCTAAACTGCTGCTATGTCATTTGACTTTTGGAAGGACACTTTCCTATAATCCTTTTTACAATATAGAGCCCAGGCCTTAAAATAAGTTGTTCAGCTTCATAGTTATTAAACATAAACATGTTATATTATCTATGCATTTATCTTCTGTACAATTACAAAGCCTTAATCTATAGTAAAATATTCAAAAATGGCTTCTGTTAGCCCTCTGAAAATCATCAAAAACTTCAGTGTTTCTTTAACAAATGATATAGTCTGTATTGCACAGCCATTACTTATGTTTCAGCAATCTGCAAGAGTGTATGTTTCAGGCCTCATGCACGTCTGCAAGTGTAATGCAAGCGCAATTGTTTGATCCAGTACCAGCAAAATCACCTTTCCCAGCATGCCATTCTTTAACCCTTTCATTATATGCAATCTACATTGCTGGCAAGAAAACTAGATTCTAAGTTTCTGTATTCCATTCCAATGGGAAGGGGTTAAAAAAAAGATAAACGAGGGGGGTGTGAATCTCATGGCACTGTATGGATCAGACTCAAGTTATGCTGTAACTCCTTGGGACTGGTCAGAATGCAAGATATCCAAGGGCTTTCATTGGGTGTCATAGGAAAAGTTCTAACATGACTAGTCATGGGGATTGAGTAACTGGATTTAGCTACCAGATCCAGGGGAACTCTTGCCACGAGGAAACCATTGTCTCTGGCCGCAATATTACCAGGAGGCAAAATAAAGCTGCACATGTTTACTTTAGAGCACAATTTCTTTTTTTTTAATGTTTTGATGGAAATTTTACTCCATGCAAAGTGCCCAATTGCACTGCCTTGAGTTGTTCTGTGGGGGGCTCCCTCAGACTGCACCCCTAAAAACTGCACCCCTAAAAACTGCTTTGGCAGAGCTCTTGTGAGGAGCAAGTATTGCTCAGGCTTATGTGGCACCTGACATTTTCTCCACTGCTGGAGGTGCATTTGTGGGTGAATTTAGTCTGTAACTGTAAGTATTGTCTGCCATTGTTTTTTTACAGTCAGGTGGGAAAGTGTTAGACTAATCTAAGTTTGTACCATGTTTTACTGTTAAAAAGTTGTATGAAATGAATTCAGTCCATTGAACCTAGGCTGTGTATGGCTGTGTATAGCTTAGCTCTCAGTGGGAACTCTCCCCCTATTGGTCGAAACAGTGCTGCAACACTTTTCTATCTTTCTTGATAAATCATTTACATTAACTGATATTGCCGTGAATTCATTTTATTGCTGAATAAAATTCCCATATCTAGCAAAATTCTATGTAATATATAGCTGAAGATTGGGAATTTGCTACTTGCATTACTCATTGAGCCACTGGATTAAACCTGTATTTATAGATGGGCCTTGATTTTAACTAGGCTATGTTTCCCCATGTGAAATGCTAGCATGGGCTTACTTTGCTCATATGTATGTCATTTAATTGCTGGGCACATTATTTATTAGCATTAACCCGTCTTGCAAAACGAAATTGCTGTGCACTCACAGTGCAGTTGGTTCTGTTTGCCGCTGTTTGTTAAAACTTCTCTTTCCTTTCTGTCTTACAGATGTTACCTGACTTAAAAGCAGACAACCAGAGGCTAAAGGATGAAAATGGGGCCTTAATCAGAGTCATAAGCAAACTTTCCAAATAGTCCCAAGGTTTCCAGCAGCAGCGATTTAATGAAACTGCACATAGACCATTCCAGTGGACCTTAGTGTGGCACTCACTGGATATATGGGAGAATATTCCTTGGCAACAGTAACTCTGAAATTCTGCCAAACTCCCTCTTACCTGTATTTAGCCCATTTTGTACAAAACAAAAAAGCAAAAATAAAAAACACTTTTGTATTAAAGCGCAGCTGCTCAGAAGAGAATGACTATAAATTCTTGTTTACAGATACAACGTGCAAGGAAAGTGTTCAAGGCCAGACGCCTCCAATATTTAACCAGTAAGCCTTAGTTGTACATAGACTTTTTGCAATCAAAACGCTTTCTGCTATCACAGAAGACAGTTACCTTTTTTTTTTTTGTGCCACACATTTTTGTTTCACCCCTCCCCCATACACACTTTTTATTTTTATAGATGTTTGTTGAGCTTTTAACGTATCCCATCAATGAGTGTGTGACAGTGTAATTCCTATGACAGCTTATTGCTTTCCAGTAGCTGTACATGTTACCTGAAGCTTACGTGGACGCTAGCCTTCCCTTCACTATGCTACTCAGATCTTCCATTGCCAGTTGCATTATCTGTGCAAAATGCATTATTTCCATGTATAAAGCTAGCACTGTTTTTTTTTTTTTGTTTTTTCTTCTAACAATCACTGTTTTAAACATTCTATAAAGTACTTATTCCTTTCATACTCATTTTAGCAGGTACTGAGTGACTTTGTGTGTATGTGTGTGCTTGTGTGTACATATAAATAAATAAATATATATATATATATATATAAATATTTGTGTGCTTGCATATATATATATATATATATATATATATATATATATCTATATAGAGATATAGAGATATAGAGATATATATAGATATATATATATATATATATATATATATATATAGATATACAAGCCTGTATCTATATCTATATATATATATATATATATATATATATATATATATGTGTGTGTGTGTGTGTGTTATGATACTGTATTGTGTCCAAACCACTGTGTGGCATGCTCAAATCAACTTTCCGCAATGTCTGTTACTCCAGATTAGATTAGTTCCTGAATTGTTATCTTAATAAAGTTCCGTCATTTTTATGGTATATTGTCTATTTTATGGAGGTGTGACTTCAGAGATATATATGTAAAATATTCTGGTTTGTTATTTTTATTTTAAGTCACCATTATTAAAAATATTACTGTTCACTACATTTCATATTTCTTTGAGTGCTGTCATTTGTGCTAGACCAAGTATTGCCATTAAGTACATCTCCCCCTCCATATCCATGATTCTGTTTGTTTCTTTAATTTGCACTGTCGGCAGAGCAAGGCATGTCATATGAATCTCCAGAGCCTCCTGGCTCCTATCTTGTTCATAAACCTCTTTCTTTTTACATTTCAGTGGCCTTTTTGCAGAAAGTAACCTATATTCTATAAATATGTGTGTATACAGCAAAGCAATTGTTTTTGTTAGATGGCTTTTTCTATCCTCACCAGTCCATGGAAAGTGATGATGATCGGCACATGAACTATCTAATCTACTGAAGCGGCGCCGCCTTGAATTTGAACCTGTAAATTGTAAAGCTTTCAGCAGCTATAGTATTGTTGATTATAATGTAAACTATATTAAATGTGAAATTGTACCCCTCTCATTTATGGAAAAAGGTTGTTGTGATCTACTGCCGATTTCTGTGGGTTTAGTTTTCAGTAATACAAACTTGATGTCCTGTTCAGTTAACGCTGTTTCATGGAGATGCACAGTCTCTCTCTTGCTCCCAACCTCAGGACTCTTGCATTTTTTTTTTTAAAAAAGGTACAAAGTTAGATGTGGATTTTTGTTGTAGTTATTTTGATGTATGTGGGTCATTTGGGATATGTATAAACAGTGCAAAGGTAAATAAGTGTACAGCAAATTCCAAGATTTGCAAGACAATACGTAATAAAAAAAAGATTAATTATATTATGGATTATATTTGGGAAAGCTTGGGTGTCAGTGTAGAATGATGAACAATTTCTAATGTAGTATTTTATTTTTAGGTTATTTATTCTTTATATAAAACAGAATGGTTACTGTACTTCAATGGTTTTATTGGCAGTACAGAGAAGGCTTTTGCATCTGCATGAAACTAGTTTCAAAGCTATTTTTTTTTTTTTTTTGGAGAAAAATGTATTTTGACATATACAAATAAAAAAGAATGAAACTATTTTCGATGTGTGCATCACCATGTCATCATGGGATATTCCTAATTGTATTCCATCCTTTTCCTTATGCATTGTTGGGCATTAAATGTCAAATCTCAAACAAAGAATGTCTCTGCACTTTGAATTTGCATGTGTTAAAATTGCATCAGTGAAACGTTTGGGTAAAACTTTGCACTGCTTGTGAAATAAAGGACAATGTAAAAATGTTTGCAAACTGTGAGGTTGAATTCTCTCATGGTCTTCAAATATGTACAACTATTTTACAAACAAATAATCTGACCAATTTCGCAAATAGAAGTGGTGTATAGATTTTCTTCACTAAGACAGTTTGCGCATTAAACCGCTAATTAAACTCAGAGTTTGTTTTATTGGGAGCAAGCAGTTGGAGATTTTTGCCCCATCTAATAAGACGAGATAGTAGACCCCTCTCTTCTTTTTTACTGTAGCCAAAGATGTGGAGGCATGGAAAGCTATGGGAACTGAACAAATATGAGAAAGTAAACTCTTACAAAGTTATTTTACTTAATACAAGTATGGTATGATCTTATCAATAATATCTACTGATGTCTAATGCCACCTCAGGTAATTTAAATGCAAAGCCACGCAAAGTAAACTTTTTGTTCCATTAAAAGTGGTCATACCATAGCAGATTTAAGATACCGATTCGACAGTTTATCTGCCCGTGTATGGGGCCCTGAGACAGGCCTTAACAATTGATATCGGGCCAAAATTACACGGGCTGCATCGCTCATTGATGTGGTCCTCACTGACTTTTCGTATTGCATTAGCACGATATTGGGCACTCAATCATTGTTCCATTCTGTGAAAAAACAGGTGTCAAATACAGCCTTTATTTAAAGGGATACTGTCATGGGAAAAACAATTTTTTTCAAAATGAATCAGTTAATAGTGCTGCTCCAGCAGAATTCTGCACTGAAATCCATTTCTCAAAAGAGCAAACAGATTTTTTTATATTCAATTTTGAAATCTGACATGGGGCTAGACATATTGTCAATTTCCCAGCTGCCCCCAGTCATGTGACTTGTGCTCTGATAAACTTCAATCACTCTTTACTGCTGTACTGCAAGTTGGAGTGATATCACCCCCCTCCCTTTTTCCCCCAGCAGTCAAACAAAAGAACAATGGGAAGGTAACCAGATAGCAGCTCCCTAACACAAGATAACATCTGCCTGGTAGATCTAAGAACAACACTCAATAGGAAAAACCCATGTCCCACTGAGACACATTCAGTTACATTGAAAAGGAAAAACATCAGCCTGCCAGAAAGCATTTCTCTCCTAAAGTGCAGGCACAGGTCACATGACCAGGGGCAACTGGGAAATTGACAAAATGTCTAGCCCCATGTCAGATTTCAAAACTGAAAATAAAAAAATCTGTTTGCTCTTTTGAGAAATGGATTTCAGGGCAGAATTCTGATGGAGCAGCACTATTAACTGATTTATTTTGAAAAAATTTTTTTTTCCCATGACAGTATCCCTTTAAGGAAGGAAGGCAAATGTTGTGCATGCTGGTTATACTGCATTTCTGGCTGAAAATCGAAATTTACCAGACATTGTTCAGAAGAACAGTGTACTTTGATTAAAAAGTTGATTGGAGAGGGGAAAACATATAAAGAAGTGCAGAAAATGATAGGCTGCTCCGCTAAAATGATCTCAAATGCTTTCAAATGGCAACCAAAACCTGAAAGATGTGGAAGAAAACTACCATTCCAATGGATAGAAGAATAGCCAATACAGCAAAGACTCAGCTCCTGGAAGATGAAAGAAGGTCTAAAGTTACCTGTGAGTACTGTTCAAATTAGAAGACACCTATGTGGAGCCAAGCTATTGGCAAGAAGCCCCCACAAAATCCCGTTGTTGGGGGGGGGGGAAAAGGCAGGTGCTGAGGCGGTTTCAATTTGCCAAAGATTGGGCTGGCCACTCCATAATGTCAGTCTTGTTGGTCTGGAACAAGATGTTGTTCGTTTACTGGTGTGAATTTAATTATAGGCTTGTCCTTTGTCTCAGTCTTGTTGGAGAGTGTTTCTCAACAGTTTGCAACCCATGTATGTTGCACCAAATTCCAAATAGACAAAATTTAAACCCGGAGAGCAGTATACATTTAAAACATCATAGTGTATTTATTGCAGGAGTGTCTTGCACAACATGTTTCAGTATACTATCCTTCCTCAGAGGCATGAATCAGTGACATAAGTAAACCAACATATAGACCCTTCACCCCACCAACAAGTTCTACCAGCTCCAAGGTGTGGCCAGGTACATAGACTATCATACAAACATCATGATAACATTATACAGAAGGCTACTAGATTTTCAGAGAAAAATGTGCTATATCAACATTTCCTTAATTCCTTCCTTAAATAAGGGCTGAGTGAATTAATTATCTCACTTATTGAACTCCACACACTGCTATTATTTTGAACAAGCCCTAATGATTCAATTACACAGAAGCTGCAGCATGCATGTCTTGACTGATGGGTCTGTTTGTTTTTTTGTAACTACTACACCTACTAGTAAATTATTTGCCATGTACAAATATAAATTGACCAAATCAGTGATTGATCAGGTGATGTCGAACTGCTTTTATCCTTAATACAACTGTGCTATGTGCACACAAGTATATATAAGTCCAGTTACTGGGCCATTCCTTTGAACACCGATGGCTTACAAAATCCAACTAGGTTTCAATCCAAGGCTGGCATTTGTAATATTTGACCCGAGGGACCCACATCCAGGAAGAAGAGAATCCTGGTCCAAACGATTGCTCAGTTTCAGTTGCCTGCACTTGAAATCCAGGTCACCAGCGGAATATTCACTATACACTGATGGATCTAAACACACATGGCACCAACATGCATGGAAACTTGTGTAGTGCAAATAGTTTAGTACTTCATTTGCCTAGTTTTTTTTTTTTTTAAAAAAAACCCCCAAAGTAATATTTTTGAGGAAGGGGCGTTTCTGGGTTAAATGAATACACAGACCCACAAAATTTTAGGAAATCTGTCTGGATTAATGTAATTCTTGTATAAAATTGAAAATTGTGATGAAGAAATCTGTTGGACAATCCAAACTTAATTCAGCTGAAGCCAAGGCCGGAGTTTGAAGTCTTGGGATTTTTAGTAAAGTTAACCAGTTTTCACAGTAATACTGGAAGTGTATTTTCTAGACTATCTCTTAATAAATGACATGACAGTCATATGTAACAGGCCTTTACGCAAGGGCTCCCTGCCAGCATAGAATATAAAACAAAATGGAGGTAATGTGGCACTTTTAGGTCGAGTCTAAGTTACAGTATGTATGCATAGACATTCCTTTTGTTTTCTCATACAGGACAGGGTGGCCATACATGCACAGATATTATTGTATGAAACAGTTTTGTACAGTATTCAATGTGTGTGGTGGGAGACGAGGCAACCTGTTTCCACCTGTATATCTGAAAATTCAGCTCATGGGGCAGATTTACATAGGGTCGAATATCAAGGGTTAATTAACCCTCGATATTTGACTGCCGGAGGTAAATCCTTCGAATGTTGAAGGATTTACCGCAATTAGCTTGATCGAATCAAAGATTCGAAGGATTTTAGTCCATCGATCAGACGATTTTTCTATGACCAAAAAAAAGCTTAGAAAGCCTATGGGGACCTTCCCCATAGGCTAACATTGCAACTCGGTAGGTTTTACTTGCTGAAGTAGGGAGTCAAAGTTTTTTTTAAAGAGACAGTACTTCGACTATAGAATGGTCGAATAGTCGAACGATTTTTAGTTCGATTCAAAGTTGTAAATCGAAGGTCAAAGTAGCCAATTCGAGTGAAGGAATAGAATAAAAAAAAACTTTTGAATGTTTTTTTTTGACTACTTCGACCATCGAGCTAAGTAAATGTGCCCCTTAATGTTTATAATGAAAACAAAAGATCTATCCTGCAACCAATAGTTGCAGGAAAGATCATAACTGTAACATGGATGGCCACCTTTAGTTTTAGAGGACTTCTTTGTGAGACCCCACCATGTACAACCCCTATCAATGCTTTTTGCCATAAGCTTGTATAAAACATTCAGCCCCAAATAATTTAGAGGGAGGAAAACATATACTAGAACAATGTACAGGTAGGTATCTATAAATTTCTATTGTATGAAACAGCTCATATGTAAATAAACCATTTTCATAATATACTTTTTAGTGGTATGTGCCATTGGATAATCAAAAATAAAAAAAAGGCAATTGATTCTCCCTATATTTTGTAATCTTCTTCAGGCAACAAACCTTGAGCATTAATGGGAATTGAATCCCAAAAACTGAACTTATTCAGAGTGGTCCTCCGAGCATTTTTACATCAGTGTCAGTCAGTGACCCCAAGGAACTGATGAAGTCATGAATTGAAATAAGGGTTTATAAAATTCTGATGTTTGATATTTATTGCGCTCAAAAAAAATATAAAAACTTAAATGTAAAACAGCATCTAAAGGCTTGTGATTTCAACTCAATGAAAGTTGTCCTAGACAAATTTGAGTGATGTTTTTTTTTTTTAAATTCTAGTTCTAATTAATTTTAGGAATCTGTAGACCTATTGAAAATGAGTAGAATATGAGTGATGCATTTGTTTTGTTTTTTTGTTACAGTTTTGAGTTTTTTTAGTTTCCAATTTTTTAATAAAGTTATCAAACATTCAAGTTTGGTACAATTTTGAGTTTATTTTTTATTTGTTTAAAAATCCATATTGGAATTTTGATAGTCCTCTAGATGTCTATGTACTTCCTATGCATTTCCTGGATACGGTTAACCCTTGGGTTTCTGACTGTCCATAGATTTAAAACCCTGCTATGAGTACAGGTATGGGACTTGTCATCCAGAATGCTCAGGATCTGGGGTTTTCCGGATAAAGGATCTTTCCATAATTTGGATCTTCCTTTATTCTACTATAAACTCATTTAAACATTAGGTAATCCCAATAGGCTGGTTTTGCTTCCAATAAAGATTACTTATAACCTAGTTTGGATTAGGTACAAGGTACTGTTTTATTATTACAGAGAAAAAGAAAATCTTTTTTTTTTAATTTAGATAAAATAGAGTGTATGGAAGATGGCCCTCCCATAATCCAAAGCTTTCTGGATAAAGGATCCCATACTGCTATTAAAAAATGTCTCAAAATCATTAAGAATAATAAATTATTGTCAATTACAAACGCGCTCAGAGGTGCATGCTGAGTTTACATCAATTTATTTTTTGGAGAGTATTTTAAGTAAAAATTTGCTGTTATGCAGGTAGGTCTCCTGGGCGCAGTTTGTGCATATATAATATCTAATGCTAGCCCTACACATTACTCATAATAATGTACAAAATTATGATTAGTACAGGTATGGGATGCATTACCCGGAAACCCATTATTCAGAAAACTCTGAATTACGGAAAGGCCATGTCCCATAGACTCCATTTTATCCAAATAATCCAATTTTTTAAAAAAAACTTTTAAAAAAAAATTATTTCCTTTTTCTCTGTAATAATAAAACATGGTTCAACAATAAAGCTCATAGACAATTTTGCAATAAAAGAACTTTATACATATACAGTAAACCGCAAATTAGGATGATGTCAAAATTCCTGCCTATAAACTGCAACCCCATTGTTAACCCAAAGGGAGACCACTTTCCTCTTTCCACAACTTTCATAAAAATAGTTATTTTATAAGAATACTTTGATTTCCAAGGAGTCATAAAAGAGCCTGAGCATGGGAATGACTCATTAGGACACCTAATACCCCTATGATATTTTTGAAGCCAGCTGAATGATCTGAGATACAAGAGCCTTCATGTTTGGAACTGAAAATGGATATTTGTCTGGAATTTCCAGGTGAGGAAAAGTGATTACATTTCTTACTTTGGGTGTGGCTCCTTTGTTGAATGAAACTCCTGTGGCCAGGCAGTTGTCCAATAAAGCATTCCATCAAGCCAAATCTTACCAGTTGTTTTATAAGACATCTTTATATTTTTTAATCTCTTGTTCCATTGGCTATTTTCACATTATTTTTGGTTTTAACCCCTATTTTAAAAATATTTTCCTTGATTTGCCTAATGCAAGCATCATGAATTTTGTGAATTCACAGCATTTTTTAATCCTTATTCCATGCCATACACAGTATCAGGGCCACCATCAGGGGGTACTCCTGCACCTGGCCTTAAGGGGGGCCAAAGCCATGGCGCCTCTCCCAAAGTCCCAAACAGCTGAAGTCCTGAAGCAGCGAAAAGACCCAAAGACACGAAAATAGACTAAGTCGAAGTCCAGAAGCGGCAAAAAGACCCAAAGACACGAAAATAGCCGAATTTGAAGACCTGAATCGGTGAAAAGACCCAAAGCCATGAAAATAGACAAAGTTGAAGTCCTGAAGCCGCAAAAAAAGACCCGAAGTCACAGAAAGAGATGAACGTGAAGTCCCGAAGCCGCAAAGAGACCCAACGTCACGAAAATAGCCAAAGTTGAAGTCCTGAAGTGGCAAAAAGACCCAAAGTCACAAATATAGACAAAGTTGAAGTCCTGAAGCAGCAAAATTACCTGAAGCCTCGAGTTCAATTCTACTGAACACTAATGTGTATTTTTTTTTTTTTTTTAAACCCCTGGCCACTAATTTATTATTTATATGTTTTGGTTTTTTTTAAAACAAAATGTCATAATCATGTTCGTGTCCCTATCATTTACAGCTGGCAGACAAAATACTAGTAACATCTGCTTGTTGGGAGTTACAGGCAATGCTTATACTATCAATTTAGAGGCAACTCAGACATTAACTTTACATTATGCTGGCCACATTTGTGAATTCACTCTTTTACATAATCCGGTGCCATAGAGGGTAATTCTGACAAGTTCATGTTTCTGAATTTCCCTTTATTAGTACAAGTAAAATACTGTTCATGAGATCCTTTTAAATAACCCCCTGGGACACACAGACAGTCATGCCCTACAGAAGTAAAATAGTTATGGCCAGACATCAAGTAGACAATGCCCAGCAACTGCTATTTTCAGCTATAACTTTTCCTTCGACTTACAACAAGAAAGATCAGAATTTGTAATCTGGCTGTTTTCCCAGGACCTGGTAAAAACGTACATATGCTGTGAACACACAATCTCCATGCAGTGCCCTCTGAAACTCAGACCTAATGTTTTGAAATGGTTCAATGTATGCTGCCTCAAAATTAAATGAGTAGAATTGAATCAGAAAAACAGAATTATGGTAAAAAATAGGACACCCAGGACAATAACTAGGTGGCTTTCGATGGGAGAGTAGTCATGTATAAGCCTAGCACCACCCTGCAAAATGCCAAGTTTTGGCTGGGATGGTGTAGTGGTTTTTGCCACTGAAAAACATTTTTAATTATAAAGTTGCTCAGTTAGGTTTAATTGGGTGGATGTTGCAGGGTGGTGGGTGTCACTAGGCAATAAGTCGAACACCATGATTTTCCTGACAACAGGTGAGCCTGACAACCCACAAATCTATGGTATTTATCATTTTATTAAAAAATTCCAGTTATTGTCACTAAAAAGTGTTATAACATTTTTTTAATGATGGTAAATGTCTACTAGCTTGTAATTCCTGCACCAACCATGAAGGTGCACAAAGGGTTAAAGCCAGAGCATTGGCAAATCACAAAAGCACAAGAAGAGGTATTATTAACATGTATTTATATAGCGCCAACATATTGCACTCAAGGCTGGGACATGTTCGTTACCTTCTACTGACTTCCCAAGCAACGGTGTGCTGGACATTAAAGAGGAACTCCAGCTTCAAAATTTGATAAAGAGGCCCGCTTAACACAGAAACCCCTAATATACCCATCACAGTTACCTATTTCTTCAAAAAGTATGAATAAATGCCATTTTCTATGCTGAAATCCAGCTGTTTAACAGTTCTTCTCTTTCTGCATCATTTGAAATCCTGACAGGGATGGAGGGACTAAACACTGATGTTACAAATTGTAACAACTTCTCCACAGCTTAAAGACAGCAGGAACTACATTACCCACAATGCATTGCACTGTGATGTTCCTCTCCTTATTGAAATCACACGTGCAGGGAATTGTGGGGTTTGGAGGATGCAGGCTGAGGACAGATGGCTGTTGATACAAAGTAACAGTAGTCAGCCAGCTCAGCAAAGTAGTCAGAAAGATCAGCAGGAGAGCTTAGGGAACTGCCAGAAACCATAAAACATCATGAAAAGTTTGCATATTTTTTAAGTAACTTATATTGCAAAGTTACTTGAAGTTTACTTTTCAAAAAGCTTAAGTTATGTTTTTGTGGAGTTCCCCTTTAACATAGAATTCAGTTAAAGGGGAAACGCCTCCCAAATGATAATAATAATTTAAAAAAAACCCAGAAAACAGTTTTTGCTTAAAGAAACCAATGTTACAAATTAAAAATGTCAGTGATGATAGTTATTTGTAAATGTAATTACTATTGAAAGCAGATGTCTGTCCTCTTCTATTCCACGGAGACAGCGTAACAGGAATTCCCTCTCATTCAGCCAAGATTCCAGTTCCCTTGCACGGACTGTGCCGAACAGAAGCAGAATCCCAAAATCCTGCAAGGCATTAAGAGATGTTGGAAAATTGCTAAGAATTGCACTCTTGTGTTGCGTCATACGCAAGAAACTTTTGAATGACAGTTTTAGCAGACAGCTGATTGGCAGTTTGCAAAGGTTTCAATAAACACTTGCATTGTTAAGTTTACTTTGCATTGACATTTTTAATGTCCTAATAATGTGTTCCGAAAAGCAGTAAAAATACATCTCTAACACATATTTGGATTTTTTTCACCGTGCAATGTCTCACTGAGGGCGACCCTGCCAGTGTAATGATGGTAATGCTCCAAAATGGCCAGTATCACATTATCGACAACATGATTAACGTGGTAGGGTCAGATATACTACAAGGTTTGCAGGGTTTGGGGTATTTTGTCACCTGCCTCCAACACACACAAGATAAAATTCCCAGTGTGCCATTGTCCTTGCCCTAAAGAGGCATATCCATTTAAAGGAGAACTAAAGCTGAACTAAAGAAGTTGGGCAGAATATCTATAGTACTATGTCAGTAATCAACTGTACTTGTGTATTTTTTCCCCAGTCCAGTTGATTTGACTTACTACTATAGATAAGTATGGCAGACATGTTGTACATTATGTTTTGGGCTTCTATACGAGCCCTATAGTTTTGAAGATCTGTGTCTCCAAAGATGCCCCAGTAGCTCCCCATCTTCTTTTCTGCTGATTCACTGCACATGCTCTGTGCTGCTGTCACTTACTGAGCTTAGGGACCCACTCACAATATACATTATATACAGAATTGAAATGTCACAATATAAGGCTGATTAGTAAAAAAAAACTCAGAAAGCATCACAATTAGCATCAGAATTTAAAATTCAGCCCTGTAACATCAGCTTATATGGCAGTCAAATTTCTGCTTTATAATTTGCGACAAACCCTAAGCTTAGCTTCTCAACAGCTGCTCAAACCATACTGAGCATGTGCATGTCACAGACACTCCCAACAAAATTCAAGATGGGATGCTGAAACACACTTTAGTTCACCCACACTTTTGTGATAGGGGCCTTAAAAAAATTATTGTAATGGAGGCATGGCCCCCACAGTTACTCCTCTAATAGTATTTCCTAAAGTTCAAGCTCTGGATTATGCCTCCCCTGCAGGACCACATCACTTCAGCTCAGTTTATCTTTAGTCTCTATAATAGAGAGTACAAGGAGTTATTTCAACTTTCTACACACAACAGAAACATAACATTTCTACAGCAATGAGCTCTTCTGACAAAGGCCTAAATAAAAACTAAAATGCACAGTAAGAGGCAGATTTATCAAGGGTCGAAGTGAAAATTAGAATTTTTGAATTTGAATTTTCGAGTTTTTTTATGGCCAAAACTATGAAATTCGACTAGGGAATTGTTAAAATTCGATTCAAGTTTTTTTTTTTTTATCATACACTGGCCCTTTAAGAACTTGAATTCGACTATTCGCCACCTTAAACCTGCCGAATTGCTGTTTTCGCCTATGGGGGACGTCCTGGGATTAATTTGGACTTGTTTGCTGCCTTCCTCACGTTCAAGTTTTTTTCGGAGAAAAAACTCTGAATTCGATTCGAGTTTATGGGTCGATCCCATTCACCCGAGTTTAAAGAATTCTTTATATTTTTTTTTTGTAAAAATTGCAGTTGGTCGAATTTTGAGTTCATTGGAGTTTTAAATAACTTCTGCGAACTCAAAATTCGACCCTTGATAAACCTGCCCCTAAAAGTTTGGTTTTTTTTGACCCAATGTATAAAACAACAAAGCAAATTCCTCAACCCCTATGTTGTTATCCAGTGTGAGGTGCAAAACACAGCATGACTCTGGACACAATTGAAAACTAAGGGGGACACTTTTGTACCCCTTAGGGCTCTTGCATTTGTTTCCAGGGTGTCAGTAAATGACCTCAAATAGATTTTTGCTGGTCAGAAGAGCGTATCTGTAAGCTGGTATTGGAACTGCTGGGCATGTAACTCATGGCATCATCTAAAATTGTTAAAATAAAGGATTAAATAGATTCTAAAGCTGAAGCATGAGTCATGATCCTGCCATTGCACAAGAATAAAAAAAAGGAAAAAAAAGTTTCTTTAATCTTTAAGCCAAAGGGCATTTTTGGGAAGCAAACTTTCTTTGCTGCATGCAGACTGCAGAGAATAGATAAAGCGTTATTGAGAGGTTCCCAGATGTATAGAATCTTATCACATAACTAACCCCTACATACATCTGCTTTCTACTTGCACAACAGAAATATAACTGCCGTTAGCTGTTGGTACAAGGGTGTGTTTGAGAAGCCCTACAGTATCGTTTATAAGTTTGCCAAAGTTTCTCTAGTCTTGAGAAAAACTTAAAGGGTAACTAAGGGGAATGAAAATTAGAAATGTCAATTCAAATTTAACATAAGCTTCATCTCGTGGAAAAATTAAACTTTTTTAAATATACTCAATTTCTTAAATAATAAAGTTACTCCACTCTCTCTTTATTATGTCACTTTCCACACTGCTTTGCGTCAGAATTGGTTTAAAAGTCTAATGTATTATCTAAGCAAAGGTAGCGCAGGCTTAAGGGCTCTTACACACGGCCGTTTTTTTCTGCTCTCCCCTGCGTTTCGCTTTCTTCCGTTCAGCCACAGGTGAGCGCAGGAGTGAACGCACTCAATTATTGTGAAGGGGGCTGTACTCACACAGACGCATGTGTGAAAAACCCATAAACTCGATTTTCGAGTTAGAAACAACCAATCAAAATTTGTTTTAAAAATCAAATTTTTTTTCAATTCAGGTGAATAGGATCAACCCACAAACTCGAATCGAATTTGATTTGTGTTTTTTCTCTGAAAAAAACCAAACAACTCCAAATTGGTTCCAGGATGTCCCCCATAGCCTAAAACAGCAATTCGGCAGGTTTAAAGGAGAACTAAACCCTAAAAAGTTTCAGCTTGTCAATAGCAGCAATGATCCAGGACTTCCAACTTGTCACAGGGGGTCACCCTCTTGGAAAGTGTCTGTGACACTGACATGCTCAGTGGGCTCTGACAAGCTAAGCTTAGGAGTTGTTGCAAATTATCGAGCAGAAAATGAGGTTGGCCTGTAATATAAGATGATGCTACAGGGCTGATTATTAAATTCTGATGCTAGTTGTACTGGTTTCTGTGCTGCCATGTAGTAATTATCTGTATTAATTACTAATCAGCCTTATATTGTGACATTTCTATTCTATGTGTACTGTATATTGTAAGTGGGTCCCTAAGCTCAGTAAGTGACAACAGCACAGAGCATGTGCAGTGAATCAGCAAAAAAGAAGATGGGGAGCTACTGGGGCATCTTTGGAGACACAGATCTTTACTGCTAAAGGGCGTGGTAGCCTTGGGCTGGTACAGAAGCTCAAAACATAATGTACAACATTTCTAGCTACTTCATTAGTTACTCTTTAGTTCTCCTTTAAAGTGGCGAATAGATAAATTTGAATTCTTAAAGGTCCAGTACATGATACATTTCGAAATTTTAACTATTCCCTAGTCGAATTACACTAAAATAAACTCAAATTCGAATTTTCACTTTGACTCTTAATAAATCTGCCCCGTAATCTCTTGGTGTCCTAGTATGTTCTTATAACAGCTGCCTTGATTGCTCTAAAACACCTCTACAGTTCATTGGCCAAAAGTGCTTATACCCATATGGGGGCTCCAAATTGTACCACTTAGTGCTCATGTGAAAAGCAATTGCAACGCTCTATATTAATAAAGCAGCCTTGTATTTATTAGGAATGCATGGGTCCTTGCACTTCATCTGTAGCCTTGGGCTCAGGGAGCAAAATGTGTAAAACATACCACAGACCCTTTGCTTTTGAAGTATAAAGTTCAAGATTTTGTGTTTTATTAAAATCAGTATGTTTATATCTTGTTTCTGTTTCTTTTAGTAGCAGTTCCAAAGGTAAAAAGCAGGACCAGAGTTACAGTGGAAAGTTTATTTGGTCATTTTGCTTCCATGGCTGCTAAACATAATGTTAGAATGCTGTAAGTCTTAGGTACTTCAACACATGAAATGTGCCCTGTTACAATCTGCATTAAATCTTAAGTTTGTTACTGTTGTGCTCACTGTGTCCATATTATATTTCTAAAACGTAAACAAGATTGTAAGCAACTCATCTCTGGATAATAAGGACAGGGGCAAAGCCAAATAAATAGTACAAAGTGGAAAAAGGAATCATCTGCCTCCAAAGTGGAAAAAAACAGCGCAGATCAGTAAATTCCAGCATCACTGAGCCTGCAGTCAAATTGAGAAACTACTGCAAGACTCATTGTTGTGCATTATGGGTATCACACAGCCAGGGCATGGACATTCTCTTACTTACCCTGTTTATCTGTAATTCAGTTGGCTTAAAAAAAGTGCAGATACATTTTGCAATGGGGTTTTGTACTTAAAGAAGACATATTATGTTATCCTAATCTCCTCGTATTTTACCCCCTTCGTATAAATGTAGCATATTTCATATCAGAGCTGCTCAGCGTAGAAGCTTTCCGTTTCTGCTCATGGTCGTTTGAGGACCTAAAACTTCTACCAAACTGTAAACTTTTATTGTGCCCTATTGTCAGATTTGACAGATTCTCTCATTCCCAGCACTTATCATTTACTGTGTATAACAGTGACTAGCTCATATATATTTATATATACAAGGAGCACTCATAGAGGACCTTTATCAAGACGCCCCAAACAGTTCCACAAACTGCTGGACCGAAATTTCGACTTACACCATTAAAGTTTTGCACATAAATTAAGTCCCATGAGTGCTCTTTGTTCTTTATGCTGATATTACTGATCTCTCTCTCTCTCTCTCTCTCTCTCTCTCTCTCTCTCTCTCTCTCTCTCGCTCGCTCTCTCTCTCTCTCTTTCTTTAAAGGAGAAGGAAAGCTCCAAGACAGTTTATTGCCAACAGATTAGCCACAATAGTGCAAGCTGGAACGCTATATTTATTCTGCAGAATGCTTTACCATACATGAGTTACCAGCTCTAGACACTATCTCTGTTTAGGATAGAAGCTGCCATATAAGCTTGGTGTGACATCACTTCCTGCCTGAGTCTCTCCCTGCTCACTTACAGCTCTGAGCTCAGATTACAGCAGGGATGGGAGGAGGGAGGGGGAGAGGAGCAAACTGAGCATGCTCAAGCCCTGCCCTGGAGGTTTATGCTGAATACAGGAAGTCTGATACAAAAGCCCATGTACTGTATATACGTTTGAAGGAAAGATATGCTGTTTTTCTTTTGACAGAGGACTCAGAGCAGCATTACTTTGAGGGTTTACTGGTGTATTTATAAAGACCTTTCTGATAAAGCTAACTTAATTTTAGCCTTTCCTTCTCCTTTAAAGGAGAAGGAAAGGTTAAAACTAAGTAAGCCTTATCAGAAAGGTCTACCTAAATACAGCAGTTGTAAGTAGGTGGCCCAGGATCACTTACAGTAATAGGCAACAGCAAGCAGTTAAAAAACCTTTTTATTTTCTTGAATACAATTTGTTGATGCAACTTCACACTGACAGTCAAGTCTTCAGTCACATATAACATAGCCATTTCCAGAATTAACTTTCTTACTCTCAGGATTTTCCGGTATTACCTCCGAATACCAAGGAGCCGTATCTGTTCCACTGCCCTCGATGGGATCGTTAGCGCCCCCTTGCTATTCCAGACAGGATTTTCCACGGTGGCCACAGTCTCAAAGCCTTCTCTTTCACTATCCTGTTCCCTGTCACTTTATCCCTCACTGGTAGATGATCCACCGGAAAGTTAGTTCCACTTACTCCTGGTTGGGGCTCTTAGCTGCCCTTACTACCTTTTTCCTAACTGCCTTGTACACCTAGTGCACACTATAACACAAATCTCCTCACTCTGGCTAAGCCTACTACTTACTTCAGGGCTGGGCTCTTCTTTCCTCCAGCAGGTGTTCTTCACTGGACCACGCCCACCTACGAACTGTCACTCCCGTGGCTGTTTACCCCTATTTATACTATTTCCCTTCCCTTTAGCTCCCTCTAGTGGCCGGAGAATATTACACTTTACATAACACTATTATATAACTAGTGAGAACCTACTGCCCTCGTGTGGCCAAACCCTGTAAAATTCACTTTTGACACTATAGTTTCCAACATTAAAAAATCATACATACACATAACAAACATTCTTACAGTTACACCATCATTCACTGCACTTTTCACATAACACCATTTTCATCCACCTTACACAGTAAACCCTCAAAGTAGTGCTGCTCCGAGTCCTCTGTCAAAAAAAACACTGCATTTCTTTCCTTCTATTGTGTACACATGGGCTTCTGTATCAGACTTCCTGCCTTCAGCTTAAACCTCCTTGCCCTGGGCGTGAGCATGCTCAGTTTGCTCCTCCCCCCCCTTCTCTGCTGTAATCTGGGCCAGAGCTATAAGTGAGCAGGGAGAGACTCAGGCAGGAAGTGATGTCACATCAAGTTAATATGGCAGCTGCTATCCTAAATAAACAGAGAGCTTCTAGAGCTGATTACTCAGGTATGGTAAAACATTGCACAGATTAAATAAAGCATTCTAATTTGCACTATTGCAGCTAATCTATTAGCAAAAAAATGCCCCCGTAGCTTTCCTTCTCCTTTAACAAGAAGCTAAAGCAAACATCTACATACAGTATGGATTGGCTAAAGCATTATTTGCAGTAGTACTACTTCTTGCTATAAACTATAAACAGCGAGGGAAGTGGAAAAGTGTCCTACTATGAACACAGCAGAATATAAATATGTGGGACTGCATTATTTTTGGAAGGTGTATACAGCAGCAAAATATATCAGTCGATAAGGAAACCTAATAGGCATAAAAATCAGAGCCCTCCAGCAATATATTATTGTATTTATTTTTTCACATTCAATTATGAGGGATGTACTATATCCATCATTTTTTAAATCATTTAAATCCCAAACCAAATCCTAATTTCTATATTCTTTTTCTATAATCTGAAAAAAAGAAAAAATATTGCACATCAAATTGTTGCACTCAATTGTTCGGAGCTTTAAAGTCACGACTTGGTGGTTTAGTTCAGCAGGACACTTAAGATTCAGAATAATCCTGCAAAAAGTGCTAGGATTTGGCCAATTCCCAAACTGAACCCTGAACCCTGAACCCAGTGCATCCCTAGTGGTTAAACAGCATATAAAGAGACTTTGCCAGTGTGATATCAATCTGTAAACAAGAGCCATGGTTTTAATTCACTATTCATATTTGTGAAAGTAAAATTGTCGCAAATATCGTTTGTAGATTTACATTTGGGTTTTACAGTTTTTGTAAATACTGGAAGTATTTGCCAGTGGCACTCTTTGATGGTTTCTCCCAGTATCATGCCAAAATGTGAAATAACTCCATGACATCAGATAATGCTAGGGGTTCTTGCCTTTGTTCATTTCTTCCTTGTTATCATTTAGTGCTAAGTGTAATGCAGTGTTTAAAATACCCAGACTAGATTATGCATCTCTTAACATGTAGGAAGGAATACAGAATGAATTACCCATCCGTATATATATAGAGAGAGAGAGAGAGAGAGAGAGAGAGAGAGAGAGAGAGAGAGAGAGAGAGAGAGAGAGAGAGAGAGAGAGAACAGGGGAAAAAACTTGCACTCACAGGTCTTAGCGATGAAAATATAGGTGTTTATTAGCAAAAATTGACAGTCAATTTTTGCTAATAAACACCTATATTTTCATCGCTAAGTGCAAGTTTTTATATATATATATATATATATATATATATATATATATATATATATATATATATATATATATACAGTGGTGTGAAAAACTATTTGCCCCCTTCCTGATTTCTTATTCTTTTGCATCTTTGTCACACAAAATGTTTCTGATCATCAAACACATTTAACTATTAGTCAAAGATAACACAAGTAAACACAAAATGCAGTTTTTAAGTGAGGGTTTTTATTATTTAGGGAGAAAAGAAATCCAAACCTGTGTGAAAAAGTAATTGCCCCCTGAACCTAATAACTGGTTGGGCCACCCTTAGCAGCAATAACTGCAATCAAGCGTTTGCGATAACTTTTACAGCGCTCTGGAGGAATTTTGGCCCACTCATCTTTGCAGAATTGTTGTAATTCAGCTTTATTTGAGGGTTTTCTAGCATGAACCGCCTTTTTAAGGTCGTGCCACAACATCTCAATAGGATTCAGGTCAGGACTTTGACTAGGCCACTCCAAAGTCTTCATTTTGTTTTTCTTCAGCCATTCCGAGGTGGATTTGCTGGTGTGTTTCGGGTCATTGTCCTGCTGCAGCACCCAAGATCGCTTCAGCTTGAGTTGACGAACAGATGGCCGGACATTCTCCTTCAGGATTTTTTGGTAGACAGTAGAATTCATGGTTCCATCTATCACAGCAAGTCTTCCAGGTCCTGAAGCAGCAAAACAACCCCAGACCATCACACTACCACCACCATATTTTACTGTTGGTATGATGTTCTTTTTCTGAAATGCTGTGTTACTTTTACGCCAGATGTAACGGGACGCGCACCTTCCAAAAAGTTCAACTTTTGTCTCGTCGGTCCACAAGGTATTTTCCCAAAAGTCTTGGCAATCATTGAGATGTTTTTTTAGCAAAATTGAGACGAGCCTTAATGTTCTTTTTGCTTAAAAGTGGTTTGCGCCTTGGAAATCTGCCATGCAGGCCGTTTTTGCCCAGTCTCTTTCTTATGGTGGAGTCGTGAACACTGACCTTAATTGAGGCAAGTGAGGCCTGCAGTTCTTTAGATGTTGTCCTGGGGTCTTTTGTGGCCTCTCGGATGAGTTGTCTCTGCGCTCTTGGGGTAATTTTGGTCGGCCGGCCACTCCTGGGAAGGTTCACCACTGTTCCATGTTTTTGCCATTTGTGGATAATGGCTCTTACTGTGGTTCGCTGGAGTCCCAAAGCTTTAGAAATGGCTTTATAACCTTTGAAATTGAACTCAGGTGTGATAAACCACAGTTAAGTTATTTTTTAACAAGGGGGGCAATCACTTTTTCACACAGGCCCATGTAGATTTGGAGTTTTTTTAATAACGTAAACCTTCATTTAAAAACTGCATTTTGTGTTCAATTATGTTATCTTTGACTAATAGTTAACGGTTTTTGATGAGCAGAAACATTTAAGTGTGACAAACATGCAAAAGAATAAGAAATCAGGAAGGGGGCAAATAGTTTTTCACACCACTGTATATATATATATATATATATATATATATATATATATATATATATATATATATATATATATATATATATATATATATATATATATATATATATATATATATATATTTTGTGAAAGACACACAGTGGGGACAATTAACCACTGGGAAACTGAAAATATAATATACCGTATATACTCGAGTATAAGCTCGGGTCAAGCGCAAAAACAGTCGCCGGCGCCTAAGAATAGTCGCCGGCGCCTAAGAATAGTCGCCGGCGCCCAAGAATAGTCGCCGGTGCCCAAGAATAGTCGCCTGATCCCAAGAATAGTCGCCGGAGCCCAAGAATAGTCACCGGCGTCCAAGAATAGTTGCGGCATCCAAGAATAGTCTCCGAGAATATTCGCCGGCGTCCAAGAATGGTAGCCAGCATCCAAAAACGAGACGCCGACACCTCCAATGGGAGCAGAAACCCTCAATTTTTTGATTGAAATTTACCAGAAGCTGTTGCATTTCTCACCCTCGGCTTATACTCGAGTCAATACGCTTTCCCAGTTTTTGGAGGTAAAATTAGGTACCTCGGCTTATACTCGGGACGGCTTATACTCGAGTATATACGGTAAATGGAAAACAGTCAGTAATGCCATTAACCACAACAGATCACCTTGAAAATTACCAAAGCTGTAAAACTGGATAGATTGCATGCATGAATCCTATGTTTGGGAACAGACATCCTAGGGTGATATTGTCTTTATTCTTTATCACTGCAGTTACTATTTGTGGCTTTGGCAAACCTACCTACATACTGTCACGTTTTAAAGGGGTAACAAACCCTTAAATATATTATTTTCAAAGATGGAAAAAAAGTTAATTCTCAGCAATATACAGGTATGGGACCTGTTATACAGAATGCTCAGGACCTGGGGCTTTCTGGATAATGGATCTTTCATACCTTAAGTCTACTAGAAAAGCATGTAAACATTAAATAAACCCAATAAGTTGGCTCTACTTCCAATTAGAGTTGCCACCCGGCCGGTATTTTACCGGCCTAGCCGGTAAAACACCTGCCGGGGCCGGTATTACGAATTTACCGGCAATGCAGTTGCCGGTAATTTGTAATACCCTTTAAAAAAAGCCCCTGGCCTGCCCCCATTTCGCACAGAACTTACCTTTTTTCCAGTGCTGTGGACATCTCTGCAATGTTGCCCCGCCCCTTTTGTGGCACACCACGTAGCTCCACCCCTTTTGTGTCAAGGGCCGCCCCCTTTTGGTGCCCGCCCCCCACTGGCCGGTAATATTTTTCAGTAAAGGTGGCAACCCTACTTCCAATAAGGATTAATTAGATCTTAGTCTAAGTACAAGGTACTGTTTTATTATCACAGAGAAAAAGGAAATCATTTTTCAAAATCTGGATTATTTGGATAAAATGGAGTCTGTGAGAGACAGCCTTTGTGTAATTCTGAGCTTTCTCAATAATGGGTTTCTGAATAACAGATGCCATACCTGTATAATAACTGAACAATTGTTTGCGACAGGACTGTCTCTGCCTGTCCCTTGCTAGTCTCTGCTTCAATTAATTCTAATGCCTTTCTAAAATAATTATATATAATATTATATATCATTATAATGAAATATTTAATTAATCGTAATGAAATATTTCAAAAACTATTTGTACCGGCACTCACCTTTCTAAAGAGATTGTGCTGGTGCAAATAGATAATTACTTCCTTGCTCAAAAATGCACTCATGGACCAGGAAGAAAGAGAAAAGTGGGAGACGGAAGAGAATGGCTCCATGGTGCTCACTGGTATAACCCCAGAGTTAGAGAGCTGAAAAGCAGGAAGTACTGTTCTAGTAGGAAGCAGGAAGTAGTGTTATAAAAATGATGATGTAAAACAAGGAAGACCATAGAGGCATAAAAATCCCCATAGGCCTCCTTTTGGACAACCCTGAAATACATAAAAAGAAAGAGTGTTGTTAGGGTTAATGACCTCCCCCCACCCAACAATTTGACATTTTGGTATGTTTAAAAATAATATCCTTGTTTTATGTCATGGGAAATAGACAGCGCAGTCTGATGACCATTTGCACTAATTAGTTTCCATAACACTCGATATCAGCTGCCTATCCATGAATAAATATTATTACAACTTAATCTACACATATGAACACATTCATTTGATGGTATTTCATTACAGCACTGTCATTTGCTGTGCCAAAATATCTAGGCCCTCTCTAAGTAAACAAGATTTTCCTCAAAAAGGGTATCATTCTGCATAATTTCACTGTTATTTTCTCACACTATCACATTCCAAAAAAACATTCCAAAAATGTTCTATTTACTCATTTTTTGCTTTGCTGCTTCAGAGTTTCAATATAACGCTGGCTGGTGAGCACAATTCAGAAGAACACATATTCATTCATTCGCGTAAATCTGTAATTCTAAAAGCCACATAAACAAGTCAAGGTAGGGTGCACCAAGTAAAGGTGTAAGTGGTTTGTAAACTACTATCCTGGCCATCCAAGTGCACTAGAAGGTGATCAGCCTAAAAGGGAGAAATTTGATTTGTCACTGCTTTAATCTTATTAATCTTGTTTTTCCATTTAACTATAGGATAGGGACTGTTACAACCTTATTAACCGTATTAGTGATGCATGGGTCAGGAAAAACTCACCAGACCAGACCCTAACCTGCAGAACCTTAAAGGACCAGTAACATCAAATTTTTTTTTAAAAAAAAAAATTCGTAAGTATACCACGAAAAAAACCCATCAAGACTAATTAAACTTTAAAATTGCACCGCCTTTATTAAGAAATAACTTACAGAAACTCCGCCCCTCTTCAGAAAAGGCGTCACGGCGACGATCCATCATGCAGCACTCAAATTCTCCTCCCTGGCTATCAGGGAGGAGAAATCAAACGCCACACAATGAATCGATGGATTGCCTTTTCTGAAGAGGAGCGCAAGCGGATTTTCGATTTTATTTCTTGATAAAGGCTGTGCGATTTTAAAGTTTAATTAGTCTTGGTGTTTTTTTTTCGTGGTATACTAACAGATTTTTTTTTTAAATTTTTGATGTTACTGGTCCTTTAACATCACCATATCTTGTTGCCATTGTAGGATCAGCGCCCAAACAGTACCCACATCTTCATGTTCTGTATGCTACTTCTGTGCACACCGTTGATTAAAAGTGGAGTAGAGGAGACGTGTACTTCCTCAGTCTTATCTGCACCTAACCTTAACCCGCAGTGGTTGGTTACCCAACCAGAGGTAAACCGTAGGCCACTGTGGGTTTTGGGTCAATCCACACATCTGTAACCATGTAATATTTAAAGGGCCAGATCTAATGTTACAGAAGTCCTAAAAAGTCTATAAGAAGATAATAGAGCTTGTCTGTGGCTGCAACTGTCAGCCCTTGTTAGCCTTTTTCAGAGATTTTCTTTTCAAGCCTATTTACAATCAAATATGTGGTCATGTCCCTATGAGTTCACAGTACAGAGCAGTTATTGTAAAAGTACACTAAGGGGCCAGTTTATAAAAGTGTGAGAAAAAATGTTGAATAAATACAATTTACATTGCTTCATTTGCTGTATTGTGTATAAAAATGCATATTTATACAGTTTTGCGAGTGTGGCCAAAAATAAAAGTGAAAACAGCTACATAACTTTGCAATAAAAAGCTGCATTATTTCTTGCCACGTCTTGCATTTGGTTATATATTTACAACCTGTGCCATACATTACTAGACTACACCAGGCCTAGAGTGGTCCGATATATTGACAGGTTAGGCAGAGGACTCTTCTTGCTTTTGACAATAATTGTTTATACCTGAACAGGCACTCAGCTCTTACATTTTATTGTAGCCTGTTTCAGAACAGAGCATAAAAATATATGTAGAATATGCATTTCCCTGTATCAGACCAATTTACCAAAGAGAAATTTTGGCTTAATGTATGTCTCGTTGATTCAGGGAACTATACATAAAACTTTTTTTTATTGAAGCTCGAGCATGCTTCGTATCACCCAGTGCAAGTGTCACACACAATGTGCACAGACAAGTGCAAGGGGTGCAATGGAACTTAGTCTTAAAAAAGACTCCAGATTATCTGGCCCAAAAGGCATCAAGATAAACTGGTCTTCAGCACCACTGTTGCCCGAAGGCTAAGGTGAAGCCTTTTATCCTGACCCCCCGGCACAAAAGGCACAGACAAGGGGCAAGGGTCTTCAGGCCCCCTTCACCGCCAACTAGGGGGGGGGGCCCTTTCTCCGATCCCCGCAGGGAAATGAACGAGTGATCTACGAAGAGGTCCATTTGTGCCCACTCGGGGCTGGGTTCAGGGGGAGAAGGAACCAGATGGCCACACATCTCCCCCCTAGACAAGTACAAACCCGGAGGTATTGCACCCATCCAAAAAAGTGCTAAAAGTTTTTAAAAAATAAATAGGAGTGAGGTAAATTAATGAATTTAGGCAGTGTGCTGCCCCAGCCTATCGGCCAAATTATAAACGTTGTCTCAGCTCCTAGCCATAAGGCCCGGGGCAAAAGAGCATAATGTAAGTAATAAAGTGCAAGAGTGCACAAAGTGCCAGTGCCCATAGTGGTCAACCCACCAGTGCATTGTTCTGACACCCCAGGTTTGCAAGGCCTGGGACGCATAGCTCGAGCTCCAAATTACAAGCCAGCTTTTGGCCAGAGGATCAAGTGTTTCTCTGCTTTACCATTGAGGGGGCTACTCTATGGACATCCCTTAGCTAGGATGCCTCCCCCCATGGCTAGGCAAGATACTACACTTGATCTTAGCCAAAAGGCCGATACTGTACTTAGTCTTTTCATTCCCGTATGGGGTATTGCTTATTCATTTTAACAAATGCAGTGCCTTGAGTTATATGGGCATGGGTCTGAATACTGCGAGACACTGGGGGTCATTTATTAACACTGGGCAAATTAGCACATGGGCAGTTAACCAAAGCAACCAATCAGATGTTTGCTTTCATTGTTATCCTTGCAGCTGGCTGAAAAATCTACGCACTGATTGGTTGCTATTGGTTACTGCCCAGGTGCAAATTTGCCCAGTGTTTATAAATGAGCCCCACTGTATTTACTTTCTTTCCAATGATTAATACTGGCAGCAATATCTGGCCAGATGATAAAATGAAATGGTTGGGGGATTCAGACTACGGGGCAGATTTATTGTGGGTTATATTGAAAATTCGAAATTCGAATTTTCGAGTTTTTTTTAATGTCAAAACTGTCAAATTAGACTAGGACGTTACTCAAATGAATTTTTCAAAACATTTTAATTACATTTTCAAGATTTATCATACTCTGGCACATTAAGAACTCAAATTCAAATATTTGCCACCTAAAACCTGCCAAATTGCTGTTATAGTCAATGGGAGATGTCCAGGGATCAGTTTGGAGTTGTGTGCAGCCTTCCTGACATTTATATTTTTTTCGGATAAAAAAACTCGAATCAATTCAAAACAAATCCGATTTGATTCGAGTTTTCAGGTCGATTCTATTCACCTGACTTTGAAAACTTCAATCTTTTCATTGATAAATTTCGATTGGTCGAATTTCGAGTTCATGGGAGTCTACAGCAATTTTAAAAAACTCCCATGAATTCGAAATTCGACCCTTGATAAATGTGCCTCTAAATGTCTTCCTTCCCTGCAAATAACTCAAAAAAGAGATCATATATTAAAATATATGTCGTAAAGCTATAGGGCTCAGTAACAAAAATAAGGCAAGGTGCAAAGTGCATAAATCAGATGGTAAAGTACATTTTGGGCAATACCTTTTTGCTGCTATTCTGCAACTATTACTGTCAGGTATGAAACTTTTCATGTCCTGATTATAGTGCAGATATTTGCACCTGACTGTAAATAGCGCACAGGCGAATACAAATTTTGTCTTCTGTGTTGATAGAATGTGGGTGGAGTATGGGTGTTCACATACACAGGAGATTGTGTGCAAGTACAAAGCACAAAAGGAGCCCTGTATATACATTTAAGTACAGGACAACCTTATCCTAGACAGTGGCATAACAGGAACAACATGCAGAACAGTTTGTACTGCCTAATTCAGTTGGCTCACATTAAATATACATTCTTATTTTAAACATTCTTATGTTTAAACTTAATTAGCACAGCTTTGGAGGTCAGACATGAAAACTAAAAGGGAGGGCCGCACAATGTGGCACAAAGTTTTGTAAAATTGGATCTGCTTTTGCATTTCTGGGCTGTTGCAAAATAAAATTGCTTTCCTATACAGTTAAAAGCATAATGTATGTATAAAATCTGAATTGTACTTGCACCTCTCTGCCATGGTTGTAGCTTTTAACCTGGCAATTCCTCTGCATTCCTGCAACTAATTATAGGATAAACTTTCATCTGAAGATAATGCGTCAGGCATACGATGAATTGAGACAATGAAAACCACAGTGAAATATCACAGGTTTATTCCCAGCGCTTCCCTCAAACCAGGAAGTTGCAAAGGTGCAAAATCCATCTGGTATGTGAGCAGATACACAGCAGTGTTGAAAAGCTCATTGTGATAATCCACCAACAAGCACTCACTGACCAGTATTCAGCTGCCAGATGTTGGCGTGGGATTTCATATACTTATACCATAGTAATACTGTTATGATGCCAATCTACCCAAGTGAAAACCCAAAATGGGTATTTTTTATGTTTAAATACGTAAGTAGTAATGAGTGGAGAAACATCTTTATTGCAATAACCTTAAAGAGGAAGATCATTTCTAATATCGTTATGTGGCTATTGAACACCTGGTTACGGTCACCCTATCCGCTATCATTATTTTCCAAAAAAGCCCTACTATACTCAAGTCTTGTGATGTAGGGGATACTGCAAAATGTTGATTATTGTGAATGACATTTTGGTTGGCATCGTCATTACTTTCCTTTATCTGAGGTTGTTTTTGCATTTTGAATTTCTAGCTGCTTGCTACCTTTTAGCAATCCTTAATGCAAGGTGAGTAGCCTGGAACCGAGTGGGATTTTTTGGCAATGAGACATTAGGCTTTGTACTAGGGATGCACCAAATCCACTATTTTGGATTTGGCCGAACCCCGGAATCCTTCTTGAAAGATTCGGCCGAATACCAAACCGAATCCAAATTTGCATATGCAAATTAGGGGTGGGAAGGGGAAACATTTTTTACTTCCTTTTTTTGTGACAAAAAGTCACGTGATTTCCCTCCCCGCCCATAGTTTGCATTTGCAAATTAGGATTCAGATTCGGTTCGGCTGGGCAGAAGGATTTAGCCGAATCCTGCTGAAAAAGGCCAAATCCTGTCCGAATCCCAAACCGAATCCTGAATTTGGTGCATCCCTACTTTGTACTAGACAGTTGGTGATGATGTATGTTTATATCTGAAGAAGAAAAAATGTGATATTACACAGCAAGCACTGTGCTTGGGCTTCTGCTTAAAGGAAAAATATACCATCAGAGTAAATAATTTCCAAAATTGACACATACTATATATATAATACACACACACACATAAATATATTTCATTAAATAATGCCCTTTTACCTTAACCCACCATTATGTGATGATCTGTTTGCTATTTACTAGCACTTTTTCAGGAAATTCTTAGACATCTGTTATCCAAGGACATGGAAAACAAATAGTTAATTCTAAATTGGCGGCTGACTCTTTTACAAGGGGTATGCATTAGTACAGCTTGTAAAACGTAAAAGATAGTTAACAAACGCGCCCCATAGTCTTTATTATGTTTTCCTTACAGTTGTTTATATATGCAACGATTTATTTGAGCTGCTCAGCCTAACATTTTTCCCAGCGCATAGGGCAGATTGTGCGATAAGCAGAAGCGAGTTCTGTACCTTTACAATTAATAGACATACTGTATATATTATCAAGACTGTGAGGTGTCGAATTAGTGTTAGTTTGAATGAGATATTGGATTTCACACATTTCATCAAAATGTAGCTGTTCAACATTCCATTTATTGACATTCAATCCTACAGAAATAACCGGTCTTCTGGATCAGAAATAGAAATATTACGTTTTCTAACTGGGTTATATAATAAAACGGCAACATGGTGGCCCAGTGGTTAGTGCTACAGTTATCTTATCTGCAAGGGGTTTGGATGATTTTGCTTGGGTTGGGTTTTTTCTGGATACTCGTGTACATTCATTTTTTCCACTGGCATTAAGGATACTGGCCAAATGGCAACCCAGATTCAAACTGCACCCTGCTGCTGGCCATGCCATGTACATGGAAGGTTTCTTGTGATAGAGGATAAAATGATGTGTATGCAGAGTCCCCTGTAAGCCCCCCTAACTTGGATTGATAATGTTCTCAAGCTAGCCTTAGTCATTAGTACTTAGCCTTGAGTGCAGAGCCACCTACTTGACTGGTTTTTGTTTTTCTGTGCTGTGAAGAGATATGCTCTCCCACCAGTATCTCATTTTTACTCACATACGTTCTCATGTTATATCTTCCTGACTCTGTGATTCCTTTGTTTGGATTCTGGCTCTTTGTGAGTTCAGAATCCATAGAGGTAACTAAAATTCCATGACACCTGCACATCTCCAGAGACATGATTCAGGGTGTCCACTGTTACTTACAGCAGCCCTGCCCCATGAACTGGTGTCACAACCAGGCCTGTACTGGCCATCTGGCAGTTCGGGCAAATGCCCAGTGGGCTAATCAATTTAGGGTTAAGTGGGTTTTAGTCAAAGCTGAAAAGCTGTATGGGAGCCGAAGCCAAATGGGTGCCGAAGGCTGAAAAGCTAAATGGGAGTCAAATCAGAAAAGCTCAATGGGAGCTGAAGCTGACAAGCAAAGCCGAAAAGCTCAATGGGAGACAAAGCTAAATGGGAGCCGAAACTAAAGCTGCTGAAGCCACTGAGTAGAATGAAGAAGCTGTTGTCTCCTAGGAGGAAGAAGACAGCCTGGCAAATTTAAAAGATAAGTTTCCATTGAACACCCTTTTTTTATTTTACATCCCTGGACACAGTATTGTTTTGAACTTTTATAAGATGAAAACTGACCACCAATGTTTTTTTTTTGTTTATTTTACTTTAATGCGGGAGGCTGCCTACCAATTTTTTTTAACTGGGTCACCAATGTCGTTTTTTAACTTGGGGGAGGCTGACTACCAATGTTTTTTTTTTAACATCAATTTTTTTTACCTTTTTAAGGGGAGCCCTGACCACCAATGTTTTCTGTTTAACTTATGGGAAGTTATTTTTGTTCCAGGGCTGCTTTTTATTTCCATTCAGGCCCTGGCCACAACTGACTATAAAGGTGGAAAACACCCACTAAGTTCTCACAGAAAAAAACAGAAAGATGTGCGCTTAGCTCCCAACTGTCCCGTTTTCCACGGGACAGTCCCGATTTTGACAGCTCAGCCCGCAGTCCTGGATTGTTACTAAAATGTCCAGACTTCCTCTTTGGTCTCCTGCACTGAACAGCCAGAAAAAGTTACAAAGTTTCTAAAACGTAATTGGCTTTTGGCAGAGTGCCCAGAATACGTGGCAGGTGCACTTAGATACGTTTGTAACAATTTAAGATAAGCAAAGAAACAACTGTAACTGTTTAAGGTAAGCGGGTCTCTTGGGGAAACTGTGACTGTCAGCTTAAAGGGCAATTCACCTTCATTAGCAAAACATATAAAAACCACAGAAATGTGTTCAAACTTGCATAACCCGCCACATTTTGTAAAATGATCATGGTAATTATGGGGTGTGGCCAAAAACTGGGCGTGGTCAAAACAATTTGCCACCCTCCACATGGCAAGTCTTTTTGTCCCTCTTTCTGTTTCCAAAATGTTGGTTGATATGTGTGGCGCCTCCTCCGACCCCGGGGCAAGCTCTGACTCATCTCACTGACGCCCCAGTCCCTCCCACTCTGGATTTAGCCACACAGGTGATTTCTCCCAACCAAAACTATTTGCAGCAAAGAGAGAAACATCATTCCTAAATGAAATCGGCTTTTCTCATTGTTAACAACACATCTTGCTAAAAGCCGGCAGCTTAGTTCGGGGGAGTTCCGGAAATATTGCCTAGAATTCCAGAGCCCGCCTTCCTGTACCCGCTGGAGATCGGCCATCTACGGAACTGATCGGAATGTCTCGGCTTCTTCCGGGGACGAGGGACTGAGCGAACAAACGAGCGAGAGCTGGAGAGGTGAGAGAAGGAGCCGGAGGTGTCGCACCTTATCCTGGGAATTCCAACCTTGTGTCACATTCGAATCCTCCCAGTGCACCACAGGTAATGGGCTCATCCCAACTTCCCGACGCTGATCTGGCGGGTCACTCACTTAGTGGGGAGGATTAGTGCGACAAATTTCTTGTATTTGCGACTTAACTGATGCGCTCCCTTTAAGCAGTGCCGTTCAACCTGCGGCGCAGCAGCTGTTGCTGTGTCTGTCGTGCCATGCTGCTGGGAATTGTAGTTTAGCAAGAGCCTCAGGTGCACATGAACATGGGTAAAGTATTTTACACTCAGGCACAAGTTTACAAAGTGGCCAGTCACTGACTGTATATACTGCTGGTTTGCTCTGAGACTTATAAAGGCCTGGCACTGAGCTACAAACATGAGTGTGGCACAGAATTGTCTGCCCCGCCCACTTAGATTGCAAGCTCTATGGGGCAGGGACCTGTTACCTCTTCCCTCTTAAAACACTCTGTAATTGCAATGCTCACTTTGTAATTGCAATGTTGTGTTTATTCTCTTTCTGTGATTGTATTGTTTTATTTCACAAGTAGAACTGTAAATATCCCCATACACACATGTATACATTAATGCAGTGCATGGAGGCAGGCTCCTTCAGTGGATTGATAGGAAATGTGTTTAATGGTTCATTAAGTGATATGCTGTTCTTCCGCCCTGCTATGCTGACTGCCATTGTTTCTTCTACAGGGCTGTGGTATGCATTGGCACAGGTACCGCATTCTGTCATTGTGTTGTTTCAGAAACCTGTGCCAGTTTGCCAGCTGATTAGTAGTCAATCTGTAAATTACCCCTTATATGCTGCCTGACAAGCATTACATAGGGGATACGCAAAGTTATTGCAATTAATAAGGGAGCTTGTCTCCTGCTGGGGCACAACCCATTAGTAAATAAGCAGCTGTAGTTGTGAATATGGCTGTAGGGCCATGAAAGAATAGTGCCCGAACATAGGTCCCACCGCCTGGGCTGGCAGCTACATTTGAAGCTTTGTGCCCTAGTAGTTGCCTTGTGAAACAAGCCACAGCATGTACCTGTCGCTGCCTAGCTAGATCTGATGGCAGAGTAGCCAGTGTAACTCACATGAGAGCAACAGAACAGCCATGTCAGTGCTGGCCATAATGTTCTCCCCAGCTGCAAAAACAACTACCCCTTTTTCCGTAGCTTTGCTAAAATTGCCATTGTCAAAAATAAATTTAGATTCAGATACATTTGCGTTTGGCGAAGCAAGCAGTGCAGCAGCTGTACCCTAGAATTTCAAATAGCGGCCGTTGTGCTCACGGATCAGCTTGAAAAAGGAACTAAAATGTTCTGAAAGCTTGTTATGATTATATTAGTTAGCCAATAAAGGTATCACCTTTATACCACTTTTGTTGTTTTTTTTATTTCAAAAGGGTTGCCCTGTAACATTTTTACTGGTTAACATGGTACAGCAACTTTACTTGCGATAAGAAGAGCAGACACAGCAGTGCAAATGAGATGCTATACGATTTCGTGATGCCAAAGGAAAATTGCACAAAATGGCATGTGCTTTGTATTACTGGCACAATTCAGATATGCCCTTTAAGCTGGTAACAAGCTGTGCGTTTGATGTCCAGTTCTCATGATTTTTTTGGCTGCTGAGCGGAGGTTTGCTTATCTTTCAATTCTGGGACACCAAAACATTGTTAAGGAAAAGGCTGTTCTTTTCTTTGCTTCCTCCCTGTAAATTTGATTTATTTAATCCTTATTACTTCAGAGGCAAGCAATACATGACTCTGTTTTACTAGTTTTTTTTACATCCAGTTGTTAAAGGGACAGCTCACTAGCTAACTTTAGTACACACTGTATTAGAGAATGCCCTATTCTTAACCTTTACATTGGCCTTCACATTTTTCTAGTTTTTTAAATTCTCTCTTTCCAGATTTCAAATGGGGGACACTGACCCCAGCTATTTTATTGTTACTTGTTTTATTTCTTATATCTCTGTTTAAGGCAGCACCTATTTATCTACCACTCTCTCATTCAGACCAATGTCTGGTTGCTAGGGTGAATTAGACCAAAGCAACCAGATAGCTGCTTAAAATTTCTCTGTTGCTGTTGTACAAAAAGCTAGCCACAAAAAATGAAGATCATTTGCAAATCGTTTCACTGTGTACTTCATACTAAAAGTTAATTTAAAGGAGAAAGTCACACACACTTAAGCATGATATTTGTTGTAGAAATTATTTTTAAAATGTAAAAAATACATGAATTATAGGGTTCCTTTCCTTTTATTTTCAGTATACTGCACTCTTCTTTGCAGAGGTCGGAGCAGTCCTGTTGCTTGCCATAGCTTAAATGTCTAAAGCTTTTTCAGGACACCACTTTATTGCTTTGTCTCAGCAGAGGCAAGCAGTATGCCCACTCACATTTGAATTTAAACATAGCAAGTGATGCTCTAATACTTTAATGTCTGTTGAAAAAAGAGTGCATTTTCCTCTTAACTTGATGGTGTGCTCCCTGATGATATTTGATGTTTTTTTTTTTTTTTCTCTTCAAGGTTGTGTGACTGTGTTCTTGTTTTTGTCAAGTGCCCATTTAATGTCCTGAAGAGTTGTGGACCTGTATGATCAACAGTGACTTGGAGACAACATGGCAAGTGGGGGATACAGGTCTCACAAGCCATCTACCTCTAATACAACTGATTTCTTGGAGGAGTGGAAAGCTAAGAGAGAGAAGATGAGAGTCAAAATGCTTGCAAATGAGTTAGTAATAGCAGCCGCAGGAGGAGGAGGAGGAGGAGGAGGAGGAGAATGTGGCGGCAATGACCTTGTCAATAAAGCTAGCAATGAGTTGAACAACAATGGCAACTGCAACACAGCAACTCCCAATAACCCGGTATCTGCAGCAGCCTCAATCTTTAAAGGTCCTGCAAATAAGAGGGCAGATGAGGACCCAATAGTCCCATCTACTGTGATGCAGCAAAAGCAAGTGCCCGGTCCTGTGCAAGATGTGGTATCTGCAGGAAACGTGCAGGATGAGTCCACTCCAACAGTTTCACAGGAACCTCCCACAAAGTCAAAAGAAAAGAAGAGTTGCAGCGGTCCTAGTGCCAGGAAGGGTAAGGGACAGATTGAGAAGAGAAAGCTTCGAGAAAAAAGAAGGTCTACAGGAGTGGTTAGCATCCCCTCAGTAGAAGTAAGTTGTTTGAGCTTAATACAAAGCTTTCTTTGCTTTTTTTCCCTATAAGGTAGACACAATTAAAAAGCAGTGAAGGGCTTCTGCTTATGGAGCACTACAAAAGTGGCTTTTACAATCACCGGTTGGTATTCACAGAAAATGTTTTTAATACCAAAAAAATAATAATACATGTCTGTAATATTACACCACAGAATACAAGAAACAGCTAATCTCAAAATAAAAACTTGCTTTTATAAGACATGTATATTCCTATAAAATATACTCATAGTAGAAAATAATGGACTACTTTTGGCTTTATAAAGGAATTTGGACAAAAACGAAAGTCTTTTAAATAGCATACTGTCGAAAATATGACTAAGGTTTTTGGATAATAGTTCATATACCCTTGTTTATTTTTGTAATGGCGTTTTCTAGTTCTAAAAAAATGTTTCATTGTTACAGGTAATATTAATTAACAATAAAAAAAAGATACTGCCACACATTAAGCTTAATGGGCATGTGTCTTTTTTTAAACATCTACTATGTAACTGTATACTGTGCACAACTACTTCAGCTGTGGCAAATATGTTTTGAAACAAAAACCAAGTCTGCTTAGAAAACATGCTTGAAAAGCCTTGCTACAGAAAGGGCTGCTAAACCCTTCAACAAAGTAAGTAGAATTCTCTTACTGCCATTTTGGGCAGTTGTAAAATGTAATTTTATTTTTTGCTGAGTCTATCCCGTAGCTGAAAATTTGTAGTTTGACAGATATACGGAAATTATTTTTTTCCAATTGAACTGTGCGCAATACTTGATGTATGTGATTCAGTTGATAAGGGTGTGCTTGGCAATATGTAGGGGATACACTGGCATTCAATTGCTTGTGATTCCATTTCTGTGGCGACCCTGCCTGATGTTTCTGGGCAATTAGAGGTGACATGGCAATAAGCAGTGCTAATTGTACATTTGTATGTTTCTTTTGCACTTGATTATTTCCCAATTTTACCTTTTTAGCTCTGCAGGTAGACCACAAAACACAAACCACCTGCAATCAAAGACTCTGTTTGTCTAATCTAACAATCTGTGGGGGAAACGAATACTGTACAAAAACAAAATGATATTCTCATCCAGTCTAACCTCTTGTAATACATTCAAAAGTCACAATCACTCAGAATAACCAAGTCTGTCTAACTGGTGATTAGTTCTTATTGCATCTTATATTTTTCTGTGTGAGATCTTATTTGCCATTTCACACTCCTTTTATTTATTACAGTGATGTATGACAGGCAGGCCCTTGGGTACTTAATTGCTGCCTTTATGTTAGTTGTGTAAAAGAAAATATCACAACATTTCTTGATTTTGTATTGACCTATTACCAACTTGAGTTGGCAGGGGCCACGTATGAGGCCACTGCATTTTATTTCTTTCCGTCACTGTTATACCATAAACTCTCAACACAATGCTTCCTCCACACCCTGATCCTCCCAGGACACTCCAATCATACACAAGTCTGTCCCAACCCATCCAATCGGGCTTGTTGGATGTGAACTGCTTTAATGGTTCAGCATGTGGTTGTGCCACCCCTCAAAACTAATTTCTGTAACCGTTTTCTTGAAATTCTTAAAACAGTGTGAAAGGTCTGTCTTTTTTTTGTAATTTCACAAATCACTCCCTAATGTTGTTCGTTCTGTTGCATTTTAGTACATCATTTCCAGGTTCAGCTCTGTGTATACTTGTAGTGCTTTATAAATAATGGTATAATCCTCATTTCAGAATTTTTTTAGGGATGTGGTCAAGAAGGCAGCAACTAAAGTTGGTTCAAAGCTTTTTTGTTGTTGTTGCTGAATTAGCTTCACTGTAGCCGCTCACTATGATAAAGCTTCTAACCGAAAAGTGTTGGCGTTTTCTTCAATTTTTAACTATTATCTTTTAATTAACTGTCTTCTAACTGTGTGAGGTTGTAGGTCGCTGGCATAATCCTTCCTTTCCTCAAACCTTGTAATCTTTCTTCCGTTCTAAGGGGCCGTGGGTTTGTGGCTTTTTAGGGTATATTTAGCTTCCTTTGAGAATAGGGGGCAAGGTTAACTAACAGGGCCACAGTCCCGGTTACCTTGTCCTACCTACAACTTTGTGGTGTCATAGATCATAGAAAAATACCAGGCAGTTAGTTTACGGGACAACTCCACCCTCTATCCAATTTTTCCAATTTTCTTTACTATTCCAAGGATTTTAGCCGTTTGGTGTGTTTTAACCTACTCTCATGCATGGCCATTTGATTTATTTAACTAATTAACTTATCTCAGTAATTTCAAGCATAATCACTTGTTTATTGCACTAGCACTTTATATTTATATGAATTGTACTTAAAAGCCTGTGGATTAATTCTACAGATAGGTGTCTGATTTATTTAGTTATTGATTTATTTATTTCGTCTGAGAAAAACACATCAATTTATATTGTAAATTATAATTTTGGCATTATTGCTATTTTTCTAATTTTGGGTATTTCTTAATAATGAATGAATACTTGCTCTATTTGGCTCTTTAAAGTTTACGAAGTATTAACGTAGAGGCTAATCAATTTATTGTGTATTTAACACTTTAACTGTATTACAAATGGGCACTTAGACAATTATGAAACGTACTTTATTCAAATTTTTTGTCAAGCAAGACATCTGGCCTTACATGCATTTGAGATTCCACTTTTAGTTATAGACGGGGTTCTTCTCTTTTCATACTCACCTTAATCATTTTACTCTGACTTTAGTCAGACATCTGCTATAACTATTAGAATTATTACTATTATTAGGCTGTAATTTAGGGGATCCATATTCTTTTGTTTTCAGCTGCTCACATGCCTTATTGTGCAATCCTCTTATAATTAAGGACAGTGTGTGCAAATGAAAGGGAGGAAGAAAGACTTTCTAATGGCTCTAATGGACCAAGTCTGAATTTTTTCTTGAATTATACTGTCTTGCCTAATATATAGAGGGGCATCTGCCAGCCTACTCTTTCCCAGTGTTTCAAATTGAATAATCTTCCTTTTGGCGGGCTTTATACGTTTTTATTTTACCTCACCTTACCTTACAGCATAAAGTTTATTTCAGTATAAAGTTTATTTGTAGTACACTACAGGTACAATGTTCATACTGTACTTTCTAAAATGGTTATTTATAAGCCTTCTGGTGAAAAAAAGAGAGACAGTAGAATAAGATCTAATACCATTTTAATTCTTTTAACTACATAGTGCAGTTCACTGTGTTTATCTTTTAGAGAGTATGTGTAATAATGTACGTGCAATATAATGAGATGAACTAATTTAACGAGAGAACTAATTTTTCTCTGTTATCTGTATGTTTGCATAGTAAACAAACAGAGTAGTTGCTGTACAGCAGCTTCATGTTGTGTAAGCAAGGATGTGAATTCCATCTAAATTGAACCAGTTAGCGAGATTTGGTTTTTACGGTTGATGGAACCCCTGTTCAGACTGTGTTCCCTGCCATTAGTCATTTGAATCAGGAGCACTATTGGCAGCTTCCCTCTACACATGTTGGACCTTTGTTTCCCTTAGGCTTGTAAAGATTAAATCATTTTTACATTTTGGCAACGTGAATATTTTTAACTTTTTCTTATGTTTCAATTAAAAAGCCACATTATAACATTTGTGACATACAGTTTTACTATCATCGCGGCTTCCCTTTTCCTTTCAAATAACCCCTTAACCATTTCACTGCCAGCCGATTTGACTGATTTGATTTTTTTTCAGTACAACCTAAGCTTTCAAAAAATATATTATATAAATTTATTTTGGTGTGATTCCACTTCTGTAAAATGATATAGGCTTCTAAGGGCAGGGTCGGACTGGGCCGGCGGGGCACCGGGAAAAAACCCTGTGGGCCCCGCTGTGCTTCTTAATGCCACGACCCCCTTTGTCAGAGGTCATGGCAAAACAATTTTTGTGCGCACTCGGTGTGCACACATGCTCACAACCACGGTACCACTCGCATGCGCACAGATGCAGCGCACATGTCGGCACGGCAGGAGGGCCCGGAGGGGGGCCCTGGGGCAGTAGTCCCGGTGGGCCCCAGGCCCCCCAGTCGGACCCTTTCTAAGTGTCTAAAAATTTTTAAAAAAATCATGTTTCCCATAATAATACAAAACACACATATCAGAAACATAATTTATTTTATGTACGAGAACACAGAAGATCTGGAAAGTTCTGAACACACCAATTCAAATATATATAGTTTTATGGAGATTTCTCACTTGTATAGGTCAAACACTCCAAGCTACCAGATTTGCAAAGCACTGCCCCACAAAACTGCATACTTCTGATTTCAAGGCCAAACATTCTACTAACAGTAGGTTTAGCCTAATAACTATACATTATTAGGAAGAACAGATTCTGGTGAATCCAAATTGGGTAAATAATTACCTTAGTATGTGGCATACAGGGGCCCCAAAATGAAGACCCCACATTACAGTTATCCGTTCTGTAATTCCAGATACTTCAAAATCAACACATTTACAGCATTTTTTGGGGGACAAAGATAGAAGTACATTCACCCCAGAAAATCATATATTTTCAGAAAGTACACATTCCCCTGAATCCAAATTGGGTATGGCTGGGTGCTACTCCAGTGCACCAAGCCACACGCCTTTCCTAAATTTGACGATTTTGGTGACATTACCAAAAATCACCTTAAAACTTCCTCCTTGCAGTATCTTATCACCCACATACTATTAGGCACCAAAATAAAACACCCCAAATATGAACACCTGGGGTCTGCTGAACAGTTTTAATCCAAGATGTATAAGTTTACCTAAGCATGTGGCATATAGGGGTCCCAAAATGAAGACACCCCCACATGGTCTGTCATTTCAGGTACTGCAAAAACAACACATTTACAGCTTTTGTTGAGGGGCAAAGATAGAAAAAAGTGTGTTGACACCAGAAAACCATATACTTTGGAAAATAGACATTGCTTGCTATTATCACAGACAGGTAAAACATTTATGGAACAAAGGGAATGCTGCCCACAAAGGTGCGGCCTTGAACCCAACAAAATCTGTTTTAAGATATGAGTCTTTTACAGATAGAAGTCTTTGGTCATCTTCTTTTGTTTCAGAAAGATGCCTGTAATCTCATGTCTACAGCATGACAGAACTACTGTCTCTGAAATGTGGAAATCAGAAACATATGTTTGTGTAATGTGAAATGACACTTCCCTATGTACACATGAAAATTCCTTGTAACTTTTTCAAAAGTGTTTTTGACTTCTTGTTCTGCTTTATTTAAACTAGCACATGTCACCCATTTGTTGAATGGAAAGACTGCAAATAAAACATGACCTTTTTGTTTATTTGTGGTTTTTTGTTCAGACTCTGAGCCCTCCTGTCACTTTTTAAAGGGGGTGTTCACCTGTCAAACACAGTTTTTCATTTGAATTGTTTTTAGATTGTTCACTATACATAACTTTTTTCAATTGTTTTTTTACTTTTTAAAGTTTTCTCAAAATGTAAGTTTGAAGTTTAAAGGAAAACTTAACCCCCAAAATTAATATTTAAGCAATAGATTAATATCAAATTAAGTGGCATATTAAAGAATCTTTTCAAACTGGTACGTATATATATATATATTTATTTAAGTAAATCTTGCCCTTTTACATCGCTTGCCTTGAACCACCATTTCGTGACGGTCTCTGCGCTGCCTTAGAGATCACCTGACCAGAAATACTACAACTCTAACTGTAACAGGAAGGAGTGTGGAAGCAAAAGACTGAATCCTGTCTGTTAATTGGCTCATGTGACCTAACATGTATGCTTTGTTTGTGCACCATGAATCCTATGATTCCAGGGGTCGGCCCTTATTTTTTTAAAATGGCAATTTTCTATTTAGGATTACCCAATGGCACACTACTAAAAAGTATGTTATTATGAAAATGGTTTATTTACATGAAGCAGGGTTTTACACATGAGCTGTTTTATGCAATATCGTTTTAAAGAGACCTACATTGTTTGGGGGGTATAGTTTTCCTTTAATGTTCCTGTCTCTACTAGAGTCTCAGTCTGACAGCTGTGATCTAGGAGCATTTGAACTGATACAATTTGCTACATTTAGTTGATACAATTAGTTGAGACATTTCATAGCAGTATCTTTGGATACTTTGGATCGCATGTCTGTTCTTTTTTAAAAACGCAACGTAAAAACGCCACGTCTTTCCTTGCCCTAACTTTATATTTGTGACCATGAAGTGTAAAGTTTCATTTTTCACCTTCTAAAGCAAGTCTGGGGGGCGGATCGCTGAATCTTTAACGGTTTTAAATGGATACTTTTAATCAATACATTTGTTATCTTTGTCCCTGCTGTGCAGAATCCCTGTGTTCCATTAAAGGGGAACTCCACAAAAACATAATCTAAGCTTTTTGAAAAGTAAACATAATTTCAAGCAACTTTGCAATATACAACATTTAAAAAATATGCAGATGTTTCATGATTTTTAATGGTTTCTGACAGTTCCCTAAGCCTAGCCCCCTGCTCTCCTGTTGATCTCTCTGACTACTTTGCTGAGCTGGCTGACTACTGTTACTTTGTATCAACCACCAGCTGTCCTTAGCCTGCATCCTCCAAACCCACGTAAAAACGCTGCAAAAACGCCTGGCCTTGCCCTAAGTGGAAAAAGTCTTTATTTTTGGTGAACAATCTGAAACCAACTGAAATGAAAAAAGTGTTTGAATGTGAACAGCCCCTTTAAAGGGGCTGATTCATGATTTTTATGGCATAGTTTTTATTACTAAATACATTACAAATAATTCATTCTACCATTTAAAATGTTATTCTTGAACCAATAAGTGTATCTGTTTAGTTGTAATATTGTTTTTTAGGCAGCCATCTCACGTCAGTTTACTTTATCATGTGCTTTTAGAAATAGTCAGGACTGCACAATGGAACTACTTTGAGATAAGCTTTTGTTCTCCTATTCAGTGTAACTGAATGAGTCACAGTCAGACTTAAGATGGCCATAGACGCAAAGATCCAATCGTACGAATCATAGAATGATCGGACTTCCCCATCTCCCGACCTGCCACTAACCATTCAGATCAAATAAAGTAGTAAAAGAACAGATCAGCCAATGTTCTGCCCCTGACCGCAATCGTATGAAAAGCTAGTCTCCCACTGAAAAACGTACAATCGTCAATACATGCAGAGATATTATCAGCAGCCGACAAATATTTTAACCTGTCCGATCTACCAAACGACTGATCTCCGCCGGACGAAAAATGTCGGGACTCTCCACACACAGTACGAATCCTTGATTTGTATGATCAGATCTTTGCTTCTATGACCAGCTTTAGTTGTGTTAGTATTGAGTTCTATTTTCTGCTCTCTAATGCGGAAATTCGCCTGCCAAATAAATTCGCTCCTCACTAATTTTTAATACATGTTCACGATAATACTAATAATAATAATCTCTTGCATGGTCAATGTCCTGCTAGTTTAACTACAGCCAAGCACTGGTAGCCATATGATAAACTGGATCATTGGACACAGTAGTTGGAAATTTTTAGACATAACACAAGTGCTGCATTGGTGCAAGTAGTCATTTACTGTTGTTCTCCTGTGTATACATTTTTGTTTCCAGTCACTTCACTATAGGTGTGCCTATTTATGGTTAGCTTTAGGCCAGTGAATTTAAAACATCCCCCATTCACTCAGATCTCGGTACTAATTATCTTAATTTACTGACCATTGTATTTTTTGAACAAAATTTAAGTCGGCAAAACTTGCCCACAGTCTTGTTTGAAGGGACTTCTGCCTTGAGTGTTCTAGCAAATCATCAGATATAAACAGATATTAGTACAGGTATGAGACCTATTATCCAGAATGCTCAGGGCCTGGGGCTTTCCAGATAACGGATCTTTCTGTAATATGGATCTTCATACCTTAAATGTACAAGAAAATTATGAAAACATGAACACAAGGGATACTGTCATGGGAATTTTTTTTCCAAAATGAATCAGTTAATAGTGCTGCTCCAGCAGAATTCTGCACTGAAATCCATTTCTCAAAAGAACAAACAGATTTTTTTATATTCAATTTTGAAATCACTCTTTACTGCTGTACTGCAAGTTGGAGTGATATCTCCCCCCTCCCTTTCCCCCCCCCCCAGCAGCCAAACAACAGAACAATGGGAAGGTAACCAGATAGCAGCTCCCTAACACAAGATAACAGCTGCCTGGTAGATCTAAGAACAACACTCAATAGTAAAAACCCATGTCCCACTGAGACACATTCAATTACATTGAGACGGAAAAACAGAAGCCTGCCAGAAAGCATTTCTCTCCTAAAGTGCAGGCACAATTCACATGACCTGGGGCAGCTGCGAAATTGACAATATGTCTAGCCCCATGTCAGATTTCAAAATTGAATATAAAAAAATCTGTTTGCTCTTTTGATAAATGGATTTCAGTGCAGAATTTTGCTTTAGTAGCACTATTAACTGATGCGTTTTGAAAAAAACATGTTTTCTGATGTCAGTATCCCTTTAAATAGACCCAATGGGCTGGTTCTGCTTCCAATACGGATTAATTATATCTTAGTTTGGATCATGTACAAGCTACTGTTTTATTATTACAGAGAAAAAGGAAATAATTTTTAAAAATTTGCATTATTTGGATAAAATGGAGTCTTTGGGAGACGACCTTTCTGTAATTCAGAACTTTCTGGCTATAATATCTACTTTCTGCAAGGCTGTATCCTCTGTACTGTAATATCCTGCTTTACTACATAGGAAAGAAAATATTCCAGTGGTGCTAAACAGAAGTACCCTTTAGTACTATAAACAGATTGTATATACTGTATGACATTTATTGGCAGATTGCATATTGTGCTCTTATATTTTACAAGCCCATAACGGAGTTTATTTAAAACTTTTATTTATATATTTGTTTAAATGTAGTCATGTAACCTACAGTACTTATTTGCAACAGAATGAAAGTTTATGTTCTTCCTGAGATGCAGACTACTCCATTCTCATACCACCTACTTATTATATATATATAGATATATAGATATATAGATATATAGATATATAGATATATATATATATATATATATATATATATATATATATATATATATATATATATATATATATATTTATAAATAATATAACTGGGTAACAAGGTGGCTGTCTGGTCTGGTACTCGTGTCACTTCCAGGCTTACTTACCACATGCATTGTTTTTATCATCCAAACCAGTGCATTGGGACACCAGATAGCTTTTCCTACCTTTGCTCCCAGAAATTGTCTGGTATTCTTTTGGATTACAGACAACACATCATGAGCAACTCTTTCCTATTGTTTTGGAGATTACTTGTCACATGTGCTGACTTGTGCTATAAAACAGGTGATTCCCATTAAGCATTATGGGAAGCATTATTTACATATACCCAATACGTATTATACTCTGTGTCTGAGTTTTCAGAGGAAAAGTCTGAGAATTGCTGTGGTTATGACACATAGCCACATGCATGGGATTCTGTGTTTCTGATGCAATAATAGTCTGTATGCACTATAACCCTAGTGGTTGTAATGCAGTTTTCTCATAGACCATTGTATGTATGTATATTTTTATTTGTATAGCGCTCCTTAAAGGAGAACTAAACCCTAGAAATTAATATAGCTAAAATTGCCATGTTTTATATATTGAACTTATTGCACTAGCCTAAAGTTTCAGCTTGTCAATAGCAGCAATGATCCAGAACTTTAAACTTGTCGCAGGGTGTCACTATCTTGGAAAGTGTCCGCGACACTCACATGCTCAGAGGGCTCTGAGCAGCTGTTGAGAAGCTAAGTCTCGTCGCAAATTATCCAGCAGAAAATGAGGTTTGTCTGTAATATAAACTGATGGAACAGGGCTGATTATTACATTCTCATGCTAGTTGCACTGGTTTCTATGCTGCCATATATTAATTACTAATCAGCCTTATATTGTGACATTTATATTCTATGTGTACTGTATATTGTGAGTTGGTCCCTAAGCTCAGTAAGTGACAGCAGCACAGAGCATGTGCAGTGAATCAGCAGAAAAGCAGATGGGGAGCTACTGGTGCATCTTTGGAGACACAGATCTTCACTGCTAAAGGGCTGTGGTTGCCTGGGGGCTGGTACAGGAGCCCAAAACAAAATGTACAACATTTCTAGCCTTTTTCTTTAGTTTAACTTTCCTTGTCCTTTAAGGGCAAAAGCACTGTACAGCAAAACAATAAATTAGTATTAGAAACGGGGTCATTGCAATTGCACAAATACAATACACATAAAAGTATAGTTACAATACATATTAAGTGCTTATTGTCAAGGAGACAAAATGATAGAGGACCCTGCCCCGTAAAGCTTACAGTCTAAATGGGAGGGTAACATACAGACACAAATTGGAGGGATGTTAAGTGCTGTAGGTTACAGTGGGTGACAGTGCCAGTTCCCAGTTCAGGTGTTATGCAAGTGCTCCAAGAGGTAGTCTTTGAGTTTAGTTAAGTCAAAGATTACCCCCAAACAGTGTACTGAGTTGACAGGGTTATTGGGCATGCCATCAATAGAGAGAGTAAATGGGGGAATAGGAAGGATGAATAGCTCAGTTTTTATTAGGTTGAGTTTAAGATGGCGTTGGTTCATCCCGTTGGAGGCAGTTAGAGATTCAGAGTCTTCAGCTGTTAATGAAGGGGTGAATAAATATATTTGGGTATCATCATCATACAGAGAATAGTTAAAGCCAAATGAGTGGATGAGATCTCCCAAAGACAAAGTGTATAAAGAGAACAACAGCGGGCCAGTTACAGAGCCTTGTGACACCTACATTAAGTAGAACTGGAGATGAGGTTTCATTAGCAGAAAAGACATTGAATGAACGGTTAGAGAGGTAAGAAGAGAGCCAAGATGCAGCCTGGTTACGAATACCAACTAAATACAGAATTTGCATCAGGAGGGTATGGAGATGAGCCAAGATTCTTAGCAAAAATCACGCCCATAGACTCCCATGGGTGAAAAAAGATGTTGCACATCAAAAAAACATTTTCACTGCTAATTTTTGTCAAATCGAAATGGATCAGATTAGCCCATCAGTAATGCAGATGATTGTCCAAGGAGGATAAGGATAGAGAAGTGACCTTTGGTTTTGGCAACCTGAAGATCATTTGTAACTCTGCACAAGGCAGTTTCAGTAGAGTGTACAGGCCAGAAACCATTGCTTGACATTTTTTTTTTTGCTTGCAGAAAAGTCATAGAGACAAAAAGCCAGATAGACTGTTCAGTGTCCTGTTATTCTTTTAATAGCTACTCTTATCTACATTGTTTGTCTGCATCAGTCCCCATTGATATTGTTCAGTGCTACACTTTGGAAAATGATTGTGTTTTAGTCTATGTGATAAACATAAGTTTATAATGAAGAAACTCTTTATCTATAAACAGATTTGGCTGAAGGGTTTTGTGGCAGGAAAAGAGAAAATAACCTTGGGTACTGATTGTTTTCCCCCCACCATGAATTTCTTTTTAGCCATCATTCCATTGGTTGCAGTAGATAGTGAGTGGCAAATTGTGTGCACTGACCTGTAGTTTAATAAGTTTAAATTTTTTAAGAGTTCAACCAGTAGACTAAAAAAAAAAAGACATATTCCTGCTTCAAATGAACTGCTCTCCCATGTGGGAGGGGTGGTGAGTTGAGCATGGCTGAGCATTCATTGTGAACAGCAGCCTACGGGAAATCAGTCACAACCTCTCAAGAATTGTCTCTTTCCCCTTCAGTGCATTTCATGTCTTATGCTGGGAACTGACCTTTCATTATCTTTGTTAGCAGATTTGGGCCTGTTTTCAGCCATGTATATATTGGACAAGCCTAATGTATTCATTTTGTACTGGCCTTTAAACTGAAAGGAAAAAATGCTATTGTTTTGTAATGGGTAGGAGAAGAACCCGGAGATACAGTAGAGCTTAGTACTAAAGAGTGAAATTTTAAACAGATGACATCACTTCTTTTACCCAGTTTGTGCAATATGACATATATATGATACACAGCACATAGCGAATCCCATTGTAAACTGATGATTTGCACAGACCAGAAAATTTAAAATGCTCTAAAACCATTAGCAAGTTTTTCAAAACTCTGCAGTATTTCTAGAAAGCATTATAATTTTATTTGGAATACCAATAGGCCAGTAAGGTTTGGGGGCAACTCGTGAATATGTATTATATAAGGCTCTGAAGTGGAGGGCCATATACCCTGGCATTTACTTGCTGTTGGGCTGACCAACACCAATCCCCCCATTTCCATTTTGACCATGCACCCCCAATACATAAAAATGTAGTGGCTACTAAATATGCACAACATTACCTTCTGATTTAGTCAGGATCTCAAATCGTCTTCTCTTACATTTCTGTTCTTTATATTCCTCTTTTTTAGCTATTACCTTCTGTTTCTCATTAATCACTGTTCTTCTCGTTATCTTGTATTTTCCCCTTCTTCTTGGCTCCTGTACCACCTTTTTTCCTTGCACATCCAGCATGAACCATGCATCTTCTCCTAACCATATTCATTCCATTTCACCTCTGATGCTGCTCTCCATTTATCGCCTGTTTTTTTTTGTCCCCATACCCATTTTCATCCCCTTTCTTCTCTACTCCTTTCTGTTTCTCATCCTCTGCCCTTTTTTATAGCTCCCTTTTGCTCCCACTGCTTATCTTCTTTCCTCCAACCCTGTTGCTCTTCCATTTCACCCCTTCCTTTTTCTTTCCTGCCATCTACTTTATTCTCATGTTCCTAATATGATGCTAACTCCTTCCTCTAAGTCAAGGGAGCAGTGTTTCTCTTCATGTAGAGGTTTGGTACAAATCTTGCTGGAGGGATTGCCAAATAGATTTGCAGGGCTGCGGGCTGGCAGTTAGACAGCTTTGATCTATCGCTTCACTGAATGAAATCGAATGGCTGAACTGATAAAAGATGGCTGAACACAGCAAAGCTGTTGGCAAACTGACTATAATAATAGTGATTTGCTTAATAGAAATCAATGTACAGGATGGAACTAAATAGTAGGAGAATGCAAACTATTACTTTCTTGTTGCTACTCATCCTTTATAATAACAAGTATTTCAAGCAAATTATTCATGAAATATACCATAGTGATTTTTCTACAATTTCAATGTGTTTATATTTCTTTGTGTCAAATCACCAATTTGCATTCATTCGCTGTATATACAGTGCCATGTCATTGTTTTTAATTTTATTTTTGTACTAAAGCTCTCCTTACAAAGCTGCCTAAAGCTTTTGTGCAGTAGGCCTGTAAAGCGGTTTTGGATGATGTGCTGCTTATAGAGACCTTTCATCAATTACAATACTTTGCATTCCTGGGCCCGCACCTGTGTTTGTGTTGCCTGTGCATAAACATTACATGTTGGTGTTTGGTTTCTCAGCACAGTAAGAAAAAAGCGTCACATACCTTTTGTACCACTTTCAGACATTTCACATGTACCAAAGGTTGTAGTTTCACATAAGTACATTGCTAAGCTACAGTGCTGCCATCTATTTCTTAGAATAATAATTCTAAGAAATAATTTTTTGTGTTGGTAAACACAATTTTATTTTATGTAGCGACAACAGTACTTTATACAGCACAATACAATACAGTCCTTGAAAGTTTTTGTACCCTTTAAGAAATATATATATATATATATACCAAAACGAGCAGGAACGCACAACCATAAATGCTGTAAGGGCCGGGTGCCAGTCTGTCAACACATACAGAATCCCACCAATGACGGCACTCCAGAATCAATCACGCTTGGGTCAGTAGAAGTCGATCATAAAGGTTTATTAAGGTGGACCAACGTTTCGATACCACACAGGTATCTTCGTCAGGGATTTATTTATATGGATGTGATCTAAAACATCATCTGATTTTGAAACAAGTTCTAAAAGTAGATGAAGAAAACCAAGTTAAACAAATGAAACACAAATTATTATATTTGGCCATGTATTTATTGGAAAAAATTATCCAATAACATATCTGCATGTGGCAAAAGCAACCCCTTACTTTTGCTCAATATTTGGTGTGACCCCCTTGTGCAGCAATTTACTGCAACTAAACGTTGCAGTAACTTGATCAGTCCCGCACATCGTATCAGAGAAATTTAGCCCCTTCCTCCATACAGAATAGCTTCACCTCTTGGATGTTGATGGGTTTTCCTTACATGAACCATTCGCTTTAGGTCTTCCCAAACATTTCAGTTGAATTGAGGTCAGGACTTTTATTTGGCTATTCCAGAACATTCAATTTTTTCTTCTTTAACCATTCTTTGGTAGAACTACTTGTGTTTGGGATCGTTTTCTTGCTGCATGATCCACTGGAGTATATTTGTCAAAGAGTGAAGTTAAAGATCGCCACATCTCTCTCCATTCATTTCTATGGGAAAGCGAAAGATCACTCTAAATACGCCTTTAAAAATGCCATAGAAATTAATGGAGACAAGCTGTATTTCACTCTACTGTGGTGATCTCTAACTTCACTGTTTGATAAATATACCCCACTGTCTCTTGAGATTCAGTTCACAGACAGATGCCTTGATATTTTCCTTTAGAATTCTCTGGTATAGTTAAGAATTCATTGTTCCATCAATGACATCTTGCTGTTAAGGCCCAGATGCAGCAAAACAGGCCAAAGCCAGAACACTCCCACATGTGTCACAGATGGGATAAAGTTCTTATGCTGGAATGCAGTGTTTTTATTTCTCCAAATGGAACGCTCCTCATTTAAGCCAAAAAGTTCTATTTTGGCTTCATCTGTCCACAAAACATTATTCCAGTATCTTCTGGTTTGTCCACATGGTCTTTTGCAAACTAGGTGGTCAGAATTGTTTTTGGGAGGAGAGCAGTGGCTTTCTCCTTGCTACCCTGCCATACACAGCATTGCTGTTCTCTCTGACTTTTCAGCTGGAGTTATCTTTGATCGTCGACTATTTTTGGGTAGTGTAACAACAGTCTTGAATTTCCTCCATTTGTACACAATCAGTCTGACTATTGATTGGTAAAGTCTAAACTCTTTAGAGATAGCCTTGTAACCTTTTCCAGCTATATGGGCATTACCAGCTTTATGGTCATTTTCTGAGGTCCTCAGACATCTCCTTTGTTTGAGCCACGATATACTGTCACAAATTGGTTGTATGTGTGATCAGACTTTGCTGGATCCCCATTCTTTAAATAAAACATGGTCTCTCTCCCTCACTTGATCCCATTGACTGAAAACAACAGACTCTGATTTTATCTTCAAATTATATGATAATCCTAAGGGTTTACTTAATTTTACCATATGGATATGTTAATTGGATCGTTTTAAATACATAAATACATGACCAAATATAATTATTTTGTTTAACTAGGTTTTATTCATGTACTTTTAGGACTTGTTTGTAAATCAGATGATGTTTTATGTCACACTGATATAAAAATATTAATTTATACAGCAGTGCTTTTACAGAGATAATATATAATTTGCATTTGGCCCTGCATCATGTCATGTTATTTTCTATTAAAAAATGTTGTTCCCCCAGTATAACAAATCATCCTGAAGTTCAGTGGCCAGAATTATGATATAGCTGTGCATGTATATGTCAATATAATATGCAAGTGCCACAAATATCCTGTAAATTATATCCTTGTAAACAGGGCTTAGTGATGTAATCGGTTATAATTGATGCTTAGTGATGTAATTTGTCACACAACTAACTGAAATGTATGTATTATAAAAAAAAATGTATCCCCTGTTGTAAAATACTAGGGGGTATATTTATCAAAGAGTGAAGTTAGCGGTTGCCACAGTCCTCTAGCGTGAAATTCCGCCACTCTCCGTTCATTTCTATGGGATTTTGAAAGGCGTATTTATCAAAGGATGAACTTTCACTCTAGTGGCGAATTTTACTCTAGTGGCGATCTCTAACTTCACTCTTTGAAAAATATACCCCTAGGAGTGACTACAGAGCCACTATATATAGACACATATACCCATGTGTAATAATAGGCTCTAAGTTTGCCCAGGAGCAGTAACCCTTAGCAACCAATAAAATGTTTGCTTTTAGACAGATGACCAGTAAATCCTTTTAAGAAGAAAAGAATCCGTATAGCGGAAAATTACTTAAACAGGGGGTCTCACTACTGGGAATATATTAGGTAAAACACAATTTATTTACTCAAAATTTAAAATACACATACATATTAAAAAAACTGGACATAGCAGCAATGTGTTAGGTGTAGCATCAATCCATTTGTTTCACTAAAGGTAAAATAACACATTTAATTGAGTAGCTGGGTATTGTATTTTAAATTTTGAATACATAAAGTGTGTTTTACCTAATATATTCCCAGTAGTGAGACCCCCTGTTTAAGTAATTCTCCGCTATATGGATTCTTTTCTTCTTAAATGTATTTTAACTTTACTTTGGGAGGGAGCTCCGGGTGAACTTTCCCTTAAAATATACTGGGTAATTATATGAATGTTCCACCACTAGCTGCAGCTTTGGGATATTTTTTTTCTTATGACCAGTAAATCCTACCTGCTGATTGGTTGCTATAACTTACTTCACCTGGGCAAACATAGTACATTTTATTGTATAACGCTATTTATAAATATTCTAGGAGCATAATCTGTAGTTTCATAGTCTGTTCAAAGGTGAAGGAAAGTTGTAATCACTGGGGGGAGGGGGGTACCAATTATTATGCACCCCCAGTGATTAAATCACTTACCTGTGCTCCTGTTAGTAGAAAACTTCTGTGGCCTGGGGTTCTTCTCAGTGAGCATCACGGTGTAATGTACTCTGGGCCAGTGCAATTTTCTGCTGACAGGAGCACCAGTCCACATCAGCTAAGTGTAAGCACTGGGGATGTCTAACGTTTGGCAGCCCCCCCCAGTAAATTAATCTTTCCTTGAATGGAAGGCAAACCTTGTCATGCTGCACATGTGTCAGATTATCCGTCTGTCACCAACATGCCTTCCAACAATTCCCTTTTTCCTCAGACCGTCCCAAATTAACATAGACAAAATGACCAAAGCTTGCCATATACCACTATATGCTTATTTATGCAGTTATCTTCTGACGGGTCTGCTAGGCAACCTCCATATTCCAGTTGTTATCGCAAGATATTTCAATATCAGATACGGAAATAGAATAGAAAACAGTCTTACCCTTAAGTAGTTAATATCACTTTCACAATAGTCAAAAAGTATCCATTTTATCTAGGGGAGAAAAAAGTCACACAGGTTAGAGCTCTGGAAGTACAAATGATACATTGTGTATGTTTCAAAGAAAGCTGCTGATGCTCCAATACTCATTAAGACCTTCTGGATACAAACGATTCAGTTTTTTTATCCACTTAGCTTCTTCTTGTAATAATAATTTTAACACATTACCCCCTCTCTGTGGTTTATAAAATCACTTCTAATACCTGCCATTTTAGCTGCGATTGGTTATGTTTACAAGTATTATAGTGTCTTGAAATAGAAGTGCCAGTTTGGGTCCCTGCTTTAAAATTACGTATATTGGACCTATGTTCTTTAATCCTTAAGGATTTGCATATGCAAATTAGGGTTTGGCCGGGCAGAAGGATTAGATCGAATCCTGCTGAAAAAGGCCGAATCCCGAACCGAATCTTGGATTCGGTGCATCCCTACAAATTAGATAGGGAAAGATGTTTATTATACACAGTGCAAAGGTATAATCATTTTTTTTCTTGGGTGCTATTTAATAATAATAATCACTTTTATTGTACTTTGATAGTTAAGGTGATTTTATTTCTAATTTGTATTATTTGGAAAATAACAGCAATTAATTGGCATAGTGCTGTGTTACCAAGTGCTTTCACTTTCTTGCAGTGTGCCTGCAGGTTTCCTTTATTGTAACTTTCCAAAAGTAACAACGGCTGTGGCCCTTAGTCTGTATTATTCATGGAAAAACCTTTTACTCATGAATAATGAATTGACATCTCAGTTCCTTCATCCTCTATTCAATACTTTAAGATGGTTTCTTTTTATACCTGAGATAGGCTTGCAATATATTAGGTCTGATGTTTGCTGTGTTTGTCCTCCTATATACAGGACTTTTATAGCTTTTATACATGCACAGTCTGTAAAACACAGTATAGTCCTTCTCGGTGTGCCTTCACAAGCAACTACATTCCTTCTATAGTTTATTTGAATATACCTGCAAGCATTTGCTTTATTTTATTACTTTAATTATGTATTACAATCATTCTATACAATGCTTTGTGATGACCTTCTGTGTTAGTGCTGTATAACATCTCTTGAAATAAAAATGCTATGGAAGCTATATTTGCAGTACAGCTAAGGGATCTGTTATCCAGAAACCCATCAAGACAATGTCAAATTTCAGCACTGCAATTCTTCATTTTTACAGATTAATTTTTTTGGAGTAGATAATACTTTGTATTAGATGAAGATAAAGCAGGCCTAAATCCAAACTGATGCAAAACAATCCTGTTTGTTGTTGTTAATATTACAGGTATGGGATCTGTTATCCAGATGCTTTGGACCAGTGGCTTTCCGGATAATAGATCTTTACCGTAATTTGGATCTTCATACCTTAAGTCTACTAGAAAAATCATGTAAACATTAAAAACACCCAATAGGCTGGTTCTGCTTCCAATAAGGATTACATATATCTTAGTTTGGATCAAGTACATGATTCTTTTTTAATATTACAGAGAAAAAGGGTTATTATTTTTTAAAATTTGGTTCAGTTGGATAAAATGAAGTCTATGGGAGATGACCTTTCTGTAATTCGGAGCTTTCTGGATAATGAGTTTCCGGATAATGGGTCCCTTGGCTGTAGCAGCCTTATGGCACAGTGCTGTGTATTATGGAAAGACTGTTGATAAAAGATCCCATATTTAGAAAACCTCAAGGGCCAAGCATTATGCATAATAGTTACTAGATCTGTACGGCGAGTAATAATAACAGATGTTGCCATCCCTTATCTGACAAGGATAATGTTGATGAAATATAAATTATAGTGCTCAGTTTGATTTAGTACTAATTCCTTTTGTTACTTCCACTCTCATTGCCTAAAATGATGTTTCCTTATGTATCACTTGCCACTTAAATTGCCTTGGATCTCCAATACTCTTACTTTCTTAAATGGAAAGGCAGCATGCTTATTCACTTTCATATGTGCAAATGAAAGTGAGGATCCACGTATTAATACCATGCATGGACACGAAATAAACAGTTGGGCTCATTGTTACCATCTGCAGCCTGAGCAACAGTATATAATTATTATTATAAAGCATAAAGCTCATTAAGTGCGCAATGGAGCAAAATGACACAGTGACTCACTGCACTTTTGTTTTAGGATATTGGTGTTGTAAAAATAACTTCTTAATTATAAGTAACAATTTCAGCTTAGCATATATATATGTCTTCACTATTTTCTCTGGAGGAAATATTGGCATATTGGCAAGTTACACAATTTCAATCAGCATTTTGAGCAAAAAAGGCAGCCCATGTTTTTGTGAACAAAATTTACAGTGGCTCACAGTGTAATATTAATGTTGGTAAATGGCATGGCAAGTAAGGAAGTTAATTAAAAAGGAAAATTTAAACACAGGAAGTTGATATGCTAAAGCAGAATGGCCGTTTAAACAACTCTCATCTGGCACTGAAGGTTGGTAGGCCTTTGTCTGTATTGTGTGATATAATTGATTATTTGATAGGGAGCACTGCTTATATTCCAATGGACATTTGTAATGGGGCAACTCCCAAATGTATGGCCCAGCACACACCAAGATAAAGATGCTGTGTTACCCTTTACTGTGACATTCCAACATACAAATACAACATTTCGGGGAGATTTACACCTCCCTTCATCAGTAGTGATCCTTTCTACAAGATAATTATGATTATTTGGGATGCACTGAATCCAGGATTTGGTTTGGCATTTGGCCTCTTTCAATAAGATTTTGGTTTGGCCAAATTCAAGTCTATTCAGTGCATCCCTAATGATTATGATTGCCTCTTGTGTCAGAGAAGCAAGACAAACATTAACTAATTGTTAGTACCACACACAGAGATTTAACTAATTTACTTAAAAGGTGGACACAGCAGAAGCAGTTTATGCGAGTATACATACTACTGATAGCTCATACTTGTTCATATAATGTCATGCTATACATACTTATACTGCTATATTATGAATACTGGTAAAATCTTAGATACTGTTCTAAAGGACATGTTTTTTTGGGGTATTAATTATTAGTGTTATACTATGTGATTTCCCAAGGTAACAATCCACAATCTGAGGTTTGAGCAACTGGTCTGCTTTCCCTTCTTCAGACCGTTAAAAAGCCTTCTCTTTAAAAAAAATAAAAAGGAAACCTTTCTCCCAAAAAGGTGAGTTCTACAATGGCCCTTTCCAATATTATTAATACATAATAGTACATGTATGGTGCCTTGCCAAGCCTGACCAATATCTGTGTACAATGTTTATCTGTTGGTTCTGGAATCTGACAGGTTAGAATATTTCATCTGCTGATTCGCTGTCCTTAATTCTGAAAGGCTGATACGACATTTACTTTATGGTAGTTTACAGGCAGCTTAAACGTGTCTGTACCTGTATGTTCCTGCATCCTTTTCTTAATCCTTCTGAGGTACATCCTTAGTGATACAGGTCTTGTGTTTGGAAAAGCTATGTATGCTAGTAAATTATATTATGCTTCCAAGCTTACGCAAATGCTGTACCCAGTTTCACTCTTCCTTACTTCCATTTCTAGCTTTCAACTCTGCCTACTTTTATGAACAAATGGATTATACCTGCTCTTTATCTTCCTGTCTCTTTGGCATGTTACAACACACTTCTTATCTTTCCTGGAGAGCTTCTATCATTACTTCTCACCAGCTCTCCTATGAATATTAGCTCTGGATAACACCTATGAACATTCAGTGAAAAAAAAATAGCTTTTCTTACAATTAGTTTAGCAGTATGCGCTTTGGTATTACACCCCTTCGATCATACACTCCGACAGAATCATGAGTATAGGTAGGGTAGGATTGTAGCCGTGCTCTATCACCTTTATAAATCAAAACAAAATGTGCAAGTATACCTTAATGTATTTTTTTCTGTATATGAAAATGTTATATAATCAGACAGAACATTTTCTTAAGGATCTACAATTTTAGCCCATAAGACTCATGGAGTTAAGGGGCAATGTCAAAACTTTATAGCCCAAAGAGGTTCATCAGAGCATATTCAGGCCAAAAAAGGACTCTCCTCTGTTCTCTCCAGCTTTTTTTGATTCAAGTGAATGGGAGGAATGTGCAAATAATCCAGGTGAAGTAGGTTGTGCTGAAACGGACCCCATGTAATATTAGACTATAATCACTGTGCTACTGGCATAGGGGGCAGTTTCTATATTGGTGTATTTCAGCCAGCAGAGAAACCACTCATTTTGGTAGTGTTGTGTTTAGCATTCCTGACATGCAATGCCGGGGTCCGAAGTTTGAAACAGGGACTGATAGGAATGAATGAATATTCAGCTGTTTTTACAGGGGACCAAAGATGTGTAGATGGTCAAGCAGTAAGAGCAATACCAGTACATGTATGATTAGCTTAAGTTTCTTCTTCTCTGGAAGGCGATGAAGCTTGAGGCTGACCAGCCAACTAATTGCCAGCAACATGACCTTTAAGGCAAAATGAATTTCGCAATTAGGACTCTTGAATACATTTATTTGAGGCGTGTTGTTTTAGTTGGGGAGATTACCCAACCAATGGAAATGTGGCTAGTGACAGAAAAAAACACAACGTTGCAAAGCATTGTGGTTTTGCATCCCCATACAGACTTCCTTTGTTTCTTTATCTAAGATGACTCTTTATGCTAATATAAGTCTGGACCTTGTTCTCTCAGGTGAACTTCCAGGTGCAAGCTGAATGTATGCTACATACCGTACACACCCTTTTTGTTGCCAAAACAGATAAGAATCCAGCATTACTCACTACCACTTCTGTAATGGGAGTAACTTTAAAATGGAAATCTTAAATTATTAACTGCTACAGAAATAATAGCTCTATTTGTATAAATATTCTGTTTTAGGACAAATTGATATATAGATGAAACATAGTGACAGTGCCACTGTTTTAGTTTAATTGTTTCAGATGTTCTTTCACAAGACAAGAATAAAGTGCTGATGAATGTAGGCATCACTGTATTCATAGTGTCAGCCACAGATCTCTGTTGACCAAAACAGCCCAGTTCACATGGTATCTGACTGACTAGCCCATGGGCCAAATGGTCGGGTACTGTACAAGGGAAATTTTCCATCAGGGCTGATGATCCTCAATCCACCCAGATCGCAAAATTACCAATCTGAGGTGCTCCTTAGCTGACCAAGCTGCCTGACCAACTCTGAGCATGAACAGTATGGCCACCTTAAACAATTAAGAGACTATGGTTGAGCCAGTGATGTTCATGCCACTGAGAAGGTGCGCCAACTATAATCACAAGCAAGCATATTATATGACACTTGACTGCATATTAGGCAACTAATTAAATATATACCTTTCATAGCAGTGTTTCTTTTTGCCATCTACTTGCCAGCTTTAGCTTTTTCCCTACATAAAATGACTTGAACTACCTCTTCAGGCTCCTCTTCTACATTCCACTTTAGAACTTCTATCCCAGTACAGAATTACAGTTCTCACATTACCGCCGTGTCGTTTGTTTACAGTTGTTGGTACTTAATGCAGACAGGCATGTTTTCATGGAGCATTCAGGTCTTGTTTGCAGTAGTGCTTGGGCGGCTGAGAGAAGCCAAGTGATTGGCTAGAGTCTTTCGACAGTCAGTGCTAATGCCCATTGTGTATAGGCAAGCTGCCATGGATTTCGCATTGTTTGCTGAAGTGATCATGGAGACATCACCTCATACACACCCACTAAACTAAACTGCAAATACACTCCATGTTGGAGACACCCAAATAAACAGTTGTAAAGTGAAAGTGTTATTAAACGATATACAGCTACAGTGATATAATCTAAACTTGTCTGTTTCCCTGTTTCAGTCAAGGAATTTCAACTAGTTTCTTAAATATAAATGCACTGTTTTGTGGAAGGCTTTATTTTAAGACATACATTTCCATTATTGAAAAAGGTATGCTAAACAAAGTGGTAAATGCTGTTGCATTGGCTGAATGGGGATTTGGAGGCAATATGCAATTTTAGTTTTTATAAACCTAACATAGTATGTTAATGATCAAACCTTTTTCCAATCATTTTTGTGGGTCAGTTGTCTGTAGGTTTTGTGGACAGTAGTGGACCTTTTCTGTTGCCATAGCTAAATGACCTTTTTGACATTACTAACAAAACAGAAAGATACATTTTTTACACACATTCAAGCTGTTGGTAGTTCATAGAGGTAATTTATGCCACTAAGAGTTTTGCTATTATTCCACCAACTAGAACTGTTTTGTGAACATTTTGTTAGTTCTGTGATATATATTTGCTGTCATTTGGCCTACATGTCTTAAATGTTTGTTCCAGGCTGGTTAATGTTGACAAATGATGGTAGTTTTAGGCTTGTGTTTTTGTTTGGCAGATGTTGTCTTGTGTAGCACTTTTGTTTCCTTTCATTCAGATGAATATTTTCTCCATCTAAGGAAGAATGTGAACTGGGGCCAATGATATTCCCATTCTGCGCTTATAAAAACATTCCTCTTCAGCCTCAGTTGTTCACTCAGCCTTCTCTTTTACTCACACCATCATTATGGCTTTAGCAACATGCCCAGGAATTAAAAGCACATTTTTTTTGTACTGAACATGCAGTAAATTAGTAGCATGCTGGATTCTCAGGCATTATTAGGAAATACAGTGGGCGCCTGAGAAAGGCCTGGCTTATTCTCTCTTCACTCTTTTAATCAGATTAGTCTAGCATTTTCAGATACCCTGAGAGCCATTTATTAATATTAACTGATACAGTTAAAGTTGCAAGAATGCTGCACTTACCCTGCATTCCTAAGTACCAGGTTCATGCTATCTCTGCAAAAGCCTGGTCTACTTTAATACATGGGCAGATATTCGGATTTATTGAGTACAGCCCACTGTGCCCTTGATATAGAGCAGGGATCCCCAACCTTTTGAACCTGTGAGCAACATTCAGAAGTAAAAGGAGTTGGGGAGCAACACTAGCATGAAAAATGTTCTTGGGGTACCAAATAAGGGCTCTGATTGGCCATTTAGTAGCCCCTATGTGGATTGTCACCCTACAATGAGGTTCTGTTTGGCAGTACATCTGGTTTTTATACAACCAAAACTTGCCTCCAAGCTAGGAACTCAAAAATTAGTACCTGCTTTGAGGCCACTGGGAGCAACATCCAAGGGGCTGGAGAGCAAAATGTTGCTCACGAGCTACTGGTTGGGGACCACTGATATAGAGCATGCACATTGATCCATATACCACAGGATACCCACAGCACATTGGCTGATTGTGGCTACAGTTATAATTGGTGGCTAATGTAGATAGTCCACATTTCATTGCTGACCACTTATAGCCCACCATTATGTCAATTCCAAACAGCAGGAAACCAAACTGTGGGTTGTGTTCAAAAGATAATACAATAAAAGGTTGTGTTTGGAACCCGAAATGCATATATCAAATGGATGTAAAGTCAAATTTTTTGCGCTCAACATGCATTTGTAAAAGCATGCCCAAAAGCCTCTTATTTTAATTAAGTTTCGGAAAACCTGCACATTTCAGTAAGAAACCCTGGACTGCGGGCTGGGTTGTCAAAATCGGGGCTTTCCCGCAGAAAATGAGACAGTTGGAAGGTATGCATTTCTCCCAACACTCTTCAGCACTGATACTGATCCAAAGAAAATTGTTGGCTCATTCATCCCAATACATACTGATTTAGAGGCACAGTTCCCCAGGACACATTAGATATTGACATAGTGGGGGTCATTTATCAAAACTGGGCAAATTTGCTCATGGGCAGTAACCCATGGTAACCAATAGGATTGCTGCATTCCTTGTTCTACTTGCAGCTGGCTTTAAAAAGCTAATCACTGATTGCACAAATTTGCCCCGTTTTAATAAATGAGCCCCAGTGTCTTTCAATGCAACACATATTGGCCATTAGCATAGATTAAGGCTGCCCAAAAAGTAGATTGGAATCTACCAGTAGACCTTTAGAGTTGGGTCAGACGGGCAGATTCAGGGAGATTGTCGCCCCGGCAGAAGAGGCGATTAGTCGACAGGCGACTAAATCTCCCTGAATCTGCTCGTCTGACCCAACTAACTAACCCAAGTTATTAGTTAAAGATAGCAATATACATTTGCTCATTAATCAATATAATAATAAGATATGTTTTCAGTGGAACAATGTTTTTATGGATGTAGATCATAATTGGACAACATCACTAAAAGTATACCCCTCATTAATAAAGTATGGGCACTCCTGGTATAGGTCTACTGAATGCTAACTCAGTTTGACCAGATTCAAAATGCCATACAGCAGACAACAATGGCTCCCAACCTGTACATATAGGGTCACTATTATAACCTCCATGGCCTCTGTAAACTTAGGCGAAATCTTGATCAGCCCATGTGTTCCTCATCTAGAACAACCTGCATGTGGTCACATCAGCACACCACTTTTGTATGGCCTGCTACACAATTTCTCTAGCTCTGCTGTCAGGAAAGCATGCAGGGGCTTTCAGTGTTCATTTTGGTTTAACATCTCTTTGCATTAATCTGTAAGTCCAATTTGGAAAATAATAATAAGGAGAAGGAAAGATTAAACCAAGTAAGCCTTATCAGAAAGGTCCACCTAAATATACCAGTAAACCCTCAAGGTAGTGCTGCTCTGAGTCCTCTGTCAAAAGAAACACTTTTCTTTCTTCTATTATTTACACATGGGCTTCTGTATCAGACTTCCTGCCTTCAGCTTAAACCTCCTTGCACCGGGCGTGAGCATGCTCAGTTTGTTCCTCTCCCTCCCCTCCCTTCTCTGCTGTAATCTAAGCCCAGAGCTATATGTGGGCAGGGAGAGACTCAGGCAGGAAGTGATGTCACACCAAGTTAATACTGCAGCTGCTATCCTAAACAAACAGAGCTTCTAGAGCTTTTTACTCGGGTATGGTAAAACATTCTACAGGATAAATATAACATTCTAGCTTGCACTATTGCAGCTAATCTATTGGCAATAAAATGCCTCTGTAGCTTTCCTTCTCCTTTTAAAGGATGTTTATATTTCACATCACAACACTATGGCGCAAATTCATTAAGGTGCGAAGTGGTGAACGCTGGCGAAAATTCGCCAGCATTAAGCAAGTTTGATACTTCGCCTATTTACTAATGGGCACTGGCGAAAATATGCTAGCGAAGGAGACAAATTTTTTCTAAGTCCATTCAATACATCCAAAAAACGCTGGTGTCTTTTCCATTTTCATGGGTGATAGGCTGCAAAAGGACGAAAAAATTTTTTTTGGGTACCCTGCTTCCCCCCTACTTTTCATAACATATGGCACATAAACTATACTCATGTGTAGGGTCAATACAACATCTCTATTTGCATTTATTAAGGTTCCCTAGGCTTGTGTATTTTTATGTATTTGCTGTAACATATACATCCATTCAAACTTTAAGTTCCCGTCGTATGCAAATTCCCCTTCACTAGCGCAACTTCGCTTTGCCTGGCGAATTATCGCTAGCGTAACTTCGCTACCTTTCGCTTCGCTGAGCACAACTTTGCATTTTAGTGAATTTGCGGAGCGCTGGCGAAAATTCGCCAGGCAAAGTGCGGCGAAGCCATCGCTGGCGCAACTCTGCAGGTTAGTGAATTTGCCACTATGATCCATCTCACCTTCTGCTGTGCTTGCACACTCTCTACTAATAGCATATGTGCTGTGAGACACCACTCAAAGATCTAGGTCTCCGATCTAGAATGTGGGGCAGTGTAAGCAAAACACTTTACCCATACTGAGCCAAGCTTTTATAAAGAATACATATGTATTTGTATTTAGCTAATAGTACACAGTGCACAGTACATCAGAGTTTGTTCTCTGTAGTATCTACATTAATAATAATATTTAAATTATGCTTATGTTTTTAACCTTGTTTTATAAAAATATAAAATTGGGCACTCAAAATTTTAATTTTATGTACAATACTGAAAAATAGGTATATCGTAACTATTATAGAATAAGAATTACATATGCAATGAAATCTGACCTTCCCAACTTAATTATTTTTTTAATATTGATAGTGAAAGCAAAGGTTGGGACTGGAGCAGTTGCAAAACAGCAACTCCTTACAGCCTTTCCTTCCGGGGATAATATGCAGCCTCTCCTTCCTGGGATAATGATTTTTTTTCCCTTGAAATAAACAAAAGGCAATGAACTTCAACATTTCTACATGCTTCCTAAAAATCGAATTGAGAGAATGCCAAGAAAATTCTGTTATGGTTCAGCTGGTGGGTTGTATGTTACGGTATAAGTTCACTTCTGCACACAGAGTTTTAGGACCCCTTAATATAATGTAGCAATGATTTACTGGTGCCAGCTTTTACAAAATTGCCTAAGTCACTCATCCTTGTAAAACCATCATTCCACAAATGCTTATTTGAGCAGGCTTTCTGAGCTCAAATCAGGGCTGGAAGTTGGACATCTGAGAATGAAAGAGGCATTAGGAAATGTAACAGCTACTTGTAATATGTAAATGGATTTTGCTTCGCATTTTGTGCAGTATACATTTAGCAACATATATATTGATGCCACAGATGAACACTGTGTGATTTTTATCTTTAGTTTATTCCTTGCCATAAATGGTAGCTTTTGCCCCGATAGCAGCATATATTACTATGTAGATTTGTATGTAATCAGTAGCTGATTGCTCCTAGACTAGTGGACTATTTTTGCTCTATTAAAAAAATGTTTTCAGAAGTATTATGAGATATTAGATGATGTTATAATGCTATTCTTGGGGAGAAAAGGCCACCTTTAAAGCAAGAATTAATGCCAGCATTTCCACACAAAGTTAATACAGAGTTTAACGCGCACCTTGGAATTTTGAGAATTTTGAGTCCAGTTATCCTTTGCCTATGTAAAATCTTATTAGAAAAAAACATATGAGAATCATATTCCATGTCTCCTGTCCTGCTGCTCCATGCAGAAGAGGATATAGTTGGTGACTTCCCTGAACTACCCTCACACTAACCAGAGGCATTTTCCGAAACATGTTTCCTGACAGAGACAAGAGAGCACCCATAATTTATGTGTGAGTGAGAGACTGAAGTGGTCTTGGAAGGGGGGCACAGTGAAGCAGAACATTGATTGTAAACTGAGAAATTGAAGAGAGTGCTGTAGTTTAAAGAAGCTAATATATTGGAGTGCTGGATAAAAGGTATTAAAGTTTCAAGGTGTGGTTTATGCATTTAGATATAGGGATTATCAAGGATTACAATCCTTCTAGAGACATGGGTGTGTTCCTGTATTGCAAAACTCAGCTATATCAGACCATCTGTTGACGACTATGGGACGGTCTCGCAATTTTAATGCATCAGCCTTTGTATAGGAGTCAAGTCTTTGAGGGGTTGTAGTTATTACAATTGAAACTGTGGTAGGACTGGATAGTACTGAGCTCTGACTTAATATTAATATTTATATGTTTCATTTCAAAGTCTTTGGCAAGGATTTTTATAGTTGTGGGATGACCATTTGAGTGGCAGTGGTAGCTGAGTGAAGCAAAAAAGGTAGTCCACCACATTGCATAGTTTTTCTAGTGAATCATTTTTTTCATCCTTATTACAGGAAAGTTCACTCCTGTGGCCAATAAACTGTGAAAAATGTACAAGTGCATAAAATGCATCTTAAATTAGAGCCCTGTAATTCTTTTACACCTTCAATGAGAAGTCACTTGGTTTGGACTTCCTGTATATAAAATAAATAATGCTTGGTCAGTGGGTCTTCTTTATGTCTAAATAAGTGTATTTCTGACTTTCTGGCAGATTTTTAAAATGATAATAGGCAACACAACACCATAAATGTTGCCATTTGGTTAAACTGTGCTATGTTATGTAACTGTCAAATATTGTTGATGAATAGATTAGATTATAGTTTTTGAAAGAGTGGCTGTGAGGTGTTTTGACAAATATTGAATATATTGTACTCGTACTGAAACCAAGCCTTCTTTTAGTGTAAGCTATTTCAATTTAAATTGCATGGATTTCATGGAATGTAGAACAAAACAGAAGCAACCTAGTAATATAATGTACAATAACTCCTTGACGTAGGCAAGAATACTTTTAATAACAAAGCGTGTAAAGCTTTTGCCTTATATGGATTCTATTTATCTAGAGAACATTCTTTCAATAAACTTTTTTTAAGGAATGTTTATCATTTTCTCACTGAATTAAATTCCCTCTGCTACTGCTCTTTGAATTTGATCAAGTGGGAAAATCAGTTTTAGCCTGTGCGTGCGCTTTCTGCAAAGTAAGGTTGTTCAGTTTGTTCAACAACTTTCAACCTAAATATTTTTTATGTGGAGTTATATTATGACATGTTTTACCTTTGTATTGTTCATCATTCTAGCCTGAAATGGTGCTTACTTGTTCAAGTTTGACTGTAGTGTTGACTGTAAAGTTATTTTGCAAAGAGATGACTGATCATGTGTGCCTTTTTCTTCATCCCCTGTCTTTGAACACATTCTTCATTTATATGTCAGCATTATTAAAGTTATAATACACTAAAATCAAGATGTCTATGAAGGTTCTCCAGGTCATGATATATCTATTCTGAATTGAGAAAGCCAGTTGGACAACTGGCGAAACGTCTTCAAGGAAAAAGAAAATACAGCAAGTCCAGTTGATTTGACTTATTACCATACACATCAAGATGTATTGGTGGTTTTCTTTATTTGCTTGAAATAGAATGAAATGACAACCATTCTGTAACACATTCTGCTATTTCCTGACACCTACACACAATAACACCATATTCTACATAATCTACATTATCAACAAATTAACTGATTAATTATGGGAGGTCTAAAGATTAGCAAAGTGTCAGCCTAAATATGCTACCTGTTATGGTCTGCGGTACCAGTTCAAGATTATCACAATCCTTTAGCAATGAACATGGTAGTGCTTGCTTTGGGCTGCTGTCAGGTACTTAAGCCAGCGCATTTAACAAAACATTTGTATGTTTTCCTTCCCAACTTGTATAGAGGTCCTGTTACTCAGATACTTCAGCCTTTAGTTGCTCCCAAACATTGACTGTCATATAGTTCTCTTGCACAATCCTGGCCTGAAAACAGCCTTGTTTCATGGGTAGACATAGATTTCCATAAAAGAAGCCAGTTGGTGAAACATTCCCTTTCTTTTGTGACTACTTTGCTTGAAGTCAAGAGACAAAATGGCACATTAGCCTTAACCGCCCACTCCTTGTGTAACTAATGTGGCAAAAGCACATATGCTCTGGTTCATACAATGGGTAAAGGATTTAATATGGAATTATTAGGACCCATGGGGATATCATAAAATCAATAATTTATTCCTACTATGTTTCAACGGAATAATAATGTGTACTTAATTACAAAATCAGTGAATTTTTTCTTGTTGCTTGTTTAAGGACATTTGTAGTTGAGTATGTGCTTCAAAAAAAATTATAGTTATTGTGTATTCAATCAACACATTGTAAAAAAGCTCTATTTATAATTGTGATTTTCCACTTGTTTTATAAGTTTAACCCCCTCCTACCACACATATCCTTTCATCACCTGAATATTTTGGGCTCCCCCTCCAATTTCTTCCTTCAATTCAAAATTCAATGTTCTATTGTTTGTTTCCCCCATAAATTCCCTTTTTTCTCAGAGGATCATTTAGTTGTGCCAGTCACACGTGGCTTAGGACCTGACTGCTAACTAGTGATAGGTGAATCTGACTCGTATCACTTTGCAGAACATTTGCGAAACGTGACAAAAGTTGCATTGAAGTCAATGGGAGTTTATTCTCGCAACAATTTTTAAACCATGGAATGTTTTTTTTAAACTATCCTTTATAGTTTTGGGGTGTTTTTCCTCTAGGAAATAATTTTGCTCTCCCCTCCTGCTAATGCCTTTGAATGTTGTTCCGGGTGCACACCCCCTCCGGGTCCACCTTCCTCTGCCTCAACCCTCCTAAAGCCACCGCCTCCAGGCTGGGACAAGATCAGGGGACAGCGCAGGCCATAGACGGGTGCAGGTCTGGGTCAGCGCGACCCACTGTGTTTTTACCCGTTGTCCCGCCATCACAGTTTGACCCTGGCACACCTGTCTTTAGTATTCAGCTTGGTGTTATATTTTGATATGCAGTTAGATTTTTCAGATTCAAATGTAAAAGAAAAAAACAAAATCTCAGAAGATCTCAGAATAATTTTAAGATTACGTTATATTTGCTTGTCAGGGTTTGGGCACCATGATTCAAGGCTCAAAAAAGAATAGGATCTATAGTTCTAAAAATGAACTATTTTAGGAAGCACTGTGTTTTGCAATATTTTTATCTACATTTGCTGCAGCAGCTTACATTATACAGATTGGCAGCATTGGAGTCCCGTGTCTGCTTGGGATTTTTTCCAACATGCAAGCAAGTATACTGAATGCTAATGAGAGCTTACCTTTTCTGTGTGTGTGCATGTAAGCTCCATGAGTCAGATCATAAGAATGTCAGTGCTATATCAATAAAGGATTATATTGATAACCTGAAAGAAACACAACACAATGATAGAGATTCATATGCAGGAACTTTACTGGACCTTTATTTAAAATACTTTACTTTTTGCAGAGTCCTGATGAGTTTGAAGATGAAGAAGCAGGACAAAAAGCAAGAAAAGGAGAGGATGTAGTTACCAAGCAAAATACTCTACAAAATGAATCCTTTTGCCTGGATCCAAGTGAATCCTTCTTGCCACAGGTGAGATTGCTGTAAAATAATAAAGGATTATTTGGCATGAGCATAAGCTTGTATACAAAAAGCATTAAGCTGTTTCAAAGTGTTTGTTTGCTTTATATCAAGTATGTCTGAAGTACTAAGTCAAGATTCACCTTTGAGTACCGTATATACTTGAGTATATGCCGAGTTTTTCAGCATGCAAAATGTGATGAAAAAGTCTACCTCGGTTTTACTCGAGTCAGTGGGCAGTAGCTGAGATTGCAGTCACTTTTAATCATTCCTATACCAACAGTTCGCTTGGGGAGAGACTGCAATATCACACAGCAATATCACTTTGTTGGTTATATGAAAGAATAACAGTGCGCCCTCTGTTGGTTATATGAAAGAATAACTGTGATGGTAATATCACACAGCGCCCTCTATTGGTTATATGAAAGATTAACATTGATTGCAATATCACACATTGAACAATGCACACAGTAATCCGTTTGGCAATTCTCTGTCACGGTTGACAGAAGTACGGTTGATCGCTGGGGGGGGTCGCTTTGGCGGAATGTGCGCTTCTGGGAGACAAGGATGTAGTTGTGTCTAGGCTTATACTCGAGTCAATACGTTTTCCCAGTTTTCGTAGGTAAAGTTAGGTACCTCGGCTTATACTCGAGTATATATGGGTAATCTTTTAAAGAAGAAGGAATGAGTTAATCACTGGGGCAAGTGCCAATTTGTTAGGCCCCTCCCCCCAACATTTTTTTATTATGATCTCTTATTGCAGGTCCCAAGCTGGCTCCTCTACCAAAAAAGATGCTTTTGTGTAGTGTTATTCTAGTGAGTGCTGCACCGCCCTCTTCTTGCCTTTTCTAGGGATCCTTTGTGGTTGGTCTAGGCTTTGCTCATGTGCAGTAGAGTAAAATCAGAACTTGAAGTATAAAAGCCAGACTTCTACTCTATTGTGCGTGGCCCAGGACTGTAGCAAAGTTCCATGGACAGGAGAAAGAAGATGGTAGTCACCCTAGAGCAGTGCATTTTTTTTTAGTGAAGAGGAGTGTCAGCCCAGGGTCTAATGTAAGCTGTTAGTGGGCAATGCTTAACAAATTATATAGTGTGCTGTTAATGCATTTACATTTGTTTATTCATTTTTTGGCTTTGTGTTGTTGACGGATTGCAAACCTTAACAAGACTGATTTGTGCATATGATTTAGCATGTATCCTGTGAATTGTTTTTAATTGTGAATGCATGGCATGTGTGGAATGCAGAGAACTGAGGTAGAACATAACTTCTCATTAGTAAACAGAAGACATCCCTGCAAGCAGCCTTCCCAGACTCCTGTGCTCTTTACTTTTTGCCAGGAATTTCCAGAAAATAAACTTCTTTCAGGCTAACTGGCTGCTAACTTCTTGTCTGTGTATTTTTGTATCAAATATATAGAAACAAATGCCATGTAGCTCTTAAGTGTGCATACCCTTCTGGAGTCCACTAATATTAACATGTGTAGTTATATCAACACAGCCTGTAAAGTAGATATTTCTCAATACATATGGAACTTAAAGTAACTTAACTTGTAAACAGTGACTGTAATATAAAGAACAGTTTGAAGAATAATTGGCCTTAACGACTGTTTTTAGAAATGGTAAACACAGGTTTCTGTAGCTTATTTCCAGCCAGTTGCAGAACATAGGAGAGCTTGAAGCCATCTTTCATTTCAGATACCTTGAGTCAGGAAGGACAGTGCTGGCCTGGGCCCCCTGATGCCGTGCTTGACCTTATGCTGGATTTTTCATCCGGTGTAAGGTGCATAGAACTACCATGTCCCTAGGCAGGAGTGCTCATGGTTGATCTCTGAGTGCTGTCTTACTAAATCAATTACATAAATGTAGAGTGCATTATATGGCTAGATTTAATAAGCAGCACTTAGGAAGTTGGTTTTCTGCATGCTTTCTTAAGGAAAGAGGGTGGCAACCCCACTTTTAGCACTCTTTAGTGAGTTGGGGGCTCTAGATGTTTGGAACTTTTCTGCTGAAAGTGATAAACAATGTGTCCTCATGAAATTCTGTCCTGGGGATGTCATACCAATCTGGTGATGTATCCACTGGAGATGTATGTTTTTTAATAGAGCACCCAATGTGTAAAAGAAACGGATCCGCACACACACCGATTAGTGCAGTCGGGGATTATCCCCTTTTATTCAGCCACCAAACATCAACGTTTCGGGGGGGAACACCCCACCCTTCATCAGGATCAATAGGATTTTAATAGAGCACCCCAGTTCTGCTGACTCTGTATCAGTATTTGATTGCTCTAGGAGCTGTCAAGGGAGTAATATTTTACTTTCTGTTTACTTGTAATGGTTATCCTTTTTTTTATATAAAGGAACTGTGTATACATGGATTTAACTATTCTTTATTGTAATTCGTGTTTAACATATTTGAAATTGGATGGCTTTGCCCACAAAATACAGGAGTTCTGAAATGATCTTATTCAAATTGTGCAGCAGTATATGCAGACCAGTAGTAAACTAATAAATACAACCTGTGGCTTCAGAACTCCACAGGAGACTTTATGGTATGGGTGCGATTGGCAAATGGCATCCTACGCGTCAAACGGTGTTGTGCAGGTCACAAAATAATGGAAGTGATATGCAGACTGTCTGATGTAAATAATAGCATACACAAAACACACCGTCTGATTTCATCTGGTTTTATCAGATTTTAAATTGGAGCATGGAGGATCAGATTTGTAGTAAAAAAAAAAAAAAAAAAAAAAAGCTTGTGTTGTTGTAGGACAGTATTTGGTCAAGAACATGTAGTCCCCCCCCAAAAAAAAACTCCAGTGTAGTTTAGCCCATAAAATGTTAAAACATATTCAATTCAATAAGCTGTAAAATATACCTGTTAAAGTACTTTCATTGCAGCTATTTTTTTTCCAAATCATGTTAAATCAGTACATTTAGATCTTAAATTTGTGATTGCTTTCTGCATCTAGTACCACATATGTAGAAGTTTAAATAAAGTTTGTGTGGTGATTGTAGAGCCTTATGCTCATGTTCTGTTGTGTGCTCAGATGTGTGCTTTTCTCTTTTTTTTTCTAAGGCCCACAATTCTAACTTTCATTCTTTGTATCATGTCTGTGTTACTATGGTATCTTGTGCTCCCTGAGATTTTCTAGCAGAGAGAGAGAGAGACAGAGACAGAGAGAGAAGAGCTTGCTATTTATTTCTTGGCTTGTCCGTCGGCCACTTTTGTTCAGAAAATCTAAAGAAGCTTAACAAACCGTATCTGTTCAGACATCTTCAGAATGTATCTAATTTACATTCCTATCCTTAAAGGTACACTCTCATCAAAAAATAAAGCTTCACAGATATCTCATAAAACAAAGGGCCAGTCATAATAAATACATATGTATTCTAAATACACAAATGCAACCCGTGGGCAGGTTTACACAATAATTAGAGAAGCCCCAAACTGCACTTCATAATGGTTTCAGGTTTTTAGGGTTTCCCAAGTAACAAGCTAAACATTCTTATTATGGTAAAATAACCCCACAAAACATTATTATCTGGATGCAAAGTGATACATTCAAATTGCGCAGGAATGTTGCTTTGTTGAGGCTACATTTAATTTGCACGGTAACCCAAGTAATACACAGATGTTTGCATGCATACTTAAACATATATGTACATAAGTGCCGGTTGTGACCTGAAATTGTTACTGTGCTTGGATTGTAGGTTGACACAAAAGTACATCTATTTGCCATGTAAATCAATGGGGGGCAAATCCAAGGTTTTTGACATGGTGGAATCATACATGTGCCATTTCTCTGACATCATGTTGCAAGAAGAACTAAAGCTTAACTAAAGATGTAGGGCAAAAAATGTTGTACGTTATGTTTTGGGCTTCTGTACCAGCCCAAGGCAACTGCAGCCCTTCAGCTGTGTCTCCAAAGATGCCCCAGTAGCTCCCCATCTTCTTTTCTGCAGATTCACTGCACATGCTCTGTGCTGCTGTCACTTACTGAGCTTAGGGACTGACTCACAATATACTGAATATGTATAATATACATGTCACAATATAAGGCTGATTAGTAAATAATTCAGAGTACAGCTCAGAAACCAGCATAATTAGCATCAGAATTTAATAATCAGCCTGTAGCATCAGCTTATATTACAGGCCAACTTCGTTTTCTGCTTGATAATTTACAACAACCCCCAAGCTTCTCAACAGCCACTCAAAGCCCATGTGCATGTTACTGACACTGACCTAACAAAATCCAAGGTGGGAAACAAATGTGACAACTTGGAAGGTCTTGATCATAACCTTTATAGAGACAATGTACCTGTAGACTGCTTCAATAAATTCAGTATATATAATTTGGCATTTCTAGCCATATTTATTGTAAGTTTTTAGTTCTCCTTTTACAGCACGCACATTGGAACATTGATAGCATTCAGACCATAGTGTGCGGGTTACAAAACCCAGTTGAAAAAAATAACCCAATTTTGCGTAGCAGTTTCTTTTTTTTCTTTTTGGCTTTAACTTTGTAATCATCTTTTTTAGATTTAATATTGCTTATTTTCTGTTTTCTAACAGAATGCTTCGTTAGCCTTTTTTCTTTAACCTTTTATGCCTTCCATTGCCAGCTTTGCCCTTCTCATCCTACGTACTATACAGAACAACACGCTCAGTAAAAATCAGCAACAAGTCTTTGTATTTAACTATATTTAACTATGTCCAGATTGTAAGGTCATGGGATCTGCTCCAATTCTAAATCACTTGAGTGATTTGACGCTTTAAGTGAAATTGCGAGCTTTGCATTATATTTCTGCGGTCAAAACATGCATGATTCAGCATTTCAGCAAGGAATACATTTGGCAAGACATTACCTTACTTAGTGGGATTTTTGGTTTCTGTGCATTTATAAAGTTCTATAATTTCATTCAGCATGTTTTCAGTTATCCTTCCAATTTCAAAGTTTTCCCCTAAGATAACAGAATATGAATAGGCTGTTTTGTTTTCTGTTATAGAGTTGGAGCCACCAGCAATATTGCATCTGAGAAAGGCCTTTTTCCCTATTAGAATAAATGGGGTTCATGGTGTACATATGCACAGATTTGGGACTATTATGGCACCCAGTTTTCTCATGGGCTCCATAAACTTTGCACAACATCTTTTTATATAATGTTTCACTTTAACAAGTGGTATGACAAGCAATAGTGTTCAAGAGTATGTATGTGCTTCATTCATGTTCTGCTATCCTGCTAGGTTCTTTAGAGTCTGACATTAAGTATAATTCTCATATTATTCTAACAAATTGCATCTGCCATGGCCATGCTTCATTTTATTGTTCTGGTTCTGTTAGAGACATATTGGGTCTGTACCAACCATTAAGGGATACTAATACTCAGTGAAAATACCACAGCCTGAATCACAGATCACAGTACAATACTATACAGAATTTTTCTGTTCATTAGTATTCTCTATTTGATCATTTTAACATGGCATTGTTCCAACCAAGGATACATATATTTACTCTCTTCCCTACCTTAAAACCAACTATTGTAGTAACAATTTGGCCCTGTCAATGGACATTCCTGATATCCGCTTGTGGTCTTTTAATAAGACTAAATAATTCTGTTAGATCTACAGTAGGTGCTCTGCTGGTTCCTCCTCTGGCTGTATGGAGAAATATTTGTTGGGTTGGACGCTTTTTAGAATCAGTGAGTTGGATTACTGAATGACGACCGGCTTTAAACCATTTACTAAAATGTGTTCTAATTTAATATTTCTGTGTGGTTTTTTTTTTCCAGGAAACTGTGAACACGTCAGGATCCAACCAATACAAAAGGTAAGACAAATATTATTTCATACATCAAAGGTGTTATAATGCAAGATTTTTGATGCAAAAAGTGAATGCTTGGGGAATATGTCCCAAACCATTTAAAAGAACGGTAACACCAAAAAATGAAATTGTTTAAATGTAATGAAAATATAAAATAAATATAAAGTGTCCTGTTGCTCTGCACTGGTACATATGGTGTGTTCCTGCTTCAGGAACTCTGCTATAGTTTTTTATAATCAAGCTGCTGTGTAGCCATGGGAACAACCACTAAAAGCTTAAAAGGGAGAAAAGGCACATGATATACAGCAGATAACAGATATGCTCAGTAGTATACAATAGGATTCTTCAGAAGTTATCTGTTATTTACTGTGTATCCTGCAATTGAATGGCTGCCCCCATGGCTACACAGCAGCTTGTCTGTATAAACTATAGTAGTCTTTCTGAAGCAAACACACCAGTTATACCAGTGCAGGGCAACAGGACATTATATTGTCATTCCTTTAAATTCATTTTAATTTTTAGTGTTACTGTTCAATTAATGTGGAGTTTTACTGAATTCAAGGTCACATTTCCCCTCAAAAAAATGTACAGTAGTGTTTAAAAACTGCAGTCATCCAGAAATCTTCTTGTTGTTTTCAATAACCCGGGTATCTTTAAATTGATCAAAGATGATAGTCAATGTATTTAACATGCTTTATGTCATAATCAGAAAAGAGAGAATTTAGCTCAGTCCAGCGCGTCTAGAATTTCTATCTCAATCATCGAGTGGTTAACCCTGGGATATGATGGATCTTTGCCAAAAAACGATTTATTAAATATATATATATATATATATATATAAAATCGATCCACCCCAAGACTTAATGCATGTTCACCCGTTGAGAACAGAGACCTGGGTGTGTGTAAACCCCGGGTCCCGCTTCTGGGTAAACCCTAACTGCTATCAGTGCTGAGGAAAATTCAAGCAGAGGAAAACTTACTCACCGGATGAAGAGGGTGGCCCGGGTGCATCGCCCCGAGCCCGTAGCTTGAGGTGAGTTGCAAATGAACAAAGTCGGCGAGCACTCCAAGTCCACACGAGAAGTTTAAAATGAAGAATTTATTTCAACAGGTTAAAAACAAAAATCCTGACGCGTTTCGTATCCACGATACGTAGTCATAGGTGGTCATATACCTGTTATTTATTTAAATGACCCCAAGCAAATCAATTTAAGTAGATGCTCCTTAAATATTGGGCAAAATAACAAATATTTCAAAAGTTATTGTGTGAAAAGTTTTTTTGTGTTGCTTTTGTGTGTCAGGGCCAGAGGCCATAGAAGATAGGAGTCGGGACCAAGGAGGAGAACCTGTATGCAGAAAGTCCAGATAGCAGAATCAAATGGTTTTAAGAAGGTTTTTCCTGTATCTAGGCTAAAAGGTCAGGGCAGGCAGCGAGAATCTTAGTCAGGAACAAAGCTGGAAGTCGGGGACCGTAATCCCATTGCAATTTTGGAGTCAGGAAGGAATTTTTCCCCCCTTTGAGGCAAATTGGAGAGACTTCAAATGGGTTTTTTGCCTTCCTTTCGGATCATCTATCAGTTAGGCAGGTTAAAAAAGAGTTAAACGGTTGAACTTGATGGACCTGTGTCTTTTTTCAACCTAACTTACTATGACTATGAAGATTTTCATGTTACTAGGAATCAATCAGGAAAAATAATTAGGAAGGAAGACCTATATTTGGGAATTGAACCCAGGGACGCCAGTGGCTTTTATTTTTAATTTGGCACCAAAAGCATGCTTGATGACATTACTCCTCTATGCGCTGATGTCAGCATGGACACCTCCATCTTGGATGCGGCACTGAAAAGGAGAGGCGCTCCTTTCACTGTGCGGGTAAATGTTCTGCGAGTGAATTAGGGTCTATATAGATGTATACGTACGTCTACATTTTATTCCACCAAAAATTGCCCATCTCCTTTAAGCAAGAAAAAAAAACCCACCCTCACAATCAGACCTGCATTGCTGTCAAAAGTGACCCTATCTTTGTACCTGCTATAAAAATGCATTTTAAGCTGCTTAGGATCCTTTTCTGTCAGAACGCCGACACTGAGAGTGTAGGAGCGTGTGCGGTTAAGGCTGATATGGACTAAACTTTATCTGTTCATGTTCCAGTTGGAGGACCAAGATTACAGAAAATAATTAAGAAAAAAAATAATAAAAATTATTTGTCAAATTGAAATTGAAAATGAGACACAGAGGCAGGAGCACTTGCCAGATTGCCTGTTTTGCTATCTATTTTACAGTTCACACTTGAGTGAGTTTAGGAATGGCAGTGAAAAAAACCCAGATAAGTTTTTGATGGAGCAGTTGTTTGCACTTTTGGCATCTGCTTGCATAGTTGTCATGTTTTTATAAAAGCTTGAAGTGAAAAATAAACAGAGTCAAATGTCTCTTTGAGCCATCTCTTGTAATAATGTGGTTGGAAATCCTATTGCAGCTGAAAAGAATTTGGATTCCCAATTTTCTGCCAAGCTCTGCTTCTGATTATTTATCTAGCATTATTTGGTTTCAGCAAGTAATGCAACTCACTTACTGAACTATGGAGTCCCTTAACCTGGGAAGTTCTGTGACTGATTTCTACTTAGTGCCTGACTGTTAAATACTTCTGTCATAAATCTTGTATAATACTTCACTTTAGTAGCTTCTGACAAATAAAGCTTATTAACTCAAATATGTATTCATTCATTATATCTCTAGCTTTGTCCGATTGTGAGCTCTTCAGGACAGGGATCCTTCCACTTCTTTGTCATTCTTTCCTTATTTATTTATGTTTAACCCAATTCATGCGGGTCCTTTTTATAATTGTAGTGGTACAGTTATGGGATGTATTGTACAGAATAATTGGGATCTGGGGATCTCCATACCTTAAGTCTGTTTATAAAAACCTTTAAACAATAAAGCACCCACAGGATTATTCTGCCACCAATATTGATTTATGCAGCTTAGGTACTGTTGTATTGTGGAGAAAAGGAAATCATAAAAAAATGAACCTTATTTACTTAAAATGGACTCTAGTGCCATCCAGTCTGTTAAAGTGCTGCAGAAAATGTTAGAGCTATATAAATAATATGATAATAGCAGTATTCAACAGTAAGCTCAGAAATGTTTTTTGTAGGAACCAGTAGCAAAGCAAGCATTTAGATATTGCTTTTGTAGCAGAGGGAACATTACAGGAAATTCACTTCATCAAAGGTATACTTCTTGGGTGGTCTTCATTACTGAATCCATATATCTGCACGATACCATCTCCCTTAAGAAATATACACAGAAGGAATGTTCTGTATTCAGTTTAAACCCTCATAATAAGTTTACTTAAGGGAATGTAACTGGATAAAGATTGATCTCATCTATACATACTGTGGAATGAATAGATAAACCTATGTACATTTGCCAGTTTTGTTACTTGGCATCTGTACACGGGGATCATTTATCATGGATTGTTTTTGAGCAGTAATGATGCTTGCCACTGGGGATAAAATACAATTCACTATTAGTTTCCTATTTTATTTTTTTAAAATTATGTGGATAAAATAGCATTGATTCAGTTTTTTAGTTGACACAATGACTTGTTTTCTATAAGGACACAAACCTGTGTAGGGTGTTGTAATTGATAGAAACAATTAAATTGAGTTGCTTGAAATAACCAAGTCTCTTGTAATGATTACATGCACCTTAAAATCCAGATGTCTCAACTTTTAATAAATCTACCCCTTAAGCAGGCCATAGATGCAAAGATCCGATCGTACGAATCGATAGGATTGGTACGATTTTCGGACCGTGTGTGGAGACTAGTCCCGTCATTTTTTGTCCGGCGGAGATCGGTCGTTTGGTCAATCGGACAGGTTAAAAGATTTCTGTCGGCTGCCGATAATATCTCTGCGTGTATTGCTGATCATACGATTTTCAGTGGGAGACTGTCACTAGCTTTGTCGGACATAGATATCGTACGATTGCTGTCAGGGGCAGAACATTGGCTGATCTGTTCTTTAACTACTTAATTTGATCTGACTGGTAAGACTTTGATCTGAATGGTTAGTGGCGGGTCGGGAGATGGGGAAGTCGAAATCGAGATGATTCGTACGATCGGATCTTAGCATCTATGGCCAGCTTAAATCTGTAAAAGGAATTGATTGTTGGGGGGGAATTTAACAAACTTTGAAAGTAAAATAGTGGGCCAGGCACAAAAATGGCCAAAGCATATGCATTGGGCTCTTTGAGCTTAATGTATACATAGAGTTGCCGCCCGGCTGGTAAACATTATGCTAGATTTCAATATTAATTAATATTTTTCCCTGCAAGTGACAACCCAGAGTGTGCAGTGAAAGACCAGTAACTGAAATACGATATACCACAGAGCCAATAAATGATCTGCTAGAATTCTATAGAGAAATATTTGCAACTTTTGAAGAAGCATTACAAAGTATAACACAGTTACTAGGTTTTTATGTCTATTTTTGCCTTCTGAATGTTAAATCAATCTGCTATGCTTTGATTTACCTAAAGTATATAGCATTCTCATGATGCTTGAGAAAGGGGTCACGCCCCGACACATTGCATCCGCAATAAACGAGCAAGGTTAAACCTGCTAGTAATACCCATGTTGTGCCGGTGTGTTCTGTATCTACGCTGTTTTTGAGGTTGCCCAATTCCTCTATCATCGAGCACCTGGGATTCGTTTGATTCTGGACAGCCAGGGTGTGCGAGTGTAAGTTTTTCTTTTTTACAGGAAGGCCATCACCCATAGACTCCATTTTAATCAATCAATTAATTTAAATGTTTTCAAATTATTTCCCTTTTCTCTTTAATAATAACAGTATCTTGTTCTTGGTCTCTGTTGAAATGTAGTTAATCCTTATTGGAAGCAAAACACTACTATGTTTATATGATATTTTAGTTGACATAAGGTACGGAGATCCAAATTTCTGAAAAACCCCTTATCTGTAAAACCTTCTGAGCACTCTTGATAACAGATCCCATACCTGCACCAATTAATTGTAAATTAAAGTGTCTTTTTGCAATTAAAAGGCTGTTTTATCATATACTCAACTTAGGAATAAGTGAATAAGGATGTCTAGCAGTTTGATATTTTGCTGAACTTCGCTTACTGTTGACAAAGGTTTCAAAGATATATGTATAGGATCACTTTTTTTTTTTAATTAATAGTGATGTGCCCAATAATCTGCTTTAATTACTATTGCTGTATATGGGATATCAATTAAATTATTATTTGTAAACCTGTGTGGATTTTATTGCACTATATACACTCATATGATAATCATGCCTATAATTTATTATTTCACACCAGCAATAATGCTCCTGATGATGACATCTTAAATCACTTTTCTCGAAATGATCGAACAGCCTGTAATCATTTAAACCGAGAGACAAGTTCCTCTGGAAATTCTGGCCAGGACAGTGCTCTGGTACAAAAAATCGAAGAACTTGAAAGAGTAAGATCAGTGTTCCTTTTGTTTAAGTGCATAGTGTACAACAAATTTATTTCTGTGTTTAGCTTTAAAAATGCACTTAATTCCTTGCTTATATTCATTTTCCTGGTGGTTTCCTCCATCCACTCATAGCCACCACCTTTTACACCACCTAAATGCAATATGACTCACCTTAACCCTTTCACTCTTGAGTCTCCCCTCCTCTGGAACTCCTCCATTAGAAACTCCCAGTCATGACACTTATGTGACAGCGCCCCAGTTATTTCTAATGACACCTCCTGTTTATTACACAAAGTTACCCACCCTCTTAAATTGTAAGTACAAGTCTCCTCCTATGTCTCTTAACATATGGGGCTTCATTTTTGTAATTATATTTATATTTTTTATTTATTGTACTGTATGCTCCCCTATGTATTAATGTATTGTAAAATGATCAATGTAGTGTGATATAAAAAAGGGTATGTATATCATTCTATCTTTGTAGGATCTAGCAAAAGAGAGGCAAGAACATTTGAGATTAACAAAGATAATGGAAGACAAAGAAGAATTAATTCACAAACTGAAGGAAGAAATAGACTTATTGAACAGAGTAAGTTTTACTTTTGTGTGCTTTTATATGGTCATGGGACTCCTCTGTGACTTTTAATATCCTTATATTTTACAGTAGGGGGTACTTTATTCACTATATATATGCCTTCCTGTTTAACATTTTCAAAATGATGGTAAAAATGCTTTAAGAATTATATGAGTATGTAAACACTCATATAACAATGTGTTAGTGTAATGGCATACGGCTACTGTATACACTTCAAGAACTTAATTTTTCTGCCTAATTGCCCAGTGGAGTCCACCATAGACTTGAATGTTACAAGTGGCACATTTCCAGGTTACTATTGCCTGTCAGATGTTGACATGATGATTGTCAAACAATTTACACTGAAGTCTATAATGGGTTGCTTCAGGTGATTTTTGTAGGCACTTGTGCAATTGGCCATAATCTGATGTCTGAGTTTCCTGTATATCAGCACTATGCATTGAATGTCTGCCCAATACACACCCTGTTTTTTTTATGTCACAGGGACATAACTGGGTACACAAACCTTTTTTTTTTTTTTTTTTGGACATGACTAAAGTTGACCATAGACTTGAAAATCCACTTCTTTGGCAACCTCACTTTTCTTTCAGTGATATGCCCCCCTTTAGGTGGGATATATTGGGCTGATCTGATCATTATGTCCTAGGGCCAAATGATCGGACAACAACCAAGGAGATAGAGGCGATCAGAGTGAGGACCGCATCAATGAGCCAGATATCAATCTGATATTGGTTCATTGATGTAGTCCTCACTGTCTGTATTCCCATTATCATGATCTGAGCATTGGGCCCATTGGATCAGCCTGATATTACTCACCTCAAGCTGGGCATATCGGGAAATGATCCACTCATTTGTCACCTTTCCAAATGAATGGATCTTCAAGTGTATGGCCAGTATTACCCCCTGCAAAAAATCTGTACAATTTATCTACCTCTTCAGCCATCCCAACACCATAACAGTACCTTACTAAAAATGATCATCTGCTGGTTCAAAAACTGATAGGCTATTCTTAATATCCTATCCTGGTTATAGGCTTTACAAGATGCTGAAAATTCTTCTCCTATACCTCTATAAAGAATCATTCTTTTTCTTAAAGTTAAATAATAATAAAGATTGTTTTACCCGAAACTTCCTGCTATTTAAAACATATTTGATAGCAGAAAATTGTTCTAAACATAGTTTTAATACCCATTTAATTACACATAATAATAGTGTAACGATATGGACCTTTCTTTTAGAATCTCAAAAGCATTTCCTTGGTGAAAACACCATGTCGTGTTTCTCTGCAGAAATGTTTACTGACATAAAGATGACATTGCTTTCTGTTATTTTACAGAAAGCTATTTTTATAGAATAATCAAAACCCACTGAATATGGAGGGGAACTTATAGTCCTCTCAAAGAGGGTTTTTGAAACTTTCCTTTTTTATTTTAAAAGTTAACTCAAATACAGGTATGGGACCAGTTATCCAGAATGCTCAGGACCTAGGGCTTTCCGGATACCGGATCTTTCTGTAATTTGGACCTTCATACATTAAGCCTACTAGAGAATCATTCAAACATTAAATAAATCAAGTAGGCTGGTTTTGCCTCCAGTAAGGATTAATTATATCTTAGTTTGGATCAAGTACAAGGTACTGTTCTATTATTACAGATAAAAAGGAAATCATTTTTTAAAATTTGGTTTATTTGAATAAAATTGAGGCAATGAAAGACAATCTTTCCATAATTCTGAGCTTTTTGGATAGCAGGTTTCCAGATAATGGGTCCCATACCGGTACTTTAATTTATATTTTTCTGCCTTTCATGCTACTTTTTCATGTTATTCCTGACTGTTGACTTGGTGGTAATTCTCTTGTTGACTTGTCAGAGGACACCTAATCTAATATCCAAAGCATACTTATTTAGCTTTTTAGTCAGCTGCTCACCACTTTGGAATTGCAGCAGCTATCTTGGTAGTTTACTCTAGCATCCAGACAATTATGTGAATAAGAGACTGGAACATGAATAGGAAAGGGCCTGAATAGTAAGATAAGTATTACAAAATATCAGTAAAATTGTACCCCCCAAAGAATAATATTTTTTGGCTGCCAAGGTCAGGAGCCATGTTTGAAAGGTGGTAAGATACTTGCTAAGAATAGGAACTTTAAGGAACCCTTTAAGATCAGTACTTAAAGGGGACCGGTCACCCCAAAAAATGTTGAAAATCCTATTTTATCACATTAGTCAAGTAAGATTAACTCTGGTAAACCAACAATATACTATTTTGATCATATACTGGTTCTGCTTTGATTCTATTTCTGCACTTTACTCACCAAGAAATACACATAGGGGTACATTTACTAAAAAAGTGAATTGTGTTTTTTGGCAAAAAATTGCCAAAATGACAATTTGTACAGAATTCACCAATTTCCTAAAAGGTGAGCAAGACAATTCATTAGCAAAAAACCTCAGCGCTAAAGAACTTTCTCACCATATTCGCCTGGTGAAAATTCGGTAATTTATCAAAGGGCAAATGTTATCCTCTTTTCCAATGGGTGAACTCCCATTATAAAGATAGAGAAGCCACTTTTAATTTCACCCTTTCCATGCTACTTTTTCTCCAAAGGATTTAGCACATCTGATATCGTGAGTGCCATCTGTTTTATGCCAATTACTTTTCTCCATGGCGAAAAATTTCTTGTGAATTTTCCCCACTAATATTGTATGGGGAAATATACTGACAAATGTTCGCTGAGAATTAACTCCAGGAGAAAATTCACCACATTTCTCTTGAAAAACAAATTTTTAGTAAATATAGAGATGTGTTGTGAAAATACACCTGGCGAAGTGAGGCGAACCAGAATCACCAAGGATGTAACATTTTTTTTGTTCTTTGAGCTTTGCAACATTTTCTGATTATGACCTTTTATTTGATCACTTCCTGTGTGTTAATATTTGATAACTAGCTTAGTTTGATGCCTTCTTTAAGAGGAGCGCTATAAAGGGAATTTGTTGACCAAAAACATCGGGTTAATTTAAATATACGGCTATATATAAAATACAATCTATATATTAATATCCAATATATATATTAGAAACATCATCTTCAGAATAATTTATCTTTACTTTTTTATGAATTTTATTAACACAAACATATAACCCCTTGTCTCGAATTTAGCTAGTCCAATCACAGTGTGAAATAACATTTATTCCTATTGTCTCCAAAGGATTTGGATGATTTAGAAGATGAAAACAAGCAACTAAAGCAGGAAAACAAGACGCTGCTAAAAGTCGTTGGACAACTAACAAGATAGAAGATTGTTTGTAGCTGTGCTGCTCACTACTGATTTCTACCTTTTGAGAAGAGAAAGGGTGGCATAGGGCAATTTGGTTAAGGGATTAGGGAAAACTTGAGCAAAAGCAACCTCTTCAGTGAAGGGGAATTCCAGTTCTTTATAAAGGTCTCATAGAATTGTATGCTGCAAGCTTGCATATTTATTACTGTGGACTTAACCTTTGGGAGGAATGATTATTTGCACCAGCTGTTTTTAAGGTATCAGTTTTTTAACCCACAGAAAAAAAATAGTTTTTGCTTTTAAGGAAAAAGATCACAAACACAGACCACTATTGACAACCTTGTCGCTTATTTGCATCTGTTTCCATTGCAAATTAAATCTCCCACTTTCTCAGTATATCAACATCTGCGCTGATATTGTGCTCCACTCTCTTGAAATATGCCACAAGAGGAAAAACTAGTCTTTCTAGATTTTTTACACATCAGGCAGATTAGCAAAGAAGAAAAGAAGGACCGCCAGACAAAATTGTCACAGCACATGTGAAACCAGTGTCTAGAAATCTCCCCACGGACAAAGGGCAAGGAAGAAAGATTTAAACTGAGTCACTGGAAAGGAATGTGTCTTGTCTGTAGTGGCCTGATCTCTGCATATTTTTAGAAGGACCTTAAGAATATTTTGATATTTTTTCAGATCCATCCAATTGGCATTAACATCATGCTTCTGTTGATTTAACCCTTATTTATGCTGGTTTTGAAATGAATTCAAAAAAAGCCATTGCACATAGCATTGAAGGAGATAGGCTTCACAGTGGAACATTTTTCTTCTGTATATATTGTATTGCAGCTGTATGCTCCACCCTTGGTTTACAGCTAAGTAGACATAAGCCTTGTTTATATTTAACCGCATAGTCTTGTAAAGGCTTGTTTTTCTCTGCAGGTTTTATTGGACCAAAACAAAATGCAGGGACAGGAAGGTTTTACTATGGGGTTCATTTAAAAAAAAAAAAAATCAGGTTCTCACCAGCAGAAATTTCTTTTTTAAATTCTAATGATCATATGCTCTGATTATAAAGAACCAAATTGGGTTTCTTTGGGTTGACAACTAAACTGAAATGGAGAGGTTAGAAAGTGCTTTGCTATGATAAATATGTTTACAATTACTGTCCTCTATATATTTGTATGCTAGCTTTATTTGCTGTGCACAAATATAGTATTGCCTTTACAAATGTGTTTCTATGTGTGTTTAATCATGTTTAATTTTGAATCTCCTTCACAGAAAATAGAACTTCTGTACAAAATAATAATCTGTGCTAGCAACTGTAGTTTAAATTCAGTACCTTTTAAAGGTAGATGTATATGGTATTATATACTTTGTGTTCTTTCTTGTGTCCTTTCACAGCCGTTTCTTTCTTGTGTCCTTTCACAGCCATTTCTTTCTTAGCTCTTTGCTAGCCATGACTGTAGACTTTGCTTTTCACAGTAGCCGGTCGGTCCAGGATTATTAGAGGATTCACATATTATTTTCAGCAGATAAAATTATGATTATGGAACCAACACACAAGCAATGGCTTTCTTGTACAATATAGGCGAAGTATATTGTCATTGTACAAAGTAAAAATGGATAAAAATATAGGGGCAAATTTTATAGGCATGTGGCTTTTATTTACAGCTGCATCTTCTGTAGATTGAGATTTTTAAGATATTTATACGATTTCTTCCTTTTTTTTTCGCATGAGCTTCTTACCAGAACATCTCGACTGCTAGGAGAGTATTTGTGTTGGATTAGTTAATCCATTCCACGTAAGTGAAAATCAAGATATTTTGCAGGTGTCTTCTTGTCTGACAACATTGACACAAGAAAAAAATAAATTAACACTAGTGAAATCAGTTAAAGGAGAAGGAAAGTCATACTCGCTGGTGGCTGCTGAATATTAGGAGAGTAGGCACCAAGGAGTGATTGTCTTCTTATGCTTCTTTGTTCTTCAATGGACCTGGGCTGTTGCATGTGCAGTAGAGTGAAAAGGCTGACTTTTTGCTTAAAATTAGGCTACCCGGCAGGAAGGAGATCACAACATGATGCTGGCTCACATGTACCCTGGGCTGGTGCAATTTTCTAGGGAAAACCAGGGCAATCCATTAAGTGATGGGGGTTTCCAACATTTGGTATTCCATCCAGTCATTGAACCTTTTACTCTCCATTAAGAAAGATTGACATTGTTTCACAAATTTTATATAATCTTCCCAATAGCGTACTTTTAACATTCCATATGGATTACATACTTTGAACATAGTAGATGTTCGTTTAATCTTAATTATCCATACAGGTGGATGATATTCCTTTACTGGTCTAGGTAGAATTAAAGTCTGAAAGTAATGTGTGACCTTGGCTTTAGCTCTCAAAACTTTGGGCTCTTTTGAAAATTCCAACCAGTATACTATTTCTTTATGCTTATTTTATTTTTGGTGCAGAATCATGAATCTAGTAAAGGGAAGTACATTCAGAATCACTTCCTAGTCATTTCACACACAGCAGTGTTTAGACAATGTCTACTTGCCTTTAAAAACAATACATTAATTGCCTATCTTTTATAATTACCCATACCATTTCCTATACCAATACCAATAATATAACCACTTACAGTATAATAGCTATATTAGATTATAATACATTTTATTATACATACCTTCAATTTTGCAGGACAAACGGTTTGAATGACCATATGGCATTGATCTCTTTGTTCAGGCTGATTGCTGAGTGGGATGGAAAGGGAGCTGCAACTGAAATGCACATATATGTTCAGATGGTTTTTGCAGAAAGGCCAAAACTGCTCAAGCTAATTTGTGTGTGTATTGACTGAAGCCTGTAGTTGATTTATTTTACTTAAAGGCAAATATCTAGGACATCTACCCTATCTTGTTTTCAGCAGAAAAAACATGTTGGATCAGAATTGTATCTATTTAAGCAGATTTAACCAGAATTTAACCAGAATTTTTCTCGTGAGCTCACGTGTGCTGGGTACAGTTCTACCTAATTGGAAATGCAATTTTTTCATTCATGAAAGAATCAGTGGACTTCCTCAAGGATTGGGTTGGTAAATCCATTTAACAGAAGTCATTGGGAATGTAATTGAACTAAATACTCAAGAAAACTGATGTGATCATTTAAATGTTTGAAAAGAATGTTCTGAGTAAAAATGTGGTACTCTGGTTTTCTTTCTGAGTCCCATATTGACAGTATCAAAATTATATTTTTTGTCTATAAACTTTCTCAGTTAAGTAGTGTTTTTATACATCTGTTTAACTGCTGGAGGAATAATGCAGTAATCATTCATTTGTGCAGCAACTGGGGGGGATGTATACTATTAAAAAAATGTTATTCCTCACATCAGAAAAAGTAGGGGAGCATAGTTCCCCTATTGCTACTTTGCTATTTTGGTATTTAGCCATTATGGTTTAGAATGTATCAGCAAATCAAGTAAAATCAATGGTCTGATATCAGACAGTCTCTACTGATGCATGAACAGTAGAGAATATAAAGGTAAACAAAATAACCAGATGAAAATAACCAGTGTTATGCGGAAAGCCCACCATACAGGGCTGAAGGTCCCTCTTTGCTTAGCAAATACCATATAAGCTGTTCGGACTTCAATGGTTTTAGTTGTTATGTAGTGAAAAAACAGGCTTACATGCCAAGTTGCCATGAATTCACATTTGACTTTTCACATAATGACATGTATGCCCCTCCCTGCCAGCCGTAATTGTGAAAGAACGTAAATAGGCACATACATAGCAGGAAACATGTTGCATGCATAAAATGGCTGCACTATTTGATGCCACAAGTAGAGAGGACTTATTCTGTTTTTTGCAGACACTATGCACCTTCTGGTTTGAATTAAATCTGGATGTAACAACAAAAAAATATATAATTATCTGGCCTTTTAATATTACAAGTATTAAGTCTACTCTTCTGTGGCCAGCTGCTAATGGTAATGGCAGACAGGGGGATGTATCACCAACACTAAAAATGCACGACTGTGGCTGACAAATCTCCCCAAAATGCTTCTCCACTGGCTATAGTTGAAATTGGTGGTGGGAAATCCTAGGTACTGCATCATTCTTTTGAAGTCGCCCAAAGTTGCCTCACAAGGAAACTTTGAGTGACAGCATTGCGTAGGTTTTACCACCACCGATTTCACTTATTGTCAAAAGAGAAGCATTTTCAGGAGATTTGTTGCCTACAATCATGCATTTTTATCGGGTGCCAAATCTCCCCCATCACCCATGGCCCTAGGAGGAGTGACGATAAACAGGAGGCAAGATAATATTCATATCTACACCTAAGGGCAGGGGCACACAAAGCTACTGGGGGAGATTAGACGCCCAGCGACAAATCGTTTCTTCTTCGGACAACTAATCTCCCCGAACTGCCTCCCCGACAGCAAGAATGTAAATTGCCGGTGGGATGGCACGCGGAGCGCTTTGTTTTCCGAAGTCACCCGATGTTTCCTCATGAGGCGACTTTGGAAAACGAAGCACTCCGAGTGCCATCCCCCGGCAATTTAAATTCTAGCCGGCGGGGAGGCAGTTCGGGAAGATTAGTCACCCGAAGAAGAAGTGATTTGTGATTTGTCCCCAGTAGCTTTGTGTGCCCCTGCCCTAAAGGATAAAAACCCTTTCTTACTTAAATGTCCTGCAAGGAAATAAAATGAACATTTGGGTTAATGGGGAAAAATATGTGCCTGAATGTGTTGATCTGTTCATATAGCAGCTCTCAATAAGCGACTTCTTGAGAACACATTTTATTTATCTATTATGTAAATGTGTGACCTTCAGCTGAATTGCAACTTGAATGGCTGCCCCCATAACTCATTGCATAATTATATAACTAGCATGGTTTCTGATAAAAGTACACTTTAACTAGTGCAGGGTGACCACACACACCATCTTTAAATACATGTTCAGCGCAAAGGAGAGGCAAATGAAGTGCAAGTTGTTGTTTTAATAACATTTGTATGTGTACATAATATTGGCAAGCAAGATTGCAGTCATCAGTTTTCCAATCACAGATCAGCAGAATTCTACAGATTCAGTAGGTGTGTCAATACATACAAGGCTAACTGGACATCTCGTTTAGTTTGCATTTTTGCCACCCGATTCACACAGGCCAATGCTGGTGTTTTCATTGGGTGACAATACATTGTGATCACTAGTTCATTGAACTTTGATACACCATACTACTTGGTGGTAACTAAGGTAGTACTATCCAACCTTTTCATGCTTTAATGCTGCTGGCTTTTTAATAAAACTGACAATTTTAATGAATATTCTGAACCCCATTGGGAAAGTAGTTGCTGTTAGTGACCGACACTTTTCTGGCAAATAAGGGTTTCCCCTTGAGTTTAGCACTCCAAGCGGACTGATGCCAAAACCTTTGAAAGGATAACCCTATACAACTAGTTTTCTCTTGACTATTCATCATGCATACATGTTTTAATGCAATTAATAATTTAGAGCTTTGATTTTTTTGTATAAAGGCAAAAACACTCATTTGCAATATGTATAAAACAAGTAGATGCACATATTGTGTTCAGCATATGCACTTTAAATCATAAAATTAGGTTTGTGCATGCTTTTAATTTAAATGTATTCCATACCAATAAATTTCATTTGAACAAAATACCCGATTGCTGGTCTGATCATTATTAAAGTTTTTTTGTGGTTAGCATGCATAGAAAAACACATTTGATGGCATTTTTTTCAATAATCTGAATAGCATCTTACAGTGCACTTGGTACTAGGCTTCAATAATGCTCCAGGATTTTGTTAAAGAAATATAATTTTGGCCAATACCCATACAGTAACTGCCTAATTGGTGACACCACTGAGCGGCCTTAACTGAAATATCTTTTGATAGCCTGTCCCTTTAAAAATATACTCTTAGGCACTATACTCAGAATACGAACACCTCAACTGGCATAAATGCCTTTTAAGTTTCAGTTTTGCAAGTGGAAGATTCTGGAACACCACACAAACAAAGTATACAGCAGATCTTAAAACATTCTATACTGTGCAATTATTGTCTGATGTTCATATTTAATTAAAGGCGTACTTTACATTTTTCTTACCATTTAGTATAGTTTTTGAAGTATTCTGCCTCTTGATATATATCTGCCTTAAATTTCCAGTAAATCCTGAGATCATGCATACAGTACCTAGGATTCTTTTTATTAGCAGCAGCATAATGAAAAACTGTAGTGTATTTTAATAAATGGTTTTATATATGGTTTTTTTACATTTATTTAATAATGTATTTGTTCCTAACTTTATTTTTTTCTGACTGCAAACAATAAGATAGTGCTGTTAGTCACTGACAGATTACACCTGCAGACACAGGGTAGATGAAGATTGAAAAGACTTTTTTTTTTTTAAATTCATCTGCTTTTGTACTGACAGATGGCTGCCATTTGTGTTACTGTGCACGATAGACTGAGTACCTCCTAGTCTCGGCCATATAATCGGAGAGTTCAAACTGCTGATGGTGTCTATGTACCGCCAAAACTCAAAGCAATATTCCAAACTGCAAGATGAATTTATTGTAGCAGTGATAACACATTACATGTTTTGGGCTGAGCCCTTTATTAAACATATGTGTGTGTGTGTCTTTGAGTTGTCTGGTAATGTTTTCTTCTCATTTGTGTTCCTGCACAGGCAGGGTGATAGCAGATAATATCCAAGAAAAGGCCATGTAAGGAGTTGACCTAACTGGTCAGAAAAATGTGAACTATTTATAGTTCAAGTTCTAAAAAAACAAATAAGAAAACCCATATTAAAAAAAAAAAAGTTAAGCATCTGCTACAGTTTGGGTGCATGTATATAATAGGGACAGTTGCCCTTTAACCTGCATGAATGGTTATGAAATATGGGAAAAAACAAAACTAACCCATACAGACAACATTCAAACTTTCTGCCAAGTCACTGCCTTGTTTGACTTGATTGAAGGGACCCAGCAATGCTAACTACTGTGCCACCATGTGCAGGTGAAGACAAAAACACCCAGGTCCAAACTGAGATTCAAAATAGTGCCTGGCATTTTAATGCACAGAAGTCACATAGGCCTTAGAAATAGTCAGTGTACAAAGGGCAATGCAAATACATTACCAATATTTGTTTGGGGGATTTTTTTTTAATTTTTCTGTTAGTATACCTCTATTCTAGAATCAAATGAACTGTAGATCAGTTTTATATAATCCATTATACTTTTGCTTGTATTTAAATGTTTTTACAAAGAGCACATCAAGACGTGGCAACACCTACCAGCTTGCATGCCAAAAACAAACCAATACTTCTATGTATGCCCTTAATCCTGAACTATTTTAGGTAATAAAGACTATGGGCCAGATTTACTAAAGGATGAAGTGGCCGTCACTAGCGAAAATTCGCCAGAAATCCAATCGGCAGGGAGATCGAATTCACTAACAGACATAGAGGACAATTCGCTTGTGAAAGAGTTCATCACTAAGGAAGTTTCGTGCCCTTTCGCCAGGCAAATTTTCACTCAGGTGAACGATCGTTATTCTTCAAATTTACTAAAGTTAAGTTATCCCTTTTGCCAGGGTCTGGTTCTCCAGGTTATACCTAACGAACTGATAAGATGAAGCTACTGTACATCCTCCTCAATCTTCTGCCAGTGACATCATATCCTGTATGCCGAAAAGTTATAGAACAAAGAAAACCCCCTGGCTTTTTTTTATATTTTAAAGTGGGATTGTGTTTAAAAGTTTTAACTGTTAAATATATTTTTAAATACATTTTTTTAACCAATTGAGGGTCATGTCTAGGGCATTAGAGGATCTCTTTTGCCTTTATTGTGGACATTTGTAATAATAAGTGGCCACTTCAAGAATTTGCACCCACATCTCTAGTAAAGTCATATATAAGAGCTACCTGTATATGTACCTGCCCTATTCAAATTGACCTAAACGTAGGTGTACTAACGAAGTATCGCTAGGCTTAGCTAACGTTTGCTATGAAATGCTCGCGCTGATGAATTTATGCTAGCAAGACATTTCCAGCCTTTGTCTTCATAGACACAACTTTGCATTATAGTGAATTAATATAGTGGTAGCGAATTTATGCCTGGTGAAGTGGAGAGGAGTGTGGCGAACCTTTACAATCGAAAATTTGTCCTTGAGTAAATTTGCCCCATTGCCTATGGCTGCTTTGCATTTTTTAAAATAAAGTTATAAATGACCTGCATGTACCCAAAAAAAAAGGTAAAAATAAAACACTGATGAACTAAACTGATACATTAGATGCAGTGGGCAACTTGAACTTTCACTGCAGTGAGTTGTGTTTAAATCACTTTAGTTAACTCACAATCTGTCCTTCCTGCATTCCATTCCAAAATGTGTGCTGCTGCGGGTATTCAAGCACTGCACCATGCAAATCCTGGAGCTACTGGCGCCTTCTGACCAGGCTGTAGATCCACACTTGTGCCTAACGAAATATGGGGGAGAAAAAATTGAGCATTGTGGTTAAAAAAAACATGGTGATTGTGCTTGAAATTGCACTTTGCACACTGTCAAGGTAAGGGAATGTGCCCCATTTTTTCAAGGCAAAGGAAAAAGCGACATTAATGGACAGATTTATCAAATGTCGAGGTGAATTTTTGAATTTAAAAAATTCGAATTTTGCACTATTTTTGTGTACCTTGACTAGGGATTAGTCCAAATTCGATTTGAATTTGCAAAAAATTTTAAAATTCAAATTTTGAAATTCTATTTAAAAATTCAAATTCGACCATTTGCTATCTTAGACCAGCCAAATTGCTGTTTTAGCCTATGGGGAACCTTCTAAAATCCATTTGGAGTCTATTGGTGGACCTTGAGGAAAAAAAAGTTTTTTTGGGGGAAAACTATGATTCTAATTTGTTATTACATCAATTCGTACGATTCAAATTCAAACGTATACAGACCTATTCGATTGAAAACTGACCTGTTCGACCAAAAAAAAAAACTTTGACTTAATTTCGGTTGGTCTAATTCTTTTTTGAAGTAGAATTTCCATGTTTTTTAAATTTCAAAATTCGACCCTTGATAAAACTGCCCCTAAACGTTGCACTTCTGACGCATCGTTTGTTATGTACAATTTTTTTTGTTAACTCATAAAAGGATCTCCACCAAAAAACTTTCTCTTGCATAGTGAAATAAGAAGTCATTCTGAGAAACTTCCCAATATACATTGTTTAAAGATTGTTGATGGTTTTAAAGTTATTGGTACATTTAGGGGCAGATTTATCAAGGGTTGAATTTTCGAAGTGGAAAATACTTCGAAATTCGACCATCGAATAGAATTCTCTGACATTCGAAGTCGGGGGATTTTATTCATCACACGATTGTACTCCGATCGTACTTCGGATCGTACGATTCGAACGATTTTATCGTGCGATCATGCGATTTTCTTTTGAATATAAAAAACTTAGAAAATTGCTCTGGAAGGTCCCCATAGGCTAACTTAGCACTTCGGCAGGTTTAAGTTGACGAAGTATTGAAGTTTTTTTAAAGAGACAGTACTTCGATTATCGAATGGTCGAATATTTGAACGATTTTTACTTCGAATCGAAGTCGAAGTTAATTCGAAGTCGTAGTATCCAAAAAATTACTTTGACCCTTGATAAATCTGTCCCTTATTATTACATTTTCTTTTCATTATGCAAAAAAAATAGTTTTTTGTGAAACACTTAAATAATGCTACAGACTGGGCTATTCTGATGAGTTCATTTTATTTACTAAGCAACAACTTATCCTGCAACTCTTTAATGAACAGTGAAACACCCAAGTCAGCTCTTACCCTAATAAAAGGTTATTATAAAGCATCATTTCTTTTAAAAGGAAATAATCAGGTCCTGTTTTAAAAAAAACAAACTGTACAATAAAAGGCTCAGAATAAATGGTAATTGCATACTTAAATGCTTGGGGATTAAGAAATGCTTCTATTTAATTGTACTTAATCCATAATAAGTAATAAAAAGATGCAGTTCTTGCATAGGGTTGTTGTTAGGACAAAGCTTAAATCCATAATGTTCTTTTTGTTATGTAGACTGGGAATGTTGTTCTGGAATTTGCCAGACTAACTTTTCTCAGCATCTATTTAACCTCATACATCCCTTTGAGCCTGGTAAGTGTTCAACGAACAATACAGTCTTAATTACCCATGATCCTTCAGGTGCCCCATGCAGCCACCGAAGATCTTCAGCAACATATCCTGCAATTTTCGACATGGCAACCCTGTATGACCCTGCTCTACAATAGACACTAGTATACTGTATATTTCTGAAAAAACATATTAACCAGAAAGTTCCAAAATACAACATAGCAATTTCCCATAGTGCTTTGTTTAAACAATGATTGTTCATCTGTCTCTTAAATAATAGAATGGTACTGTAATGTCTACTTGATGATAATAAAGCATAAATGCATGTTAAGGTATTTTTATTGCCCCACATTATTGCACCTCCTGCAAGTCCTAAGCATTATGCATAATGGATCCCACACCTGTGCCAATTATATGCATCTCTCTTATCTTTTGGGTTTACAATGAAAAGTCAGTGAGCATGCACGCCAATATCAGAGACTGGTGGAGGCAGCTTTAATTATCCTTCATTGATGTATCCCTTTTGCAGAATGCTCCAGATTTACTGCCTATAATGGTTCCAGAAGATGTTCTTACTGGTTTAGAAGTTCTCTTGATAGACACCTCATCTGACAATTACTGGGTGATGGCTTGGTAACTGAATTAGAGTTGAAGTATGGAGAGGTGCGGATTGCTTTGGCTGGGGGTCATGCAAGCATGAAAAAAGTCCCTGGAGTTAACATAAGGGCTGTAATTGGCTACAGTATTTGGTCACCTGTATGACTTGCCTCCAAACCAAGAATAACACCTGCTTTGAGGCCACTGGGAGCAACATCCAAGGTGTAAGTGAGTAACATGTTGGGGATCAGTGGTGTACACCATATAAATGCAGCACATGGCCATGACTTTGCAACATCAATAATAAAATAGAAGAAAAATACCTGGTTTTACACTTAGAATATTCCAGCAGGTCCCCATAGTTGCATATCACTAATTATTCTAATAAATCAAACAGCTCCAGCATACACTAAATACTTGTGTTATGTCAACTGCTGGGTCAGCAGGAGTGCTGCTGCTATACTTGCTAACGTACTGCTTTGAATAGTACCTAAAGAAGTCATTCTCATATTATGCTGGAGTTACTAGACCTACTCCATATTCGATTCCTGCCTTATATAGCCTGGTAATCAACCTCCACTTCAGTAGCTTCTGGGTGGGACAAATAGGAAAAATATTTAAGAGAAAAGTTATTTCCCATTTTTTTCTTTTTTAATGTAAATTGAGTCGTGGCCAGTGTATTTTTTCTTTCTCAATTTCAGTTTTCCAATTTTGTTCTTCTTTTATCCTTCCACAACTGCCTTATGGAACTTACTCCATACCCCATTCAGAAGGAGAATGGCTATTGTGCACCCCAACTGACTGTTGATTGGAAGAAATTAGTGATGTTCTGTGTCACATGGCTTTAGTAGGAGTAACAAACCAACCACACTCCATATCCAGACATGAGAAATGTAAGCATTTTGCACTTAATCAGCATAGCAACCTGGCACAACCAGGGAATCAGTGAACTTTAGGTTGGTATTAATTGTATTATTACTGCTCTAAATGCACTTGTAATAGTGTATATGTAATAAAATATGCATATGTAATAAAAGACATCAAGTTTGCCCGGTAGTAGAAACCCATTGCAAGATGTTTGCTTTTCAACAGATGACCAGTGAATCCTACTTGCTGATTGGTTGCTGTGGGTTACTGCTCCTGGGCAAACTTAGGGGCAGATTTATCAAAGGTCGAAGTGAATTTTCAAAGTAATTTTTGGGTACTTCGAATTCGAATTTGAAAAAACTTTGAAATTCTAATTTTTTTAAGTACTGTCTCTTTAAAACTTTTACTTTGACCATCCGCCACCTAAAAGCTGCCAAAGTGCTGTTTTAGCCTATGGGGGACCTCCTAGAACCTGTATGGAGGCAATTGGGGGAGTTTGGGAGATCGAAGGTAGAAGTTAAAAAAACTTTGAATCCAAGTACGATTGAAGTACAATCGTATGATTCAAAGTAGGCTGAATTCGGCCCACTTTGACCCCAAAAAACTTCCATTCGGTTGGCCTTTTTGAATTCGAAGTTCGAAGTTTTTGTCTGACCTAATAAATTACATTTTTCACTTGTGCAACTACGAGGCGCTGCAGCGGTATTTTTTTCACTGTAAAACTGATAGCAGCTACGTGCAGAAACCTTGTACAAGCTACTTTAGGAAATCCCTCTAGGACAGGTTTATACATGTCGTCCACTTGACCTATTTCACATATTATATATTTTTTGTATCCATAAACAATAGTTATTATAAAACAACAAATCTCTTACCTTGTGCTAAAAAAAAAAAAGAAAAACAACAGGGAAATATGAGAATCTAAATTTCATTCCTCCATCAAATCCTGGAATTATTTACTTTACAAAACTTGATCAAGTTACATTATCAAAGCACATCTGTTCGCTAACTGTGTAGGGCAATCGTTCTATATACACCAGACAAGACCACATCTAAGCGAACCCAGACTCTCTTGCATTTTTGAAATATAAAGAATTCCAACCAGACATTTCAGAGTGATTTAATTCTCCGATTACTGAATGTGCCCAAGAACCAGTTTTATATTCCATGATCATATATAGTTACAGACACATGCTGCAGCAATCTAACACTTTCCAATTACATTTTAGCTGGAGGGGAAAATCACTGTGTTTTCTATGGTCAGCTCAAATATTTGACTGTGTGTGTTTGTTTGCACAGACATTTTATTACTGTACTCAATTGTCCTGTGTTTGTAACTAATTGTAACTAGACATTGCGACTGATACGTTTAGTGATTCAAGTTGTGGCATACTTTAATATTAATGTCTAATTCTACAATGACCATGACATAATCCTTTTCATAACAGATACTGTAAAGCTTTATTGGATTTTTTCACAGTCCAACAGTATTTACAGTAATTATTTAATTAATTTGGTTAAAATGGTTTTCAGACTTAAAGAGACAGTGATATGAACTTAAAGTAAAGTTTTTGATAGTATTTATACTTTTTTTTTTATTCTTTTGGTATTAGTCAGATTTAATTTGGGATGAGAAGAGTAGAGTGGTGTGACCATTCCCCTTTGTGGAAATTCCCCAACATAATTACTGTGCGTCTAACTAAGGACAAGTTCTCAGATTTATATGGACATGTTGCTTTTCTGGACATGTTTTGCTTTTCTTTTTCACTTACAAAGAGCAATACTGAAAGGCATACTGGCTCTTTATGTATCACTCAGTTTATCTATCTACATGGACCTCTCAAAGTCAAAGTCACTCTATCCAGAATAGGTTAGACTTTCCAAATAAAGATTTCCAAAGTTTCCAGATTTCAGATTTTCCATGATTTCCACACTTTCCAAATAAGGATCTCTCTATCCCTTTACCTCTTTTACAATAAGTGGATGTTACATATCATTCTACACCAGAATTGTTTGGCGAAACTGGAAGGCCAGTGCTGTAAAGCAAATTCCATTCTACATTTAACTGGAAATTGCATCCCCAGCCTTTGACATGTTTGCCTGGAAGCTTATGCTATTTCTGTAAATATGCCCCTTCCCAGTAGTGCAAGAAACCATGCCTGTAGGGCTTTGGAACTTGAAAGTAAATAACAAGTAATTTAACTTAAAAAAAAGTTTTATTGCTTAGATGGTGGTAAACAGGGGTCATAAGTCATTCATGGCTCTCATACTTCTAGTTGTAATGCAATATAGGGCTGATGCTGCCAAGTAGCAGTTGATATAGAGGCAATAAAGAATATAATCTGTATACATATTTGAAGCAGTTTTGGTGTTACTGGCCCTCTAAACTCTATAGTAGGGAAACTTTGCTACAAATGGTTGCTTTCATGTAACTTGCACCCCCTGCAGCTCTTTACTTTTGTGTGACTACACAGCGAAACTAAACCGCAGTATATACCTTCATTTATACCTTAATTTTATTGTAGCTGCAACAAATAAGTAAGTAAAAATGAATTCTTAGGGCAGTTTATCTACAAGAGCATATTATTTTATTATTATTAACATGTATTTATATAGCGCCAACATATTTCGCAGCGCTGTAAAGTAAATGTGTTTATACAACTAAATCACAGAACAAAATGACATATAAAGTGTTCCATTAAGAATATAAAATCTAACAAATCTGCTTGTGCCTGTGTGTTCTTTTACCTTTTTTGTCTCTGAATTCTTCAAATAGTTTCCCTGTGATCACATCCCTTTATACAGATGTACAGAGATATTTCCTTCCATGAATAGTTCACTGCTACCACCTCCTGGAGAATAACATTTAGTACAGGCTTCTCTAACTTTTATTTCATTATCCCTCTCCTGTATTGATGTATAAATCTAAAACTTTTATTTTTAGTTTAAAGTCAAGAACCTGGGTGAATTTTTTTGAATGGAATGGGGAAGTCAGGTGTGGGCAGGTGCGGGTTTGGGTCAGGTGTGGGTCGAGAAAAACAATGTACAATGGTGAAAAGAGCATGAAAAGCTCATTTACTTTAGGAGCAAAGATTGTTCAGGGTTATGTAAGAACAGTCTGAAGCTTCACTAAAGGGATTTGATAATAAGCTTGACCTGCCAGTTTATTGACTCATATCAATCCGTGTCACATGAGTAATACTGAGAATGTACAGTTGTGTATTGCAAAATATGTAGAAAGAAATTCATACTTTACCTACAGTATAAATACCCTATTTGTATATATGTATAACTTAATCCATATTGTACTACTACTAGTATATGTAGCAATGTACATTATTACAATACATAACATTGCAAAGAGGAAGGACAAACATTACAAGTTGGATACTCTCTACATACACACAAGAACATTGTCATAGCATTGAGTCTGTCCTCTTAGTGACTGTTTATCCGAAATGTATATGTTATAACATAAATCTGTGATAGACAGGGCAATGTAGTAGAAAGGACAGCAGTTCAGGATGGCACTTTTTTGTATATGTGATGTTAGTGAGAATGCTCCCGGCTATGGTGAAATGTTTAGCTACAACAAACTGTGATATTTATTTTTGGAGTTTAGTGAAGGCTAAGCTTAATACATTTATACTGGGTCCTGTAATTATTGACTACATCATTCCAAATCTACTTATTATATGGTGGGAAGAAAGGGTTATCTAGTATTAGATAAGTAGATATTATTATCTGGTATTTTAATGATTGTAATAATGTATGCATACTGGTTCAGAGTTCTGCTTAAGGGGACTCCTGTGTACCCCCCTTGGCTTGGGTATTTGCACAGTGTTGTGTTAGAGAGACTACAGTATGAAAGGTTTACAGCATAGAACAGTTACAGAGAGACTCTTTGGCTGAACCAATTAGTCATAAATAAACTGGAGAGTCACACAGATCTTGCAGTTAAACACAGACATATTCACAGTCATCAATACAACTTCACAGCAGTCCTTCAATGAATTACAGTCATGGTTACAAATGAAAAGCACCATAAATCCACAGTGTGTCATCATCACTTCATCCTGGGATGAAGTTTACATCTAAAAGGTTCTGCCTATACAGGACAAAGGACACACATAACCCTTAACCTTGTGGCCCTTACTTGCAAGTGCTGCCAGGGAACTAACCTCTTCTATCCACCTCTTCAGAGCCTCTGCTACTCAACTAGCTTACCTAATCCTTTCACTCACCAACTAGTGACCGTAAAAGAAACTGCCATAACACTAGCTGGCCTGTCTAAATGATGTTTGATCAAAAAACAATTAACCTACACTTTTCTATAACGTCATCAAGTCCTTAAAATAATCAGTTCTCTAAAAAGGCTTGGGCCAACTACTCACTTATCTTAAAATAAATATACTTACCATATACAACTGTATGTACCCTTATAGATCTATTACCCTGCTTCTTAACATTTGGTCCAAGGAAGGACATCTTTCAGTATGTTTCCCCTTAATAATAGGTTGAAAAATGCAAGGTAGTTTAATAACATTTGACTCCAGGCTAAGAAACTTTAAAATTAGCTATAAAATTAGTACAAGAAAATTGTAGATTTAATTCTCCTTTTAACCCTGTGTTTCTCACAACCTGAGCACCTTCTGTGTAGCTCAAAACTTTTGGCTATAAAAAAGAGTTGTTTTGCAGAGAAAAGGAAATAAATTGTAATAAATCAAAACCAAATTGTGTTGCATGTCAGGGGGCCGATTCACAAAGGGTCGAATATCAAGGGTTAATTAACCCTCGATATTCGACTGGGAATTAAAATCCTTCGACTTCGAATATCGAACGATTCGAAGGATTTTAATCCAACGATCGAAGGAATATCCTTCGATCAAAAAAATTAGCCAAGCCTATGGGGACCTTCCCTATAGGCTAACATTGGGTTCGGTAGCTTTTAGATGGCGAACTAGGGGGCCGAAGTTTTTTCTTAAAGAGACAGTACTTCGATTATCGAATGGTCGAATAGTCGAACGATTTTTACTTTGAATAGTTCGATTCGAAGTTGTAGTCGTAGTCGAAGGTCGTAGTAGCCCATTCGATGGTCGAAGAAGCCCAAAAAACACTTCGAAATTCGAAGTTTTTTTACTTTGAATCCTTCACTCGAAGTTAGTGAATCGGCCCCTTAATAATCAGTTGTACTGATGAACTCTTCATACTAATGCATGCAACAATAAAAACATTCACTGCAGAAGCTCTTCCAAATCTGTGTTTAGGGAAACACTTTGGAGGTCTATTAAAAATTGAAATTACATTAATCAGCTTGGCGCACATCCATTCTTGTGCCAAATCTAAATATGTTATTAGGCATGCTGCATTGATTGAAATGTTTCCTGAGCAGGTCTGAGTAAAATCCTGCACCTATTTATGCATTATTTAATCTCTTTAAGGGTCGTAGATGCACAGAACCCCAATTCTCATAAAATTACAAAAATTCTTTAGCATTCCGGCCACATTCTTCTTTGGGCAATGAATTACATTTTTGTAAAGACTTCATTGTGTTCCTTACTAGCTTTATAAGAAAATCATTCTAACCTGAATATAATCTTCTATTTTCTACTTTATTTGTTACTTCCACGGCTGAGTTAACATCTGAAGATAAGGCAGGGGATTATTTGGTGAATTAGATCTGCAGTATAGCTCCCTCGCGGCTTCAGGGCTTCTTTCTGACAAATAAGTCCCATGACACATGGCTGTGAAATTTCATAATCTGCATTTCCCTAAGTAAAGTTTAAATGTCAACCTTTGCTGTGTACTTGTGCGCTTTCATCTGGGAGTAGTGTGTCTTTTTCCTTTTAGGCAGATTTGGGAATTTGTATCTGGATAAAACAAATCTTTAATTAAAAGGAAGCATGGCTTCTGCATTCCTGATCCTGTTCAGGAATTCTGATTGATATTACTTTCGCATTCCAGATGTCAAACTCTATATTGCTGCATGAACTTGCTGCTTTAAAGTTTACAGAACTGTAACACTTGTTACAACGACTAATTCAATTACACGTAAAAACTTACCTAGTCTTGCAGAGATGGTTTAGTATTAGTCTATCACATCATAAACTAGCACATAGTCCTCAATGTGTTATTGGAAATGTTTCAGGTGTAGACTTGAGCAAAAACTGCAGGTATCAAAATACATGGTCTTCAGTAAGCTTAAGAACCTAGAACCTGATGACCATTTTGATAAACATTTTGCACATGATGTTAGACCACCTGAAATGTTAAGCCTTGACTACAAATGGCACTAGTTCAGACTTCAAGGGAATCGATATCCAAGGAAAGTCTAAAAAGTCTGGTAAGAGTATTTAACATTTAGTCAGCAGAATAAATGTAGGCCTCTAGGCTTTTATAAGATGTGTGCAGGCGTGAGGAGGGACTGTCGGTGGGAGCAGGTGGTAGGGGCCCCAGAGGGGTGTGTGGGGGACTCTAGAGGGGGTGTGGGGGTCCCTGGGGTAGCAGCCCCGGTGGGCCTTGCATACCCCGGTCCGACCCTGCATAGAGATCTGTCCCCAACATTCTTTTGCCCTTAAAGCCTAGATCAGGGTTCCCCAACCTTTACCTGTAAGCCACATTCAAATGTAAACAACAGAGTTAGGGAGCAACACGCGTATGAAATATGTTCCTGGGGGCACCAAAGAGAGCTGTGATCAACTATTTGTTAACCCCCGTGTGAACTGGCAGTCAACAGTCGGCTCTGTTTAGCAGTATACATGGTCTTTATGTAACCAAAACTTTCCTCCATACCAGGAATTCAAATATAAGCACCTGGTTTGAGGCCACTGGGAGCAGCATGTTGCACCAGAGTCACTGTTGGACACCCCTAACCTAGATAAAGATATGTTGCCTGTCCTGAACAAACTTTTGCTGGCTAATGACCTCTCACACATAGTAAGATATCACCAGATGGCAGGATCTTCCTTATTTAAGCAGTCACTCACTGTGGCTTTCTGAAAAGTACAAGAGATTGTCTGAGATTTCCACTGATGGAATGGGAAATATATACAAGTTTTGGGATATGGGCTTTTCAGCCTTATGAAAGCATTTTTAAGTGCAAAAGAGCACATTACTTTGTGCCTCTGTGGTATGCAAACATAGGTGCTCTTCAGCCACCCGAAAAGCATGCCTTTACTACTGCATTTTGGCCTTTTATGGTTTATATATGATTGCCAATAGGGCCTTTAAAAGGACACAGTAAAACAACATGAGCATTATACTGAAATGTGTTAATTCTGCTTAGTAAAATAGTTTAATTGTCTTGGCATATTCCCATATGTGGCTTCTCAATATGCCCATCTTTTTGCTTAATTATCAACGATTGTGGTTGAGAAATTCAGATATTAATGGTTATTTTTTTTCCTGCAGTATTTTGTTGACTTCACTCAAAATAAAATATGGATTTATTATATTGGCAAGAATTTCGGCATCACCTTATGATGACAAGAATGTTAATTACAAATGTTCATTAATTGTTTATCTCAGCTTCAAATTCCATTCCATTTTCTATGCTGACAGCTTTCCCCTCAGGTAGCAAAAGCTATGGAATCAAATTGTTAAATAAAAGTAGCACATTTTCAATATTTACTGTTTAATTCAACATGCTGGATGCTTCTCTCAGAATGTTAGAGAAAATGTCATTATTCCATGCAGTGCTATTTTAATAAACAGGCAAAAGGGCTTTTGTCTAGGGTCAAGCAAATCAGAAGGCCCACCAACAGACCTTGTGGCATACCCTTATTTTCACCCACTGGAAGAGTTATCCAACACATCTGTATATAAGTTCTATGTAAAACACTGAAATCCTCAATGTTATCTAGGTTTAACATTATATAAATATAGTATATCCACTCCCATACCTGCAAGTCTATGGAGTTGAACCTGGACCATACTTCTACCTTGGTGAGTAAAAGACCATTTATTTTTTTTATTGCTATGCAATTCGTTTTTTTTTCTGCTGTTAATATAGAGGGATTAAGGGCCATCATACACTTTTGTGTCTCTTTAGGTACTGTATGTAGTGACCGAACAGGCTTGTAGGCCATCGATTAATGCTTTTTGTGACAAAGGCTTCGTAAACCCAAATACCCATTTAGAGATTCTCCTAGAGTGCTAATGCTAATGGCTCATTATACATGTCTCTATAGTCACAGGTAAAATGCAACCATACGGGGACATCTTTATCCCTTTGTAAAGCAGCAAATAAACAAGTCTGTGTTGGAAATGAAAGCGGTGCATTACATTTATGTTAATAGGAATTTTATTTCCAGTTTTCCAAAAGTCCTCACAATGAAATACCCATGCTGTATACACTTTGGTAACTATATAACAAATGAGTATTAGCAAATCATATTGTATATGCACACATAATGCTATTTTCTGTAGAATTAAATGTCTGCTCTACTAAGCATGTTCCTGCTATACAGAACAGTGAGAACGGTGTTTATGTTTTGGCAGAGTTTCTATCAGCGGTAAAGTCACGAATACTTCCAGTTAGTGATGCTACCTTTAAAATTATACTTACCTGCTGACCTTGGGGCAGCAACAAAAAGGTTGGTCCATGAGATAAAATGAAAGTGGTGAAAGGGTGGAGATATGATGCAATGGACAGCGTGAGGACATATTATGAACAGATTAGGGAAGAGAAAAGGTAAGATTTAGGAGGATCTGGGATTAATTGGGCAGGCCAGGGCCCAATTAATCCCAGACCCCCCAAGTCTCCAATAGATGAAAAAAATGTTGCCCATAGACTTCAATGCATTTTGCAAATTTTTTGCCATTTAGATTTGCCCAAAAATTCACAAAAGGGCAAACAATTCTCCTAGATTTGCCCATGACTTCTTGCTATAAATCAGGGATTGGAAACAGGGAAAATTTGCAAAGTTTGTTGGTCAATTGATGTTTTTTTGCAGTGACTTTTCCAAGCGACGTGATTGTTTTGTGGCGACTTTGTCAGCACATAATACATAGTGGTCTATTGTTTTTTTCTGGTGCAGGTAAAACCCGGTGAACAGAAATGTGCTCATCACTACTGTAGTGCACTTCATTTCATGAAAGGATTAACAGTAGGATGAGTCTTTTTGGCTGTACACCCTGGGGCCAAGGGAGTGGAAAGATACTGCTGCGATGCAGGAAACTCTTTCATGTATTAATGGAAAGCACAACTATAAGAGGGTTGGCTAAGAATGTCAGGGAAAGAGAGACTAGAATGGGTAGCCAACTTATATAAACAAGGAAAGAAAGAGTGGCTAATGCACTTAAGGATTGCATGGCACAGTTCAGCCCAGGGCAGCCATCAGGGGGCCCCGAGGGTAAGGGGGGCCCATCCACGCCGCACTTTCTTGATTAGCCGGACCCCTCTGCTTTCTGAGAGCTGCTGACTTCGGGAAGGCAGGGCGGGAGCACAAGGGGAGGTATCTTCTGTCCATTTCTTTCCCTTATTGGTCACTGAGTTTAAGTCCCGGTTGAGCTGCTCAGGGATTGGATAGCTGAGGTTTGAACTTCTCCTCCAGCTCATTCAACCACCATGCAGCTTTACCAGGACTTGAAACTCTGTGACCAATAAGGGAAGAAAATGCTGTCACTGGAAGAAGATGCAGCCACCTGTGCTCCCCTCCTAGCTTCTGTAGTTGTCAGCTCACTGACAGCAGGTGGGCCACACTAATGAAGTAAGTACAACATGGCAGGACCCCCCCCTTAAGGTAACCCTTTGTGGTCCCTGATGTGTGGTGGGGCTCTGGGCACCAAATTTTTTTTAAACTTCTGGGGGGGGTAAAAATTTTTTTTACATGGACGTTTATGGAGGGCCCTGGCCACCAATTTTCTTATAACGTGAGGGGAGGGACCCTGGCCACCAATTTTCTTATAACGTGAGGGGAGGGACCCTGGCCACCAATTTTTTTCCACATGTGGGGGTCCTAGCCACCAATATTTTTTAATGGGTGGCCCTGACCACAAATGTTTTTTTCAATGGGGGGGCCCTGACCACCAATATTTTTTATTTTTTTTATTTACATGTGGGAACCATAGCCACCAATGTTTTTTTTTTTTTTTTTTTAAGTGTGTGGTGGGGGGTGGACCTGTGGGGTGGGGAGGGCAGACCTGTAGGTGGGGCTTGTGGTAGGCGTAGCCCAGGGGGCCCAGGAATTTTTTTCGTATGGGGCCCTGCGATTTCTGATGGTGGCCCTAGTTCAGCCATATTGGTCACAGATTCAAGTTTATATTCTGGATGGACAGATCTGACATATTCACTCTGTAATATCCACCGTGGTATGTAAGCATATGTAAACTATGATATATGATGATAAGTCTGTGCTGATATATCTAAACTTGAAGAAAAGAAAGAAGCATTTTATAGCAGAAAACAAACAAATGGAACTTGTCTCAAGATACATTTGTTTTCTGTGGAAATTATTTGACTTTACAGATAATTTTTTACTTTAAATGAATTTTCCTCTGCTTATGGCTATGTGGTATATTACAAATAATAGAACTCTAGGTCGGCTTTATACTCAGTTTGACAGATGTGCCTTCAGATGCTTATAGGGCAGCTAAACAACAAGGAAATATTTTCTCACTAAATACATGTTACACTTGAAAAAGCAATGCTATCAAAAAATGAAAAAGAAACGTATACAAGGTCAGCACAAAGACAAAGACTAATAATAATAATTAATTCTTGTGCAACTGTCATTATAGTTATTCAGATTATTCAGAAGCACGGGGAAATAGATCAGAAGTAGCCATTAAATTATATGAAAAAGCACAAGAGTGATTATTTTCAAAAGGTTATCAGTGACAAAATACTGAAACTGGAGCTGCATTTTGTATGACTCCATTTATTGTTGCACAACATAGGTTTACCATTGTAGGTAACAGACAACCAGAGACCAGAAATATCAGCCAAAAAATGCATAAGCAAGAGGGACCCCATATAACATAATGGTACTATTCTGTGTGGCCTTTCAGTAATAGCATAAATAGCAAAAACAGACCATCTTACAGCAGAAAGGGGGACATTTTCATACAGTTTTAAAGGATAGTAAGGACTGTAGGTGCTACTGTACTTAGGCCAAGTGGTGTCCTCTCCCTTTCAGTCTAAGGGATTTCAAGCATGATGTCCAAGGATTTTAGGACAGTAAATAAAGGATTTAGAGAATCATTACACTTTCAATGTGGATGTCAATGGAAACAAAGGCAGATGTATTACATACTCAGCAGCAACAAACTAATGCACAATATTGCAGTAAAAAAATTAAATTTATTTATCTTAATACAAACATGTGAAAGTAAAATTTGAACACTCATTTCCTAAATAGGATTTACATGAATGCTACCCCATAGATTCATTAAAAGAATGATTAATAGTAAGAAATGAAAAAACAAAGAAATTTATCAGCACACAGGGTTCCTTTTGGATTAAGAAATTGTTTTTATTGAGTGTTCAAATTTTACTTTCACATGTTTTTATTAAGATAAATAAATTGTAATTTTTAACTGCAGTATTGTGGTGAGCCCAACAGGGGTCGCTATACACGTTTCGTATATAATACGGCCGTAAGGCTACTGTGGTATGTTTATGATTAACACGTAAAGTGTTTCACCGTTGCAGGATACTGCAATAAACCTGCCTCTCTTTTTACCGGAGTGCCATCTCCTTCTTGGTTTTGGCGATATATGTGCAGTGGGGACGCTGTGGACAGAGCACCCGGGAAAGAGTTTAGGAGCAGCCCCATGAGATAAAGAGCTTGAAGCAAAACTGCAAAAAACTTGACAAAATATTTCACTCGTCCCTGACTTTATACAATTGGCATCTGCCAATCATTAGATTTGTTACTTTAAGGACTATCACACAATTCAATCAGAATTTCAGTCTCAGAATGTCATATTGAAATGTCCAATAAAATCTGAACATGTATAAAGTTTTTGTTTTTTCCCCAGTTTTCCTTAAAGGGGATGTAAAGGCAAAAATAAAATCCTATTTTTACTTTCTTTAGTGACAAATAAACCTATCCCCAATATACTTTAATTAAAAAATATGTACAGTTTTTATGAAGAACCTGATTGTTTGAAGTGAAATCCCTCCTTCCCTTGACTTGCTGTGACTGCTGCGGATACCACAATCGCCTGCTGCTCTACAGGGAAACAAAAAGAAGGGCCGAGTTTTGTACATCTGGGAGGGTGCAGGGGTTGAATGGCATAGAGCAGTGATCCCCAACCAGTAGCTCGTGAGCAACATGTTGCTCTCCAACCCCTTGGATGTTGCTCCCAGTGGCCTCAAAGCAGGTGATTATTTTTGAATTCCTGGCTTGGAGGCAAGTTTCAGTTGCATAAAACCAGCTGTACTGCCAAACCAAGCCTCAATATAGGTTGACAATACACATGGGGCTGCCAAATGGCCAATCACAGCCCTTATTTGGCACCCCAAGAACATTTTTCATGCTAGTGTTGCTCCCCAACTCCTTTTACTTCTGAATGTTGCTCACGGGTTCAGAAGGTTGGGGATCCCTGGCATAGAGATTAGCTAAAGCTACAGTAGTTAGGTTATACAAACAAAACATAAAATAACTCTGCCGTTCGAAAATATGATAATTTTCCTGCAGAGCAGCTAGGGACCATCTTTAATTAAAGTACAGGTATGAGACCTATTATCCAGAATGCTCAGGATAACAAATCTTTCCGTAATTGGGATCTTTATACCTTGAAGGGATCCTGTCATCAGAAAACATGTTTTTTTTCAAAACGCATCAGTTAATAGTGCTTCTTCAGCAGACTTCTGCACTGAAATCCATTTCTCAAAAGAGCAAACAGATTTTTTTATATTCAATTTTGAAATCTGACATGGGGATAGACATTTTATCAATTTCCCAGCTGCCCCTGGTCATGTGACTTGTGCCTGCACTTTAGGAAAGAAATGCTTTCTGGCAGGCTGCTGTTTTTCCTTCTGAATGTAACTGAAGGAGTCTCAGTGGGACATGGGTTTTTACTATTGAGTGTTGTTCTTAGATCTACCAGGCAGCTGTTACCTTGTGTTAGGGAGCTGCTATCTAGTTACCTTCCCATTGTTCTTTTGTTTGGCTGCAGGGGGGGAAAGGGAGGGGGGTGATATCACTCCAACTTGCAGTACAGCAGTAAAGAGTGATTGAAGTTCATCAGAGCACAAGTCACATGACTTGGGGCAGCTGGGAAATTGACAATATGTCTAGCCCCATGTCAGATTTCAAAATTGAATATAAAAAAATCTGTTTGCTCTTTTGAGAAATGGATTTCAGTGCAGAATTCTGCTGGAGCAGCACTATTAACTGATTCATTATGAAAAATATTTTTTTACCCATGACAGTATCCCTTTAAGTCTATTAGAAAATCATGTTAACATTAAATACACCCAATAGGCTGCTTTTGCTTCCAATAAGGATTAATTAAATCTTAATTTGGCTCAAGTATAAGATACTGTTTTATTATTACAGAAAAAAAGGAAATAATTTTTAAAAATTTGGATTATTTGGACAAAATGGAGTCTATGGGAGATGGGCATTCTGTAATTCAGAGCTTTCTGGATAACTTGAAATGTTAATCATTTCTCTTTCCAAGCAGGGCACAAAGGGTGTTTTTTTTTAGCAAGAGTTGCTACATTAACAAAAGGCATGTCTAGTCTGCTTATAATTCATTAGGAAATTCTGTGCTCTATGTTGATATAATTATTCTATTATTTATTGCACTTGTATTTAAAAAATGATCATTTAGGTTTTTGCATCAGTTTGTCAAGATATCTTTTTATCCATGTAAATCACAAGTACTCCAGCCAAGAGATCCATGTGCTGATAAGTTAACAAGCATACAGTACAGCGATTTCAGAATAATTCCATATCAGCTTTGGTCAGGATGTGGCAGCAAAACACAAAGTATGACATAAAGACCACTAGACTTATGTTTTATATTGAGACCTTTGCAGAACAAAAGATAGGACATACGGACATCTCATAGTAGCTGTTGTAACTTATAGGAAAAAAAATACTGTAGTAAATGTAATCTTGTCTAACACCATTTTGCACTACACAGATGACCCTCAGGTGCTTGTAAAACATGTTATAGAGGTGCTTGTTAAACATGAATAGAGCTTGTGCCAAATGCACTTTTTGCGTATTGTTTTAATCTCTAAAAATCTATGTTTTTTGTTATTTCTTAAACTAAACTGGGTAAACAGGGAATTTGAAGCTACTCCATGTTTGGTCTTTGTAAGGTACAGTAGATAATTAAGTTACCAGTGCACAGAAAATCTGCCTGCATAACAGACTCCTGCTAATGAAACACAACAAAGGGGAAAGGGTGTGGGTTGTATACTGGTAAACTAATTATCTACCTCGCAAGGACCAATTACAGAGTATCTGTTTGGAGTTTCCGCATTTGCCCTCTTTAATTTAAAATAATATCCAAAACCACAGAATGGCATGATTTAAACAAGAGGCAAAAAGTATGCTCAGCACAAACCTTATTCATTGAGCTCATGGGATAGAGTTTCCTTTTTAATGAAATCAAAATCGACCATACACTCTACATGTCCAGGGGTGATCCTGGGGCTGCTGCCGCCCTATCTCCCGATCTGCGCCTAAAACATTAGCTTTGCAATGGGTCAAAGGTTTGCTTTCAATATATGTAGGGATACACACAGGCACACCCAGTGACCCCTTCTCTTGAAATAGTCTGGTGCACAACATTAGAAAGGGAACAGTACCCCCTTTAATTCATTTATGGGTAAAAGATAAACCAGCCATGTAATTCAATCCTGGAAAATCCTCTATGCGCAATTGTGTCACCTGGATACAGAAACAGAAGTTCATTTTATTTCTCCGGGGGTGCATGTGCAGGAGCGCTCAGGGGCACAAGACGGTAAAGACAGGGCCCTGATGTGGGTCAGACCTCCTGTTGTTTCCTAACTTACAGATAGGGGGCAGGTGGGGGGTACGTCTATGTGCCTCTCCTCTTAGACTAACCATTGACTAACCCAGTCATCGCTCAATACATGGGACATGCTGGAGGTGTCTGTCCTCCAATAAGTAGAGCAGAGACCAGTGTCCGTTCTGCACATTGTAGCCTTTTTATGCACCTTACACACAGTGTGGGTTATTGTAAAAGAGACCTACAATCTTCTGTTGTTTTCATGTATCTGGTTGACACAAAAAAATCACAGGGGTTTTCTCTGGGTTGAACTGTATTTGTGTGTCAAGTTGGTTTATCTTGCTTTCAATTCAATCAGGGGCCCCAGACCAAATTATTGAAATCCACTGAACCTTGCTGTCATCTCTTTGCATTCATGCAGACAGTGTTCTCTTGACATCTGCTAACCCTGTACTTGTCCGTCAGACTGCAAGATGATGAAATGCAAATGTAACATTCCTGAAGACACATTTCCACTGGTCCAGAGTACAATGGCAGAAACCTTTACACCACCCCAGCCACCATTTGGCATTGTACATGCTCATCTTTGGTTTGTTTGCCTGCCATCTCTCATGACAACCCTGTGCATGTTCAACTGAGAACATGTTTATGAGAGTCCAGATACATTTGGCCATGAACTGAACATATACAGTAAGGCTGGCCACAGACTCAAAGATAATGTTGTACGAATAAAAGGTTTGTATGATTTTAGGACCATGTGGGGATCGTCCTGACATTTTTTACACCATGGTGATTGGTCGTTTAGTCAATTGGACAGGTTAGAAGGTTTCTGTCGGCTAACGATAATTTCTCTGCATGTATTGCTTATCTGACAATGGGTGACTGTCACCTCTATTTGTCAGACATAACTTTTGTATGATTGTTGTCATGGTCAGATTTGTTCTTTTACTACTCTATTTAATCTGGTTAGTTGCCAGTCTGAAGATTGCATGTGTTTCTGATTTTGTAACCAGCTCAAACAAAATAGCTTGATCTAAACATTTAAGCTAGTGATAATAGTGACATCTGTCAATGCCAAGCAGCTATAAAAAGAATCACAGAAAAAATCTACAGCTGTTTGCTTTCAGATCTATATCTTCAAAGGGATAAATCTTCCATTATTTTTCACTTGACAAGGCCGTACTGGAGAAAAAACCCTATAGGGAGCAGTTTGAAACTGTAATCAGAACACATAATCACTCCATTCTTGCTTTGCATAAACGATAAGCAATTAGTTGTATTTCTTTGCATCCCAATCTGCAAGACTTGAGTTGGGCAATGCATTCAATCCCTAGCCGAAACTGTCACTCACGGGCGCATTGCCTTGACAGCTGATTTGAGGGAAATGAACTGAAAAGAATGGATATTTTTCTCCACTTTTTTTGTCAGATTTTGTAAATGCAATCATATATGTGTTATGTCAGCATGGAAGGATTATCGTTGGTAGGAAATAGCTTCTGAATTGCAATGAAAAAAAAAAGAAATGAGGGTGAATGTATTTTCTGTTTTATTCTATGGACCCTGTGCTTTTGGAATATCTCAAGCTTGCCAAAGACTAAAAGTGGAGCTTCAGAGAAAGAGAGAGCTGCTTCTGTTTGCCGTAGGCATTTGTAAACATGCTTGGGAAAAAAAAAGAATCTGCATGAATAAATGTGCATTAATATGCAGTTTTGAGGCATGATCACGGGGTTGGCATCTCTTTATGCATGATATAAATAGGATTTCAAGGTTATTTTCAGCAACACAGTACTGCAGAACCAAATCCTTGGACTTGTGACTTTGAAAATGAGACATGCTACTGACTGAGCATACTGTATGCGATTTATTAGTGGATTTCTGCTGAACTAAATACGCTGTTTTTAAAATACTGAACTGTAATTTACTATGGGGCAGGATATTTCATAATCACTGCAGACTAAGGGGGATGAATAAAAATGGAGGTGTAATCCATGGTAACCAATCATTACCTTGATTTCATTAAGCCTACTAATGTCAACTAGTCAAAGCTAATTGCTGATTGGTTGCTATAGCTGACAACTCCAGAGTTAAATGTACTCTACTTTGTCAATCCACCTACCCCCCTGAAGTTGCTAAACCCAGTATTTGTGTACCAGTGTAACCCTTTTCCTGTAAAATAAGATGCAGAACTAAGAGATGTGCCCCAAAATCCAACCCTAGTCTCCTCCCATGCTCGTGTTGCATTCTTCCTTTCACATGGAAGTAGGGAAGCACCTTTAGGGAATAACATTAAAATTACTTGCTACTTTTGTTTCTGTTTTTTACTACATTTATTATTATGATTATTAATATAATTATAGTTCCTTATTTCTGTTTAAGGTTTGTGTGGTCCTGGTATATACAGTTACACAAGAAATAGATTTTTCTGTTGTGTGTATATAAAATGTTAACTGTTGCTGTACTTTTGTTAGTAAAATGAAGGGCATTTTACTAATTTCTATCATGATTATAGTGTCTGGGATCGGATGTGCAAATCATGGGTGGTTGGACAGTGGGCAGCACTTTTAATTCCCATTGGTTACTGCAAAGGGTGCTGGGATGATATTAATTAACTGCACTGAAGCTGCGTAATCATACTGACATACTAATTAATCAAGCTGCAAAGATACTTGAGTGCCTTTCATAGATGAAGAGCAGTTTACCTTGTCAAATGCTTTGTTTTTGAACCAAACAATGACAAGTGCAAGCATAGGATCTGTAATGTGGAAATCTAGAATGCTCTGAGCTATGGGATCTCTCATATTTCAATCAAATAATTAAAAAAAAGTGTTTTTTTCTGTAATAATAAAACAGTATCATGTCCATGAAGATATGATTAATCCTTACTGGAGGCAAAACAATCCTATTGTTTGTAATTCATGTTTAAATGATTTTATAGCGGAGTTATTGCATTGAGATCTAACTACAGAAATACCCAAGCACTCTGGACAACAGGTCCCATACCTGTACTGTTACCATTTAAGACATAAGCATATTGCTGTAATTATATGATCTCATAGTTGTTTGTAGCTGCTTTTGTAGCAATATTCCATATAATGCTAGATTAGGTATTCTTATCACCAAAGATTGCAAGGTTGGATATACATGGGCAACATTTTGACTTGGTATGGTGCCCTACATGGCAGAGAATTAATAATGATGAGTTCAATCAAAATCAAAAAGTGGGAGACATATATTACTCCTATATACTGTAGCTATTTTTATAAAATAAGAAACAATTTATATTGAATACATGTTTCCTCTGAAGCAGTCCTGTTTGGTACTTGACTCAAATTATTATGATTTGTTGTTTTTTTTTTGCCTTCTGGCATTCTTTGTGTTAACAATTATCCATCTTGGTTATTGTGTTCTTATGGTGACCATACATGTTCTGATCTGGTATGCTCTATAACAGACTGCCTCACAGGCCATATGGATGGAGAGAGTATGAGGGGCAACACAAGGCTGCCTTAGTATTGTTCAGCTATTTATACATGAACAGGGTAGCAAGTTGAGTGGAAGTGTGAACATGTGCCAACTAGTGCTTGGTGACAATGTCAAACCTGCCTGATCCTCAAACAAAAAATATCCATAGCACATGGATATCAGTTAGGAATGGTGGGCCACAATACACACATATAAAAGAACAAATGAATTGTGTGTATGGCCACCTTTAGATAATACATATTTTGGAAAGCTCAGATTTAGTGATCATTATAGAGCTAATTTAACAAATTACTGTAATGATGCTTTTTTTTTAATCATGAAGCTTTTAAATACCTTGTTTTGTATTAATCTGAATGCAATGTTTGCTAATTCCTTGGTCTTAAAGGAGAAGGAAAGGCTAAAATTAAGTAAACTTTATCAGAAAACACTGCATTTCTTTTTTTCTTGTGTATACATGGGCTTCTGTTTCTGACTTCCTGTTTTCAGCATAAACCTCCAGGGCTAGGGCTTGAGCATGCTCAGTTTGCTCCCTCTCACCTCCCATTTCCCCCCTCTCCTCCGCTCCCTGTTGTAGTCTAAGCCCAGAGCTATGAGTGACCAGAGACAGCTGCTATCGTAAACTGACAGAGCTTTTAGAGCTGTTTATTCGGGTATGGTAAAGCATTCTGCAGAATAAAAATAGTGCTATTGCTTTCACTATCTATTGGCAATAAACTGCTTTGGTAGTTTTCCATCTCCTTTAACAATTCAGTTGTGTGTTAGAGTTGAGTGTTGCCAATGAGCTCCAACATCTTATAGCACAGAACAGAAACACACTACTAAAATTCACTGGGATTCCCCAGTTTGAACTCCACCCCTTACAATTAGTTTCAATTTTCCTTCAGCCTTCTGGCCTCTCCTTCATTGCAGAGAAACCCGTCCATATATCACCCGACTGCACAGTAGGTCCTGTGCAGGTTTGCAAACCTCATAAATGCTATAAGCTTCCAACCTATGTCTTTTAGGTGGACTTCTAAAGAGGAACACCAAGGCTAAACTGTGTAAAGTGAACCTTTCCCGTTTTGAAGTGAACAATCCCCTTGGGGAAAGGATTGGCGCCATCATTTATCCAATAGAAATAATGTTGGCATGTTGAGAGATTCATTTTTGCAGACTACATTTTGAGTCACAAAGTTTTAAATATACTTATTTTATATTTAAATATATTTATGCCTAAACCATCAACAGAGGCATTCATTTCTCTTACACTACTGTGTGTCATCTATCCCATAATTTTGAAGACACAACTACCTATCATTCACTGTGAGTAAAAAGAACACCAAGTATCTTATTCAAGCCTAGCAAAGGGTATAGGAGAAGGACAAAAGGATAATGGAAAGTGTGGCTAAGGGGCTGATTCACTATGGGTCGAATATCGAGGGTTAATTAACCCTCGATATTCGACTAGGAATTGAAATCCTTCGACTTCGAATATCGAAGTCGAAGGATTTAGCGCAGAAAATTCGATTATTCCTTCGATCGAACGATTAAATCCTTCGAATCGAACGATTCAAAGGATTTTAATCCAACGATCGAAGGAATATCCTTCGATCAAAAAAACTTAGGCAAGCCTATGGGGACCTTCCCCATAGGCTAACATTGACTTCAGTAGCTTTTATCTGCCGAACTAGGGGGTCGAAGTTTTTTTTAAAGAGACAGTACTTCGACTACGAATGGTCGAATAGTCGAACGATTTTTAGTTCGAATCTTTCGATTCAAAGTCGTAGTCGAAGGTTGAAGTAGCCCATTCGATGGTCGAAGTAGCCCAAAAAAACCTTCGAAATTCGAAATTTTTTTACTTCGAATCCTTCACTCGAATTTAGTGAATCAGCCCCTAAGTGTTGCTAATAGTTAGTATAATAGACTTAACTGGAATAGGATCAGAAGGTGGACTTGAAACCATCATGTTGTATAAAGTACACTCTGGCAATCCACATACTGTAGATACCCACTACAGTGCCTCTCTGGGTGCCATCACTTGACAACCCAGGAAAGGCAGCTATAATTTTAATCTGTTTTTTTTTCTTCACCATGATATACTTCAAGTCATGTTCTAAGAGCTTCAAGAAGTGGGAACTTAGTAATGAACATGCTGTTATAATTTCACAGCATATAGCAGTAATGTTTTATTAAAGATTCCCTACAAACTTTAAACAACCTCACAACAAACAACATTAATTAATACACAGAAAACTGACTCATCTAATGCTTTATCTGTGATACAGCTGTTATATTGTTTGAAACCAGACAAAAGTCTGTAAGCCAACAAACACATTACACGTCAACTGTAATTTACTCTGAGATTTCTAATTAAAGATTTCTATACAACTTGCTTAAAAAGACGAATGGATCACAGATCTCAGCCCAAGGGAGACTCTCTTTAAGTGTAAGGCCACAATCTTATTTCTAAGGCAACCTAATTAATGTCTTTTCCCTAGGATATGTAGGCATTTCATTTAGTATTTCATAGGTAACTGTGTTAAATAAGG